>NW_004949101.1:11493303-11575970 GCF_000317375.1 Microtus ochrogaster | reverse complement strand
GTCTTCAGTAGGGATCCTGTTATGCTGGTTTACCTAGAATTTTCTTTACCCCCACTCAAAGGTTTCTCCTTTGGGTAATTTTTATCCATTGGCTTCCGTCTGCTTTTTGACTCTACAGTTCCACCCTCATAAGGTATTTTTAGAGGTAATACAAAACTCTCCCCCATTGCAAAATTTTATTGTCAGGACCCTAAAACATAGTAATATGCTTCTGAATAATGCCTTTTTATTATTAATTATTATTAAATTTAGGCAATGCTTTAAAAAGTATCATTATTTAAGTTTCTCTTTAGCACAGCCCAGCGATACCAGAGTATTACCTCAAAAGGCTATGCCTAGAAAGAAGCTAATATTCTACATGACTCAACATTTTGCTTCCAGGGAAAGCAAATAAACCTAGACAGACAAGCCTAATGTCCCTACCTAATCAGTGGAATTATCATAAAGTACTTAGCTGATAATATCCGTGGAGAATGCTGGAAGCATCGTGGTCTCAAAGGACCTGAAAGTAATCATTAGCTAGGATGCTAAGTTTACCATTTTCTCAAGCTTCCATGAATTTCCTCAAACAAACAAAATAATGATTGTATTGTTGTTGATATGTAACATGGATGGCAAGACTAGAGAAATAACAGAGACTAGGATCTAGTCTGCAGCTGAATAAAATCAACCTAGTACATAGCAACCATCAAAGTTAATTTCTATTTTGTCTTTCCCCAACATTGAAATGATGTAACAAACAGGAGTTTGTGTAGGATTCTCCAACAGCAGATCTCATAAGTCACTGTGAGAAAATAGATTCTGTATGAGAAGTCTCATGGGGAGGGAGAGTGCTTAGGGTAAGTGCTGGGTACATATATTTCATATTAAGTTGGAATGGCATGATCTCCCTAGCTCACTAGAAGCTCATTTCCCTGAACATCATTCAGGATGCAATTTTAGCATTGATTTTCCTCCCACTAAGTTAGATATCAAACATGCAAATGAATTTTCATTTGAACTCCAGTCTAAATCGGTATATCAACACAAATCTATTTCTTACCAAAGCTCCAAAATAGAAACAGCAGAACAATGGCAAATTAGGACAGAAAGAGAAAAAATTAAGATCACAAGATGCTGGGAAGAAAAAGTCTATCTATAGTGTCTTTGGTAACTCATGTAGGCTGTCTCTTCTCTCAGTTAACTATTTTCCTTGCTGTACGAGCTTTGCAGGTCCATTAAATTCACCTTTTACATGAAGAACAAATGTCTAACAACCATAAAGTCATTTATCCTTACTTTCAGAAAAACACAAGTAAAAATTATACTGAAATTCCATTGCACCCCAGCAGAATGGCAGTCAGTATGAAAAAAAAATAATGAAAAATGCTATCCAGGATACAGAAAAAAGGTAACCTGTATATACTGCCCGAGGGTATGTAAATTAATCCAATCACTATGGAAGTTAGTAGAGAGATTCCATAGAAGACTAACAATAGGTCCTCCATAGAACCCTGCTATAATACTTCTGGGTATGTTTCAAAGGGCTTCAAGGCAACGTATCACTGAGATATTTGCACACCACTCTAGCTATGATATGAAATCAATCTAGGTATCTAATATCAGAAGTATTGTTAAACAAAGAAACTGTAGTTTTGCAAACACCATGAATTTTTGTAAGCAATGAAAAGAGAGCCATACAATTAGGAAGAAAATGAATGCAATTGGAGATCACCATGATAAGTAAATTAAATTAGTCATAAAGCTAAGTACTTTATGTTTTCTCTCATTTATGGCTCTTTAGAGACTTATGTGTAGATAAAAATCATATATGTATAAATGAAATGCAAGTAGAATCAAACTGTATAGAGAACAATGGGACTAATGGGAGAAAATGGGATGTGTGTGGGGATGGGAATTTTCAAGGTACATTGTATGTTAGCATGACAAGGGCCTTTGGCCTGTATATGAAAATAAAATTTTAAAAGATAAATGTTTTCTTTCGTTTTAAATAGCAATTTCCCAAAGATCCATAAACTTTTGTGACATAGGTTAAATACTATGTATGCGGCTAGCAAGCTTTCCAGCTGACTTGTATCCAAATTGATTTCCAACAGCCACACTATGTTCCTGAGGATTTCCCCAAATCTCAGATGTTAACTGTAAATAATTAAGCTTTCTTGGGATCACTTTTTAATCAATGACTGATAAAAGGTGGCTCTTTCATCTTTGGATAGATGAATTCTGAAACAGGAGTGTTACATAGTTTCCAGTTTTCTCAGTTTAATACTCCATTATTGGTAACCTTTGTACTATGCATTGGATATGCACATCTTTCTGACATTTCTGTGTTGGCACTTAGACCTAATGATAATGATACTCACAGATGGGGCCTTCAAAAGGTGACTGGATCATGAAGGCACAGTGCCATAGACAGGATCCCTGTCCTTTAAATAAAAGAGGTGAAGGTGAGCTTCTTTTCTGTCTTATCTTCCTGTCCCAGGAGGATGTAGCTATGCCCATCCCCTCTAGAGGGTATTACATTAAAGTACTCTCTTAAAGACAGCCCTTTCTGGATGCTGGTAATTTGACCTTGATTTATTCACTGCTAGATCTTTGATTTCATAGACCTTTGAAAAAACTGTTACTTAACTTAAACAAAGCTATCTTAAATAACCTATGCCTTTAAGAAATATTATACATGGTTTAGCCAGGTGGTGGTGGCACATGCCTTTAATCCCAGTACTCAGGAAGCAGAGACAGGTGGATCTCTGTGAGTTTGAGGCCAGTCTGATCTAAAAGAGATAGCTCCAGGACAGGCTCCAAAGCTACAGAGAAACCCTACCTCAGAGTGTGTGCGTGTGTTACAAAGGCTATCTTCATGCCCTTATATGATGTTCTTTGATAGTAGTCCCTCACACACCATTACAGCTCCCTTCTTCTCTTCCCACAATTAGACCAAAGAAAAACAAATTTCTATTATTTACAATCTAATCTGATGTATTTAATTGCACTGTAGCAATGAACCAATCTGCACTCCATCATTGTGTTGTTTTTTTTCTTTCTTTTAATGATGCTCTTTGAAGTTTCCAAATCATCTGCTTGCTCTTGAATCCTTACATCAAGTTTTGATTCTAAAGGGAATGTCAATCAAAATAGAAGCGGGCAAAGGACTTAGGCTTTAGAAGTGAGAAAGTACTTTTTCCTATTGTCTTTTATGAACTTTTTTCAAGAATTAAATGAGATAGAGTATTGAACTCTGAGAACTCAATGGCTATGAATAATGAACGTGTTCATAGGATTTAAGTTATCATTGCTAACTTTGGCTTCAATTCTGAGAAATACCTTTCTACAAGCAAATAAATTTTTAAATCTACACATGACTATGATGATAAATGACGATACTGCTTGTTATGTATATTAGAATCTCTGTTTTCGAGTACGCTCTTTGTGATTAAAAAATTATTTACATTGAAACTATGCTGTTACACCAGCAGCCAGTCCAGTTCACAAATTTTGTGTTTACCATGCCTCTTGTTTACACCAATGGCCACCTCAAGAGATAGACCTATTTATAAAAATGCCAGAATAAAATGTGTTCCTTGTATGGTGATTTTTTTAAGTTAATATTTTTAAAAGATGTACCTTATTTGACTTTTGCAATGTACTCTGTTAGGTTGCATAGTGACAAAACCACATACATACATTTCTCAGAAAAATCCACATCTTCGTGTAGCACAGGGTTATTTTTTTGCCTCTCCTTCAAATATCACCATTCCAGTGTGTTTGATCTGGCCCCTCTATTTTTTTTAAATAACAATATTCTTTTTTTAATATCTATTTATTTATTATGTATACAATATTCTGTCTGTGTGTATGTCTGCAGGCCAGAAGAGGGCACCAGACCTCATTCCAGATGGTTGTGAGCCATCATGTGGTTGCCGGGAATTGAACTCAGCACCTTTGGAAGAGCAGGCAATGCTCTTAACCACTGAGCCATCTCTCCAGCCCCCTGGCCCCTCTATTTTAAACAACACTTATGACCTCCACCGATGCCAAACTTTCTGATCCCTTCATCCTCTCCATATTCTCCAATCCATCGCCATCTGCTGTCATTGCAAACACTTGCTCACAATGCTCACTGTATGCTGTCTGTCTCTTATTCGAAGGATGGATTTACCAACTATGTTCATTACTGTGGCCCCTAAATGACTTAAAACACAAAAAAAGAGCACAATGTTCATCTATTGGAAACATGGGTGTCTATTTGTAATAGTAACTGTAACATCTACTTTCAAATATTTTTAAAATCTAGCCTGTCAAAGGATAAAGAAGACAGGTATAGGTACCACCTGAATAGGCAGATCTAATTGTATTTATGTACTTTTAATTTTGTATTTATTATTAGTGTATATGTTTATACGTGCATGTGTGCAGGTACATGGGTGTGCACCTGCTACCATGAGCATGTCAAGTTCAGATGAAAACTTTGGAATGAGTCATCTCCTTCCTACCTTTATGTGGGTTTGAGGAAGCAAAGTCTGGCCGGCAGGCTGTGCAGCAAATGCTTATACCTGCTGAGCTATCCTTCTAGTCCTATGGTTATTTATTTTACTCCTATCAGTTAAGTAACTAAATCAAAACCAAAGAATTTCTGTTCTACAGTGGTGTCAACAGTCAGTGCAAACCCTGGACCACACAGAAAAAAAAAAGAACTCCTCAGTGGGAGGACTGTACTTTGTGTTTAAAACAAAATTTAAGTCAGAAAATGAATGGAAAGCTGCTCCAACGCTGCCCTTTTCTAAGCAAATAAAAACTCTAGGGACAGTTCTGGAATTTTCTATCTCATTTGATTTGCATTGCTTTTAAGCAAGGTATAGTGATACTATAATTCTTAGCAACTCAGGTGATTCTCATGTTGGTTTTTAGATTTTTTTTCCCACCCATTCTATTGAACACAAATCATTGTTATGATTTCTCTCCAATTATAGGACAAACATCATGTGAATGGCTACACAACAGTATTACACAGAATGAACGTGACGCGAAGGCCCTACCCTACCATTTTTAGGATGCATACGTGATGTACACTACAGGCTCTACTCCATTACTATATAACACTCCTCCATTGCTGATGGGAGTGAAAACTTGTAAAGTCACTTTGGCTGTCTCTCAGAAAACTGAGAGTTGATTGACCACAAGACTCTGCAATAGCATTCTTGAGCATATACCCAAAGGATGCCAAATCATGCCACAGGACACTTGCTCAATTATGTTCATACTAGCTTTATTAGTAATAGCCAGAACCTGGAAACAACCTAAATGCCCCTCAACCAAGGAATGTAGAAAGAAAATGTGGTATATTTTCACAATGGATTATTACTCTGCTGTTAAAAACAATGACATCAAGAAATTTGAAGGCAAATAGATGGAACTAGAAAAAAAATCATTCTGAGTGAGGCAACACAAACAAAGAAAGGCAAACATGGTATATACTCACTCTTAAGTGGATATTTTCTTTAAAATAAAGGATAACTAATAAACAGACCCAAAGAGACTAGGTAGCACGGAAGTTTCATGGAGAGGGTGGGGGAACACCCTGTTCTCCCTGAGAAAGGGAAATAGAAAAGATTTCAATAGTTAATTGTGGGCAGGTGGGGATAGGCACATTAGTGATGAGGTTAGGAGTGAGAGAGAGTACTGAAAGAGACTACTAGAAAAAGGTGCATTTCTGGGTAAAGTAAAAATCTGGAAAAAGGAAATCTTCCAGGAATCTCCAAGGATGATCGCAGCTCAGACTCCTGGCAGTAGCAGATACATAGCCTGAGCTGGCCATCTCCTGTGACCAGGCAAGACTTCAAGTAGACATAGTGGCATACCAACCCAATCATATAACCTTTGGTCTTTAGTCTGTCCTACCTATGCCATGTGCTAGTGTAAGAATACTGGTAGAGATTGAGAGTGGCCAACCAATGACAAATCTAGTCTAAATCCCATCCAGAGGAGTAAGACCATCCCTGACACTATCAGGAGCACCAGGACCCACAAGAAGGATGGTACAGAGACCCAGAAAAAAACCAAACATGACTGGAGAAAAAAAATGTCAATATAATGATGCCTAAAGATAATTCTGATATACTCATAGATTGGTGCCTAGCCTAATAGCCTAACTATCATCCGGGAGAACTCATCAATCAACTGATGGGAAGAGATGCAGACCCACTGCAAAACACTGGGTGGAGCTTGGGGAATCCTGCAGAAGGAAGCAAGGATTGTAGGAACCAGAGGGGTCAAAGATGCCACAAGAAAACTCACAGAATCAGCTAACCTGGCCTCATAGGGGTTCGCAGAGACTGAACCAACAACCACAGAGCCTGCATGACACTGACCTAGGCACTCGGCATATGTTACAGTTGTGTAGCTTGGTCCTCTCGTGGCACTCCTAACAGTGGGAGCAGGGGCTATCTCTGACTCTTTTCCTGGCTTTAGGACCTATTCATCATACCAAGTTGCCTTTCCCTGCCCTTTCATGAACAGAAATGAAGGAGGAGCAGATTGGAGAGTAGTAATAGAGGGGGTGAGGGGGGAGATGGGAAGAGAGGAGGGAAGGGAAACTGAGGCTGGGACTTAGAATAAATAGATTCATTAAAAGTATAATTTCTTTTATAAATAATTATGTAAAATGGCCTATGTTTTCAGTAAGATTTAAAAGTCACACTATTTAAGGAAGACATGGTACCAAAACATAAAGGAACCTATTCTATGGAAAAGTAACACTTTCAAACAACACTTTAAAGACACAGAAGATGATTTAAACAAGGAAAATTACATAATTTTCGATAAAGGACTAGCAGAAACTGTAGCAGTGGTCCCTAACCTTCCTAATCCTGTGACCCTTTAATAAGGTTCCTCATGGGACCCCCCAACAATGAAATCATTTTAGATGCTACTTCATAATTGTAATTTTAGATGAATTGTGAAGTAAACATCTGATATGTGACTCCTATGAAAGGGTCATTCGATCCCCAAAGGGGTTGTGCCCCACAGGTTGAGAATTTCTGGACTATGGAAAGTGAAGACTGGGATCTGTCTATGATGCAGACAGGTGTTTCTCAGCTACAGGACATGGTTGCCAAACACTCAGCATCTCTCTCTCTCTCTCTCTCTCTCTCTCTCTCTCTCTCTCTCTCTCTCTCTCTCTCTCTCTGTGTGTGTGTGTGTGTGAACAACAATCAGAAATCTAGATTTCTCTCAGAAACTTCACACTATATGTGACAAGCAAAATAAAATTATGCACTTCTCTGTACTGACATGACAATATGGTTAATATCTGATAGAGCCCACAGGCTCTTCACACTCAGGGTTTCAAAGGAAGGCTCCACACATTCTTAGGTTAGTGAACTCTGTGTAGTAAGTGGTCACCCAATGTAGTTACACAACAGTCTGACACCAGTACTTGCCTTGCTAATCTAACCGAACTGCTACTGCAGAAAGCATCTATACACTGTCACTGAATTCTCTTTCCAGTTTCCACTGTAGAATCTTCTATCTTCAGGAACATTTCCACAAACAAAGCCAGTGGGAACTGGAGAGGTTCTGAGAGTCAGACTGAGAAGCCCTTGCTTTAATTTCTTTCCCTTTCAAGCCTTCTTAGCTTCTCGGCATTTGCTAGTATGCCCATTGCTACGAAAGCAGTAGTGTCCATGAACGGGTGAAAAATGAATGAAATCTCAGTTTTCCATATAAAACTCAGTTGCTGTTCAAATAAAAAATGTACCACAATCGGGTATATTCACCCAAAAACTTTGGGACAGCAAAGCAGTAGGTCTAATACATCTAGTAATCAAGTAATTATCCTTAATGGTTTTCAAGAAATTCAGTTATTTTCTGCGGTGTTGAAAACACAACACTTGGATAATGTTGTGCTTCATCTCCCTCGTTGTTTACAGTCTGTTTAAACTCTCTAGCTTCTTGCCGCATCTAATGGTAGAATTTCTGTCTTCCTCTAAGAAACAGGCAAGGGAACAATTAAATCTTTACCTTTCACGGATAGAACATAGAAAACTAATATTAGTCTGGGGCTTTTTCTTAAAGGAAATAGATATGCTATTTCTAGCTTCCATTACAAAACATTAAATTCATGGCCATATTTTTACCCATTTGAACTTAAACATTTTAGCCTATGAAGTAGCAATATATCCAAAAATTACATTAAAGGCCTGCCGGACAGGATGCTAGATGGTGTGACGCAAAGGTGGAAGTGCAAAATAGCTACTTCGGAATTTTCATTCTAGTGCCAGACAGAAGTCCAGTAGATCAATAACACATTGTAGTGCATGCCTACGAGTGAGCTGGGCCATATGGAATAACTTGTAGTGGTTTCGATGAGTAGATAGTGATTAGGTGGCTGGAACGCTCATTTTGGGGGTAGAAATGAAGAAAAGAACAGAGAGCAGTGTAACTTAAACCCTCAGTGAGATTGACAGTGGAAACAAGATGTACAAGTAAAAGCCTTCCACAGATGAGACTTAAGGTAGTGTGGCTGTGAGAGGGAAGGAGGGTAGATCTACCAGAGCAGTGAGGAGCTGGGTGTACCGGGGAGGCTGCCACTGTCTTTCAAACATTCTGGAAAAGTTGGGCAAACTACATTGCAGATGGTTCTAGCACCCCATGTACAATCTCTGAATGCTAAAATCTCATGTGTAATATTTACATGAAACCCTTACATATCTCCCTTGTACTTAAACTCATCTCTAGATCATCTGTAGTACTTGTTACAATGCACATGTTAAGAGTTTTAATACATTACTTAGGAGAAAATGACAAGAAAACTGGCCTGCACATGTTCTGTATAGGTACAATTCATTTTTCAAATGTCTTTTGATATGGAGATAGTCAAATCCACAAATTCAGAGAAGACAATGTATGGACAGCTACACTGTTCACTTGACACATTAATAACTAGCTATTGGTCAAATGTAATCGGGAGATTGATTTGATACTTATTTCTATATCTCGAAAACCTTTGGGATAACATTGTCCTAAAAACTTCATGGACAAGGAATGTGATACAGACTATTTTTCTGTAAGATGTTTTTCTTTCGCTCCCTCTTTCTCTAGGGTCCTTATTTTTACAGGGCAAAGCACACCCAAGTAGTAACTGTTTCTACATTGGAAAAAGAATCCTTGTTTTAGACAATTCTACTCTCTCCCAGGATATTTTCTTCCTGGGCCAGTAAACTGCAATGAAGTTAAAGATTAGTCTTTGTGTAAGCCTGGCTGCTGTTTTAGCTAATGATTTTCAACTGTTAGCTGAGTTGCCTCTTTCCCTAACCTTACTTAAATGATCACCAATAGAAGCAAACACTCAAAAGTGATATTCAGTGAACAGTTAAAGTGTTTCTAAATTGTATGTAATCCCTGTGTTTTAACTGGAAAGTGAAATTGATAATTGTTGTCCATTAGATGTCTTATTTGGGACAAAACTCTGTTTGCTTCTTCTTTTTGCCTTCCTTGATCCTCTCCATCACATTATCTGCTATTGAATAGATCATAGAGCCGATATTGCTTGCATGAAGTCTTCTTGATTAATTTGGAGGGTGAGACACTGGAAGAGGAGGGGTATAAAGCGGTGGCACACTGCCTTGAAGGAAGAACAAGGCATGTTTCACTGCCAATGGGGGAGGATGTCAATTCCATTTAAAACCAGTACATAGGTTCCCAAAACAGAACATTTTTTTAAATTGTAAGTAAAACTCACTTTATAAAGGCAACAAGATACTGATTTTTCCTTTTGATCATGCAGCTAGCCATGACAGTGAGCACAGCAAGGCATGTGCCTTTATTTAACCTTTTCACGAGGAAATCTGAAGGCAGAGAAAAGCTGAACCTGAGGGTTGAGCACATGAAGGATACAAAGATCTGTTAGTTAAGTGAAGCTTCATTTCCTAGGTCCCTGCAAAGCTGCTCTGAGTATCTACTGAGTTGCTGTTACCCTGTGTTTATGGAATTTGGATGCAGATAAACCAGTTTGGCACTTCTCTATACTGTCTAACTGCAGCACATTTGGCCTTGACTGTCTTATTTGATAACATTCTTATAATGATTAATTAATGCACACGGGGAACATATTTTGATGATTGTTTACATCTTGTTCAGTATGTTATCTGTAATCACAGAAATGGAGTCTGGTTTGCAAATAATCTGTCTGCTGATGCATAAGCAGTGAAGTGTGTGTGTGTGTGTGTGTGTGTGTGTGTGTGTGTGTGTGCCTTTGTGACAACCTAGAAGCCAAGCCTGAATTCAAAGACAAGGCAAAGAACCAGCCTATATCCCTTTCATCTCCTTTGTCCTTTGGCTCCTAACAGCTTTATGACAGCACCTGCCTATATGTTCAAGTTCATTCATCTCTCTGATAAGCTTTTATCTAGCCCTATTATGACCAGGAATCCTAGGAACATAGAATTCAGGACCTAGATACACAGAGAAAGGCCATGAATGGGTCCTCAGGCTCCAGGATTCCTAAGAACATAGAAGCCAAGGTGCTAGATGCACAAAACAAGGCCTTGAATGGGACCACAGGCTCCAGATGGAACATGGGATCTTTGACGATGCCGAGGGCATTGTTAACAGAGTCAGAATGTATGAAGTCTAGAGCAACAAGCCCTTGTTACATATAGTATAATGGAAGAACGGTTGCTTTATTTTTCTTCCTTCTGTTTGCAAACTATTTTCTTCTCAGGAAAAAGCTTATAAAGGATCATAAAGCACCGTTATTGGAGCTAGAAAAAAATAGCTCAGTGGCTAAGAGTACTGGTCACTCTTCCAGAGGACTTGCATTCAATTCCAAACACACATATGGCAGCACAAAACTATTTGTAACTCCAATTCAATGGGACCTGATGCCCACTTCTGGCTGATACACATCCAAACACTCGTACACATAAAATAAAATACTTTTAGTACCATAATATAATTTGAATAATCCCAGAAATTTTCAATTTTTGATAGGAGGTTCAGTAGAATACAAACTGATCTAAGGGCTACTTTTAAGAATTTTACACCAAAGTTATTTCCAGTATTTGCAGTGGTTTAAATGGAAAGAATCATAGGACATATTTAATGCCAGGTACTCAGGAAAAGTGCCTAGAGCTATGCTGGTACCCAATCCATTCCTAAACTATCTCTTTAGTTAACTGTTTAAGATTATTCTTTGTCTACATCTTCTCTCTCCTGAACATAGAAATTCCCCTTCAAAACTCCACTTGTATGTGAGGATCATAAATTATCCTGCCATAGGGAACCTGCAGTATATCATCCATATGCACATCACAGTGGGTGAACTGACTAAGCTACATCACAGAAGATGGTCATTAGGAATGGTGATATTCAGAACTCTAGGCCTCCATTTCCTGGGGTGACAGACAATAGTTCCTTCTTTGGTTTTGTTTGATTCAGTTTTGGAAAGTCAGTAATGAGCCCGCCAGTCAGAGCACCTGTTTTCTCTGGTGTTCAGTGGGAGTAGAGTAGGCATGGAGTAGGGTAATGAAAATTAAGCATAGTCACCCATGGACTGTGGCCAAGTCTGGAGCAAATAAGCCTTTTCTAAAGTCGGTCTCTAGAGTTCTTGATACAGCTATCTAGACTCTGAAGCTGATTTGCTACTTCTCTGTTTTTAAACGGTTTTCTGTGTGCATTTACTTTGGGGAATTACTTCCTACATTTTTAGCAACTCGGGGTTTTTTATTTAAGTGACATTTACATTTATCTATTTATTTGTCTATATTGTGCATGTGGAGGTTTTCATTTGTCTTGGTGTATGTGCAGGTCAGGGGCCAACTTGCTGAAGCTGGTTTTCTCCATTCATCACGTGGGTTCTAAGTGGTCAAGAGGATCAGACTTGGGTCCTAGATGTGGGATAAAAAGCAATCTCCTTTTATTTCACAGAGCCATCCTGGCCCTCCTGCCAATTCTTTTAGACCTTTGATATCATCCTAATGGATTCCTTTTATTTTGCGTTAGATGATTTCTTTCATTTGCATTCAAACTTAGAGCCCATGCTGATATACCTGGCTGAGTCCCTGACACAACAGATAATCAATGGATTCTGTAACATGAATAATTACTACCTGAGTGTATATCATCACCACATTCGCAAAATAGTGGGTTTTCTGATTTGGAAAAATTCAGAAAGAGATTGAAAGAGAAAAATGCCACATTTGTACCTGCTGGAGACTGCCTCGCTGTTTTCTGACTGTGTTCCTAGTTTTCCAGGGTCACAAAGCACATATTCATAATGTGTGTTATGTGCAGTAGAGTTGCCTGAGCACTCCACTTCCAACTATGTCCACAATGCTCATAATGACCACATTCAAGCCTTCAGAGCAGCCCGTTCTCTATAAGACCGAAAATACTACCATCAGCTTCTGCCATTTAGTTATGCATGTTCTTCTAATTTTTAATATATAATAAATAACCTTTGACTAAAATGTTGTTGGTATCTACTTCCTTCTCAAAAGACCAAACAGAAAATAATAATAAAGATAGTTTCTTTCAAACAATATGAATTTTAAAAAGCATTTACCAGATATTTTCACATTCATCTCTGATAAGACTTTGTAAAACCGCCCTACCATGAGCACTTGAGGGTGTCTTTCAATTCCTCCTTGTCAGTATTATTACTTTTTACTACCTAATATTTAATACATATCTCACTTTTATTTTATCTGCATTTCTATTATTAATAGTAAAAAGACAAAATAGGTATTTCCACTTGTCTTTTTTATGTCTTCCTTTTGAATTATTTGTTTTGATATTTAGAGAACAAGGATGATGCTGATTGTTTAGAATTTTCAGTAATTCTTCAGCATATTATCACATTAACTATCATGGTTGGTACCACTACTGCTCCATATATTTAAGTTTCTTTTTAAAATGTATATATTTGCATACAATACATACTCAAATCACTTTTTTGTTTTGTGATTTTCCCAGTTGTTTTATATTTAAGAACTCTTTCACCTCAAGTTAATTATGCATTTTCCTGTAGCTTTGCTTTTCAACTTCCTTATATACTTTTCAATATCGCTGGAATTTACTTTGGAGAGTCGTGTAAGTGTCCAGATATGTTTTCTTCAGATATAGTCTATTTCCTTGAAGTTTTTGGCACACACTTCTAGTTTTTTTTTTATGTTTTCTCCATTCCTTCTTCTAAAACTGATTTGAGTCTGTTCTCTCCAACTGATGCATTTATGAAATTCTTCAATAGTAATATACTGCTACCATGCTTGGGTTTGATCATTAAATTTAATTTTATTTAAACAGAGGAAAAACCACATCTTTCTCTACATCCATGCTGTATGTACACCCCTACACTAGCCATGAACTCCAAGCAAATTTGCCAGTCTCGACCATCTGCAAGTACACAAAACCTCTATCTACCTTTAGTCTCTCTGCGTCTATCTCCCTTCATCACCTACCATAACCCCCCAGCCCTAGACACCCTCCTTTGAGATCATTCTCTTCTGCTTTAAAGTACTTATTCATTCAGAAACATTTTGCCACATTCTGCCAAACCCTCTGCAAACACTATATAATAGATTTGGTGGTGGATGGTGGGCAAAAACTATTTTATAATATTTGTGTTTCTGACCATGAATGAGGTGTGGTGTTCTGTGTCCCTGTTTCTTACTTTTATGCATCTTGAGAAAAATTTCATAGCTTTCTGCATAAAGGTTTAAATATTTTTTTATTCTCATGTACTATATGCACAATTCATATTTTCTCTAGGTATTTATATACTCACAGTCTCATGAATAATACCATTTTCCCCCAATATATTTTGTCAATAAGTGGGGTAGACTTTTACTTTTGAAGATGAATTTTATAATCAACCTAATGATCTAACTGAAAGATTTATTCAACTCTGGGTGTACCATGTGTAACTCAAAATTAAGGCACATTCTGGGATTTGGCTACTTACCATGGAAAACTTTATTAAAGCATATGAATTAGATGATATTTTATTATTTTATAAAATAACTTTTAAGATTTTTTTCAAGGATATGATGCTAAAGCTACTCTAGAAGTCAAAAGTACACAGTATATTCCTACATTGAACTGTGCTGTGTACTTCCTGTGTACTGTACATTCTTTACCAACCAAAAGAATCATCCCCTGAATTAAATAAGACAAATGGTTTTAGATTAAATAAGACATACAGTCATGCTTTGAATTAAATAAGACACACTAACTAACCAACAAAAACATACATAAAGATTTGACTGGAATATTCCAGGAACTTTCCCAAATAGAAATCAGTTTTACTCTCCTATTAATCACAACACTAAAGTCCAGAGTGATTTAAAAGTGAAAACAAAGTTTGTGTAGGTGGGTCCAGCAATCACATGGTCCTCTGAAAGGGAACAACTCTCTCTGTTTGCTAAGTTTAAGTTTCTTATCTTAAAAGAATCCTTACTGACTGATTTGTCAAATCTTCATTGTGTGCATGATGTGTGTAGTGTTCTGTATTCTTGGAAATATCAGGTGGCACCAGCGAAGGTTCTGAAAAGGTCTAAAGAAAGCCTGACTCACAACCTAAGCTTAGTAATTAATTGTATTATTATTATATAATACGATTACTTATTAGTTTCTAGAAAATTAAAGATCTAATTTGTTGTTGTCTGAGACTGAGCATGTATTTGCAGAACACATATTGGTGTTGTTTTACTTTTTTAACAAAAGTCTCAGTTGCCAGAAAAATACTCTAATCCAGTTAACTGCTAGCAAGCCTAAAACCAGTTCTTAGAAGATGCATTTGTTAAAGCCAAGAAGGCTCCTCTTTTGAAGCTATGATGAGGTTCTAAATTGCTCTTTTCATACTAGTAAGAAAAGCATAGGTTCTGAAAAAAGAATGCGTTCAAATTTGCAAAGAAAAATGCTATGAGGCCAAGTATTCCTTCCTTCTATCCTTCATCAGACACAGATGGAGCAACTTCTTCATACAAGACACAAACGTAATGAGTATGGCAAAGCTTATACACATGAAGATGAGATAAGTAACAGATTAGGATAGAAAGTATTATTAAAGACAAAAATGTATTGAGAGAGCTGGGTTGATGAGGAAGTGGTCAAGTAGGTTGGACTAGCAAGACAAAAAGGAAAGTGTTTGGGACATTTATGACAGCAGATTATTGTGACAGCAGTGCGACATCCATAATGAAGCTGGACAAGTATGGTACATTCCTAGCAGTTCTGGAACCTGTAACAGGTGTCCGTGCAGCATTGTATGCAAGGACCTGATGTAGTCCTATCCTCTGTGATGGATTGGGGGACAACCAAGAAGCCCATCTTATTAGAAAGTTATATTCATGATCTAAAGAGGAAAATATGATGTGGAGTTTCTTAGTGGTGTCAGAGATAGCAGCATCTGCTTTAGGCAAAGATGTCAAAGTTTAAATGCATAAGACTATGTGGCACTCTGTGGTGCTCATGACAAAAGAAACAGAGGCATCAAAAGTGAATCCTGCTATTCTGCCTAAATCATTTTTATAGTCTCTGAATCATTTACCAAAATAAGAAAAAAAAGCTGTGGTGTTTGGGGATCTGTGGGACATCACTGGTCAAAAAAAATCTAATAGAGATGACCCTGGTACAGGGCTTTTTGTTTGTTAGTCTGTGGTACTTAGTAAGGGCATTATTGCTCTGTTTTAAGGTGACTCCAGGTTTTTTTTTGTTTTTTTTTGGGGGGGGGTTGGTGTGTGTGTGTGTGTGTGTGTGTGTGTGTGTGTGTGTGTGTGTGTGTGTGGTCAAAGTTTAGGAAGTAATAGGTTTTCATGTGAATTTTCCAGAAAGTCTTATGTTTTATACTAGTTATTTCTGCTCACATTCCCTCTACTCTGTCTTCCTACCCATCCCCCAACCAAACCAAATATCCTACCTCTTCCTCCAAAACCTCAGTGATCATTGAAGAAGTGGGAGCAGAAAGAGCCTGTGAATGACAAGGAAGCAGCCTTTTCCAGACACTAAAGGACATCTACATCTATGAACTTCAGCAGCTGGGACAACACAAACCAGACCTGTAAAAGGTCAAGCCAGACAAAATCCCAGCATGAATTGGGGAAATGGGCACAGACTCCCACACCCACCCAAGGAGATATTAGTGACTCTCAACTGCTGGAAGAGGGAATGTATTTTTCTTAAATGTTGTGGTGTCAGCTAGCTCCAAAGCGCTCCATTAGATAGCAACACACTGAAGAATGTATAGGCAGCCTAAATTGGACTCCATGGGTTTAAGAGAAAATAGGACAAAAGTGGGATGGGAATTGAATAGGGATTAGATAGGATAGTTGGGATAGGAGTTATTATAATTAACAGTATGAAACTCTCAAAGAACTAACAAAAATGTTTTTTAAGTAAACATCAAAGTCAAACCCACAAGAAAGAAAGAAAAAGATAAAAGAAAAACGCAAGCTATGAACAGTTGAGATAACCGAGGAGGTAAAGATGCTTGCCAACAGGTCTAACTACCTAAATTCAATCCTAGAGACACCCATGATAGGAGGATAAAAAAATGATTATTTGGCCTCAGATGTCTTTTCATGTGCTATAGTATGCACATGCCCACATGCCCACACACAGACACACAATGTACAAATGTATACATAGATTCATACATACATACATGCTCAACTGTTTTACTAGGTTGACCACACTCTACTAGATGGCTCTACACCCATGAGTATACAAGCAGCACAAATTGGACTCAGTATACACACACACACACACACAAATTTAAAAGGGTAAGGAGGATTTAGGTAGAGGAGTGGGGAGTGAATACAACCAAAATTTAGGCATGTAACAAATTCTCACAGAACTAATAAAATATATATCTAAAAATTAAAAATATTTTTAAAGTTATGTAACATTTTTATTTTTTGTTTATTCATTTTACTGTTCTTTTTGTTGTTCTGTATTGTCCTATTAGTATAGTCAAGGGAGACAACTACTTAAAATCACTTGGGGGCATCTATAGAAGATTTAAGTCCCAGTTTGTTTCAGTTTCCATGTAAGTGACATGTGAATGAGGTATCTATGATCTTGCTCTTCGCTGTCACACTTGGGAATACAAAACTTTGGATTAAATAAACTTTGAAGTGTTTTCTGAACTTATGACATCCTTTATATTCTAAAACTTGCTGGTACAGTATCGATGGTGTCAATATTATTAGGAATATTAGGAAACTGAGTTAAATCCTGTCTCCCCCATATTCATGACAACCCAGGACCTGTCCATGTCACCTAATTTGGAAGTTAGATGTTTGCAGATGTAATCAAATTAAGACAGGACTAGAGTGAGCTCTAAATTCCACAGGAACACTGCCCTTATATAAAAATGGACCAAGGCACAGGCACAGAGAGGAGGGCCACATGAGATGAAGCTAGAGATAGAATTATGTACTCAGGGGTAAGGAATACCTGAGACTATAGGATCCTGAGTTGGGGAGGAGGAACCCTCTCTTAAAAACACCAGAAGATCATTCTGCTAACACCATAGTGTTAGAACCAAAATGTAATACAATAAATTTCTACTGCTTTAATCTACCAAGTTTGGGGTGAATGGTTATGTCAATGTTAAGAAATAAAAACAATTTGAAACATTTAAGCGAAAGCATGTGTTTTAATCTGGCTTGTATAGCACGTATAGTATGGGTTCCAAGCACATACATTTCCTTTTCAAAAAGGATTGCCCTAATATCTAGGTGCTTCATATTGTTAGTAATGCCCACACTTAAAAATATACATGAGCTTTGCTATTCACAAGCCCATATTGCTGATAAAGAAATTAAACAGCTCACACAAAATCACAAAGCTAAACACAGAAGAACCAGACTACAAATTTAGCTTTATCTCATCACCAAGATGACACTGTATCCCACAAAACCTGCCTCTCATACTTGTCCATGGTAGCGAACTCTGAGGATGTAGGAGAGGCATTGATAACTTGGGTTTCCAATGCCTCCAATCAAAACTTTCATTTATTAGTTAAATGAGAACCTGCAACTGTAGTACAATCTTTGTTCACAGAGAACAGCTTATTCTAATACAAGTATTCTCCATGAACTTGCCATCAACTTCTACTGCTTTCATTAAAAGTTCTGCTTTGCATGCATGTATTCAAAGTCAAGGTGTTATCAGGATGAACATTTGCAGCGTTAATTTACTTGAATGTGCTTCCCTCTTGCAGTCCTGTTTCATTATCATGATACTGATTCATTCTTGCCACTTGGAGATCATAAGAATAATGGAACACAACCTTAAATGATAAAGGAGGATATAAAGGCATGTTTTAAATTTCCCTTCCCTCCCTCCCAGTGGGCCATGCTGCTTATCATATCAGATACAAATGTAAGGTGTTGCAGCTGCAGCTGTAGAATGTCAACATCAAGAAGGCTGATGGAGGAGGGGCTTCTACAAGGAGTACCCTGTCCATCTGAACTCAAGTTAACGAAGTTGCCACATGCCATCAATTCCCACAAGAGGATCACTTGTGCTTTGTGAAATACCCAGGACCCTGCAACCAGGTGTCCCCATTTCCCCCAAGGTATATTCAGTTTTCCAAGCTGTTATCAACTATTGACATTGCCACTTTCTTCTGGCTTCTCTTTTTCTTTATTTAAAAGACCTCCTCAAATAGCCTTGTACAAGACTAGGGTTCCCTTAACTGAGATGTGAACGCTGGCAAATTAACTTCTACCCTATCCCAATGGAAGCTACAGATACACACGGTTTCAAAAAGAATGCTCACACTTGGGCTCCAAACTGGACACCGACAGTCCCGAGACTTTTCAAGTCCATTCTCTAGGAGATTGGCATTGCACACAATTTTAACCAGTTTGGAAGTGGGGCTCTCTACCACATTCTGCCCACCGGTGCCCACCTGCCGAAGTTCTTTCCATTGCTACACACCAAGCAAACAGACAGAGACAAATAACAAAGGAAAACACAGTCCCATAAAGGTTCCGCTATTGCATCTTGTGGTCCACACCTGCTAAAAGACAAAAACCATATGGGAACCCTGCCCTGGCAATGCATCCAGCACTCCCTGGGAGCAGCAGGCACTGTGGTACCATCAGCAGGGCGTGCGCGAATACATACACAAAGAACTGATGCTGGGCTTGCTAGCCTTTCGGGGTACCCGCAGACTCCTAGAGCTGGCATCCAGGATTATCTTCTACGCCCTCCACCCCAGCATAAAAGCACTATCCTTTATTTGACCGGTGAAGCGCCCAGGCAGGATGATATTGCATGTGTTGGGGGTTGGGGAGTGGGCGGACCCCGGATCCCTTGCCCATCCTAGGGGGTCTCTAGCCTTTGGCATCTCCTAGGAGATGCACAATCAATTGTGCTGTCATAGAGGTCTCCTTTCGCATCCTCTCTAGGCAAAGCCAGATGCCCGGCGTAGCAGCCGTGCGCATCTTGGCAAGCGCCCATGCAAGCCGACCTGCCCCGTGCGCCTGCCTACCTGGTGGCTGGTTGTCAGTAGCGAAGCCGCGGTGCCTCATCTGCTTCTCCGATGCTGCTACATCTGCTATATCGCTCCGAGCGCCATGTTCCTGCTCTCCCCGGGCGCACGCTGGGGAACTACTACGGCTGGGTAGGGGCAAGGGGGCGGGGGCTAGCGGAGGGGTGGGGGCAGAGCCAAAGCTTTCTACTCTCCTCCCAAACCTCTCCCAGCAACTGAGCATGCCCAAGCCGCCTGGTTTCGCCCCTAGAAGGACTGTCCGCTGAGACTACTCTGCTGCTCCGGGTTTTCGGGGCAGCCGGCTGTAGGAAAGCTGAAGCAATTGAGGGGGGTGTAAAAGGGGAGTGTGGAGGGAGTGTCTGCACGCCGGAGCTGGAGAAAGCAGCCAATCGGATCACACTTTCCTTATACCAGCCCCCTGCGGGCTGCTCCCGCACGTCCCTTGCCCGCACATCTCAGTTAGTCCAAATTTTGTGTAGGACTTTTGCAGAGCAGTGCTACATCTGGACGCTACTTAGGAGACTCTTTGCCGTTACCTGGTCTTGTGCTTCGCAAACTTTAGTGAACCTATGCATTAAAATGCAGATTCGGATTTAACTGGCTGGCCCTGAGATTCAGCAAGCGAAATAACTTCCCAGGAAATATTTGGTGACCCGCAGCTGGCCCTCTGAAAGGTCAGGAGGTGCAAGAATTCAGTAACATCTTCTGTAACCTCTGTTTGGTCGTGTCCTTTAATCAATAATGGTCTCTTGAGCCAAAGGAGTTATCTTCTGCTCTGAATGGCGGAAACAATTCAAGTGAAGGTGTCCCTGGGGATGTTGTGCCTTTCCTGGAAGGAAGCTCTGTAGGGCAGACACTGTAGACACATCATAAGGTGATTACTGTGATTAAGAATTTGGCGCATAAGAGAAGATGGACTCTTGGGTCCATTAACAATCGCTTTGATACTCTCAGCTAGGAGACTCCAGGTCAGTTGACCTGTTGACCTGTTGTGTCATTAACAGCCTGAACCAGTCTCTTGACTGTCTGCCTGCCTGCCTTCCCTGACCTGGACAAAACCTGGGTGGCTCAACGTAATGTCAAGGCACAGCTTGTTAAGGAGACCAATTGGTTATGTGCACAGAACCCTTTGGGAGCAAAAGACCGCAAGCCTTTTTGATGAATGATGTTTGCGGTAAAGCTTGGAAGGATACCTTGTAGTCCAGATGTAACCCCACCCCTACTCCCTGTCTCATCCCCCCCCCCCAAGCCTTTGAAAGGATTGATATTATCTCCACGTGAAACCAAAAGAGATTCACAAAACCAACCTTGGTCTTGACTGAGGGAGTCACCCTTCTCCTTTCTCAGCTATCCCCAAGTTATGATATCTGATCCTATAGCTGAATAGCAGATTATAAAACAGGAACTTTTGTCTCTTAGTACACTGTTTTATTCAATAATTTGAGACAGTGTAGATACCCCATGACTTTTCTGTTCACACGGGATTCTCATTGCAGTAACTTCCATGCCAAAACAGAATCATGCTATGAGTTTGTGCTAAAGAAATGACACAACCAACCATTAAGAACATATGTAATTCTTCTAGAGGTCCCCGGTTCAGTTACCAGTATTGAAATATGGTGGGTACCAGGTGATTCCACTCCCCCACCCTCTTCTGGCTTCATTGATGCCTTCACTCATGTGGTGCACATACAGGCACACATACACACACATAAATAAAAATAAATCTTTAAAAAACAGAACCATGGAGCAGATGGATCATCACTTTTCTCCATCGATATTCCTAAAGAAAATATATATCAGCCTATCAAATTCTATTTTTTCCATTTATATGACTGAAATCAATAAATTCATCAATGCTTGAAGTTGCTCAAATGGTCCTAACTCTCCATTCATCAACCACATTGCTGCCCATGGAGTCCGTGTCATAGTACTTTCTATGTACTTTCTCATATGTGAACTTGTGTGGATGCCAAAGTCAGGGAACATTTTATTGAGATGTAGTTTGCTTGTGTTTTTGGTACCATTAAAAAGCAAACACACTGCCAAAATAAACTGCATAATCTCTATGATAGCATAATCTTATATTATTTTAATAATGCAATCCTAAATAGCCCTGGAACGTCTCTAAAAAATAATCATAAATGAAAAACTGTTCCGAAGGAAGTTACCAAACTTAGACAGTGTTACCAGAGAAAAGCACCAATAACTGGAAAAAGAATTAGTTTGACACAATTTTTCCCAGAAAGCAAAAGGAGAGCTGATGTCTCAACTCATTTTTATGAGGTTATAATTTCCTGATACCGAGGAAACTTAGTGAGAAAGATGCCTATAAACAATATATCTTATAAACCTGCAGGCAAAGTCTCCTAAAAGATGTGGGGAAGGGCTGAGTGTGGTCTTACAGGCCTCTGATTCCAGCTGCTTATAAGGCTGAGGCAAGAGAATCATGAATTCAAGAACTGTCTGGGCTGCTGAGTGTCTTTGTGGATACTGCCCCCCAAAAAGTAAAGTGGGGACTGGAGAAGCTCTTGTCTAGCACACATAATACACCAGATTTCATCCCCAGAACCAAAAAAAAAATTAGCTGAATCTTCAAATGCAGAAAGAGAATTATACATTATTTGTACATGAATGTGTACCAGAAGTTCGGGGCTGCCTAAATATATAAATATATACCAATATTATCAATCATACTAACAAACTCAAAAATCTTATCAGCTTATACAAAAATGATATGTGTCAATGAACAAAAAATTTGAGTACATTAGGAATACGGGGGAAATGTCTCATTAATAAAAAGCATCTACTAAAATACTCCAGCAAGCTTCCAACTTAATGATGAAAGTAAAAATATTTTACTCCTAAGATGTATCTCTCTATATAAACCATGAACATTCAGAAAATTAATTTTGAAATGTGATAACAAAGGAAACAAAGTATTAAGTCCCAGATTTAATAAAATTGTATAGATACAACTTGAATCCTTAAGTTGTAACATACAAATGAAATAAAAAAAAAACAATAAATAGACATGGTATTCATGTATTAGAAGGCTCAGTATACCCCAAATACACATTTTAATCAGTAAATAGAGTTACATTTTCAGTGACATTTCTATGTGTATTCACATTTAGTTTTGATGACACAGACAAGTTTATTTTCAAATGTATTTTGAAATGTACAGAAATGTTTAGAATATCTAAACAGTATTGAAATTTGCAGTTGTCTTAGTGAAGAAATCAGTTAGATATTTAGATATCAGAATAGAAAACCCAGAAATAGGGTCAGGCAAACATGAGCAACTTACCCCTAACAGATGAAAGAAGCCATTCAGTGAGAAGGAACAGTGTTTCTCCAATTGTTGCTGCACCAACTGGATGTACACGGACAAAGAAAAGCTTGAATCTCCTACAACAAGGGCATGCTCAGCCAAAATGCTGAACATTTTCCTCTAAAATCAGAACAGAAGCAAAAATGCTAATTTTACTACTTCAATTCCACATAATACGCAAATTCGAGGTGGATGATCACGTAGGAGGATTAGCATATCCAAAATTGAAAGTAAACTTATCTCTGTTTTCAGAAAAATATCTTATATATAGAAACCACTGAAGGGTGTACACACACACAAACCTTAAAATTAATAAAATTTCTAAAATGTACAGTATATAAAAGCAACCCACAAAAGTAGACTTCTGTATACTGAGAGCAACTTAAAAGGAAAATTAAAAAAAAAAACATTAGCATCCTAATAGCATTAAGAAACATAAGGCATGTAGAAATTAACTTAAGTCTAGAGTCATCAAGAAATATAAAGATACTGGGTAGTGGTGATGCATGCCTTTAATCCCAGCACTTAGGCAACAGAGGAAGACGTTTCTCTGTGAGTTTGAGTCCAGCCTGCTCTACAGAGTTCCAGGACAGCCAAGGCTACACAGAGAAACCCTGTCTTGTAAAACAATAAAATAAAATAAAATAAAATAAAATAAAATAAAATAAAATAAAATAAAATAAAATAAAGATATACAAAGATATCTTATGAACACGGATCAGTAGACAATATTAGGACTACCCAAAGTATTCTACCAGTCCTTTGGAAATCGTAAGAAAAATCTCATAAGGAAAATCTTTTAAAACTATGCTTTTGAAGGAATAGAAAACTTATCCCAAATTTTGTACAGACTTTGAGGGGATCCTGAATATCATAAACAATCTAGAAAACAAAATAAAAACAAAGTTTGAAAACTTTTTTCTAACTCCAAGACTTACAAAATTCCAGCAATCAAAATGATTTATGAAGTCATAAAAACCAGTATCTAGACAAATGGAATAGAGTCCAGATAAACTCTTGTGCAAGTGCCAAATGTTGGTCAACAAAAGTATCAAGACTATTGATGGAGAAAGAGCAACCTTCTCAACAGATTGTGCTGGGAAAACTGATCACCGACATGCAAAACAATGGAGTAGGACCCAATAGCAAATATATAGAAATGAATTTAAAGACACACATGAGCAAAATCTAGAAATCATTATAGAAAACATGATAAAATCTTCATGAAATTGGACTTAGCAATGATTTATTGAATATGACACCCCCCCCAAAAAAAACAGCAGCAAAAGAAAATTTAACTAAATTTGAATATGTTGGAATGAATATTCTCTATGCAAAGAGGACAAGCAATGGTGAAAAGGCAACTCACAGACCAGGGAGAAACTACACACAAATCATATATCCAAAAAGATATTCATATCCAGACTACATAAAGCCTGTAAAAGTCAGCAACATAAAAACAACTTATCCAAAAATGGACAGAAAATTTTATTTTTCCACAGAAAATATACAGATATCAAAAAGCATTTAGAATGACAGTCAAAGTCACTAACCAAAAATTCAAAACTAATGTAATATAACTACAATTCATTACCCTGTTTATTTAAACAGAACAAAAACTAAGAATAATTGGCAAGAATGTAAAGAAATCAGAAGACCCATCTATACCAGTGGAAATATAAAGTTGTATCATTTTAATGGAAAACAGTGCGACACTTCCTTAACACTTAAACTCAAGGATCTAGCAATTCTATTTTGTGTGATGTATTCATGACATTGAAGGTAGAGTTATAAATATGTGCATTTTAGTGTTCATAGCAGCAGGAGCAAAAAGTGGAAACTACCTGAGTGTCCACGAAGAGATGAATTCACAAAATGTGCTATCTACAGACATAGGAGCAGTCTTCCGGCCTAAACAAATATGAGATCCTGATGATAAAAGTGACAGCAATGATTAACCATGAAAGCATTCTACTAAACAAAGAAAGAAAAAAGTACAATATCATAAATATTGCATGAGTCCACTCATATGAGATACCTAGATACCTAGTCAAATTCATAGGGACAAAAAGTAGATTAAAGATTACCAGAGGCTGAAAGAAGGTAAAAGAGCATATATATTGTTTAATAGTATATAACTTCAGTTTGTGCTATAAAATCCTGAAGGTGGATGATAGTGATGGTTATAAAAATATATGCATGAGCCTGGGTCACAGCTGTGTGGCACAGTGCTTGCTCACCTTGAGTGAGTCCCAAGGACCAATCCCCAATAGTGTAACACTAATGACCCAACTAAATAAATAAATTTCTATAAAATGAAAAAAAAAGCCCTAGTTCTCAGACACACCGAGGATTTACGGTTCTAAGTGATAAAAAGAATAAGTCTGTGGCTAAATAGTGAAATGTGAAAGACATGAGAAAGTCTAGAACATAAAGTGCTTAGGAAAACTCTATAAAATAACTAAAGAACATAAATTAATCAAATAGCAACGTGAGGAGTAACTAGCATAAGAAGGAGCAATTACAAATACATAAAATTGTTCAGAGAAGAAATCCAGGGGCAGTTCTGGGGAAACGAAGAGGGATGATGTCTTATACAAGGACAGCTCCACATTCAAATACTCAGACTTTCTTTTAAATTAAGAGAGCCAACATGAAAACATTTTGGTTCCAGAATATAAGATAGACATTGATAAATCAGAAATAAGGGCTCAGGAATTAACCTAAATCCCTAAGATAATTTCATTTGTAAGAATAGTCATTTTATAAATTTTATAAATCACTGAAGAGATGATAAATCGCTATGGGTCAAAGACAGCTAAAGTTCTGAGGAACAGAGTTGTAAGTGCTGGTGACCTGAAGCAACAAGAAATTACTTCATTTAATTCAGTGAACTCTACACTTGCTCAAAAGGAAATCCATGTACCTTCAAGGCTGTGAACTTCACTGGGAGCCTCTAAAATCTGTGTGAAATCCCCTTGAATGCTTTAGGTCAAACTTCACCCCAGAGCATTTGAGAAAGTCTGAACATTATAGCTTAGAATGCATGGGCTCAGGCAGTGAAGACAATAGGACCTTTGACTTGCATAAGAGTTGCTAATACACAAGTATATGTGCTCCAGTCCCACTGCGATCCCAGCACACTAATGAATAACAGACTTTCCTGTCAGAAGGAAAACATTGTCAGCATTACCGTGTGAGACTGTCCCCCAAAGCCTTCCCAAACTGTTGCTTAATTCATTGTTGATAGTTTGAAGACAAAGTACAGCTTCCCCTGTATTTCTGCAGTGTCTTTCTCATTGTCACTGGGTCATGTGTAGGTGACGAAAGATTGTGGCTTGTCATGGAGTAAAGCTGTCGTTGTGGAGTACAGCACAGATTCTTTTGGAGAACTGGCATAGCGCATCTACTGCTTTGCATAGATCTAGTGATTTAGGGGGAGTTAGAGAAGTGATCAGAGCTTTGAAGCAGGTGCCACATGCTCACACCAAATACCAGGTTCTTTGTCCATTAAGCCCAACCGGTACTCACTTTACCTTGTTTTTTGGTTAAGGCAGCAGTTCACAGCCTGTGGGTCACAACACCTTTGAGGGTAGAGCAATCTTTTCACAGGGGCCAGAAAACACAGATATATACATTATGATTCATAACAGTAGCAAAATTACAATGAAGAAGTAGCAATGAAAATAATTTTATGGTAGAGAGTCACCACAGCAGGTGGAACTGTATAAAGGGTCTCAGCATTAGGAAGGGTGGGAACTACTGGGTGCAGCTACCACCTAAAGCCCCAAGTGCCTTTTGAAGGGAATTTAATATACTTCCTCCTTTTCCTAGAAAACACCACTCAATCCTATAAAGATTCAGGAAGAGCTTATTCAGAGAAAACAGACGAGACTGCAGTGGTTTCTTGTACGATATTGAGAGTTAAAGCAAAAGCTATTGCCTGCATCAAAAGTCAGCACGGCATGGCCATCTAAGCTTATCAGAATACAGTGGAAACTCCGTTATTACCATGACAGGCACTTGTTTTTGTTTCTATAAGAAAGGTCACTAACATAACATTGGGAACGTTTCTACGGATAGTGAGGATATTTATCTTTTTTTTTAAAGAACACCATGGCTGATTTCATAATAAATTTCAAGTGTGTGAGAAGAGAGGCTGCAGGTCTTAGAATGGGATCTGCAAGATAAAGCTGAGTAACATGGCGCAGCTTTGTGACCTTGGGCACGCTATCCGTGCCTCCTACACCCCTTTGCTTATCTGCCAAACACAGACGTGAGCTCAGCTTATTTCAGGGAATTTTTATGAGAATCGAAGGAAGGTACTTTGAGATGGAGAGACATGTGCTATAAGCCAATATCAAAGCACCGGACTATTGTCTTTTCTTAGTGGATTTGAATAAATGCATGAAAGAATAAAGGAATAGTTACAAAATTTCTGAGCATCAAACTTCTGTTTGAGAAGTTTATTTAAAATAGAAATGCCTGCCTGTGTTTCATGTCTACCAATTCACAGAGAAACTGGAGCCTCTCAAGGCCCCCCAGGGGATTTTGAAATAAGTAAATTTGATGTGGCAGATGCTTAATGTGTTATGCAGAATGCCCGTTCCAGGAAAGACTTGTTTCTTAGCCCCTAGGAGCGGGGTGTGTACTTGGCATCTCTAAGGATTGCCTCAGCCCCAGGAAATTGTTCCAGGTTCTGGTCTTTCCCAGGGAAGATTGGATCGAATAACTGATGGCTGTGGCCATATCAAAGCTTGGCCATCTTGGCCCATTTTGGTGCAACTCTGAAGGGCCACTGTAGCTCTAGAATGTCCTGGATATTGATGGCACTCTGTATCTTGCCAACCTCTCTGTCTGCTTCTACTTCCTTTCTGTTCATCTATGGTATTAAGTCACTAAGGAACTGTGTATGTTTGTTCCTGTGTGTGTGTGTTCATGTGTGTGTGTGTTCACGTGTGTATGTTGTTCCTGTGTGTGTTCATGTGTGTATGTGTGTTCATGTGTGTGTGTTCATGTGTGTATGTGTGTTCGTGTGTGTGTGTTCATGTGTGTATGTGTGCTCATGTGTGTGTGTGTTTGTTCCTGTGTGTGTGTTCATGTGTGTATGTGTGCTCATGTGTGTGTGTTCATGTATGTGTGTGCTCATGTATGTTCAGGCTAATGTATGTGTATATGTTGGTGTTAATTCATATAACTGTGAGACTTAGGAGAATAACATCATGTGTTGTTATCTGTAACACTGTCCCCCTTAAGACAGGGACTCTCATTGACCTGGAACTCGCCACGTAAGCAATCCTTGCTGCAGGAGAACATTCTATACTTCAGTGCACATTCCAAGTCTACTTCTTGGCAAGCTGGTATACTGCAGTAAGGGAAATGTGAACTAGAAGGCCAAATAGAATTCTGTTCTTTATCCCCCAAAACGTGTTACAAGTCCAGTGGATAAAGTTTCTTCCTTGGAAGTAGAAGCCCTTCCTTATTGAACCATCCTTCTGTTCCATTTCCAGATCTGTGCTTCTTAATCCCCAGTTCAAAAGATTCTTTTCTTTTATCCCTGTCCAACAGAGGACCAAAAGCTAAGTGAATTCACTTAAGACAGCCACAAGCAGGGTAAAGGGAAATCATGTTCCTCTCAGCATCCATTGTGTGGTAGGAGCTTCAGAATTGAGATCGCATACAAGTAGGAAGCTTAGCACAATGTTCCTAACTACCCTAAGCTAAATTTAAATCACTGTTTCTCAACCTGTGGGTCATGACCCCTTTGGGAGTTTGCTGGAAGGCCCTACTGATTGGAGGTTGCAGTCTACCATGGCATGACAGCTCACTCTGAGCTCGGCAATGTGGAGGACTCCTTCCCCATGGCACAAGGCACCCTGTATTCTACCTGACCTTATTTTGACTGTCTTCAGGCCCAGATGCCTGACTTATCTCTAGTATGACCCTGGACACAGTTCCCTGCAGAAGCTTTCCCCCTATTGTCTACATGGTAATTAGACATTGTGCCAGGAGCTTTACCATCGGACTGTGCTTCCACGGGTGATAGCTAAGACTTGTTCTAGGAGCCTTATGATAGGAGTGGCCATTTAATGCAAATTAGGTATTTCCCCAGCTACTGTCCCCAATCCTATATATCCCCTACACTCTGGAATAAAGCTGAGCTGTCTCACTGAACCAGCATCCTGGAAGGTTATTTCCATCGTGTTCACAGGCCATACGAAGCTCGTTTTGTCCTAGTGGACTAGTGACCAACAGACAGGGAAGAAAATCATCCTTTCACAGGGGTAGTATATTAGATACCTTGCATATCAGATATTAACATTAACAGTCATAACAGGAAAATTACAGTTGTAAAGTAGTAATAAAAATAATCTTATGGTTGGAGGTATACAACATGAGGAATTGTATTAAAAGGCGATAGCATTTAGAAGGTTGTTAAACACTGCTTTAGATCAAACTGCTTGTCTATTTTCATGATAGAAGCTATATGAGCTACTTTTATTGTTGCTGTGACCAAATACCGGATGAGAAACAATTTAATGAAGCACAGGTTTGTTTTGGCTCACAGTTTGAAGAGGTACAGTTCATCAGGGCAGGTAATGCTATATGACAGTTTCCATAGTGAGGAAGCAGAAAAGGATGCGACAAATGCTGGCCTTCATATCACTTCATCTCTTTTAGCTTTATTCAGAACAGAGCATACTCAGGGTGGGTCTTCCCCACTCACTGAAACTTCCTGCCTTTAAAGACAGACCAAGACGTACATTTTAAAGATTTCTGAATATTCATTTTGGTAATGATCATTAATCATCACAAGTTTACCTCTTCTCACTTGACACCCAAATATATCATTCTGCTTTACATTTTATTTTGACTTTTAATTAATTGTATGTATAGTTATATGCCTTGTGTGACTGTTCACATGATTATATGTTTACAGAAGCTAGAAGTCATGAGCTACCTAAAATGGAATTGGGGAGCTAAATTTGGGTCTTCTGAAAAAGCAATAAGTATACCTAAATGATGACCACTCCATAAACATACCCCTTCTAGGTACAACTTTATATCCCTGGACCTCAAAAAAAAAAAAAAAAAAGAATGGCCATTTTCATAAAGTAAAATACATTTAGTTAAACTGCAAAAGTTTCCATAATCTTTAACAGTCTTAATACTGGTAAAGAATCCAAAAATTCTTTTCAGACTCAAGACTTTTAATTGTGATCCTGTATAAAATCAAAACACGAGCTACATATTTTCCATGTTCAATGGCACAGAATAAATATTCTTATTCCAAAGGAGAAGAATAGTATATCAAGGAAACATCAAACCAAAGCAAAACCCAAGAACAGCAAGAAAAACGCCATTTTCCAAAGCTCTGTATCCAACATCTGGATCATTTGATGGCACCGTTTGGCCTCCAACAACCTTTGGTAGTCCTGCGGCTCCCATTATGCAGCCTGAAGCACGTATAACCCCTAGTCCAGCTCCATTGCAAGACTGCAACTTTCCTCAGGAGGTATCACACGGTTCTATCATCTCTGATACTCAAGATCCCCATTGTAACTTACATTTCATTTCACCGCTTTGCACATGGCTTAGCAACTCTAGGACACATCGTCTTGCTTGAATTGTTTCCAGAATCTTGGCACAAGGCTCTGTAAAGCTATAATTCCCATATTTTATATGCCTAAAAGTCCAGTTATCATGTGGCTGATACTGGAAGGTTCTTTTGTAAATTTGAGATGTATTGTGGTTCAGTTCTACCAAAGCAGAAGAGACCTCTGGACACCTTACTGGCTGGTTGCAGGAAAACAACTCCTTATGCTGCTGTCTTCTATTAGGGAATCTATTTACTGCATTTACAGTATATGTTTTCTCCTTTCAAATGAACTTGCATTTCCCAAAGATGGAACTTTCCCAGGATGGTGTCCTGGTCTTGAGGCAACTTTCCTATGTTCTCAGTGATAGACCAATGTTTCTAATTAATAGCATTAATCTTTTTTAAAAATAATTTTGGCTCTTTTCTTCCTAGCCACTGTGTATGCAATTTTAAATTTCCTTGTGTTGTTTTCTTCACAAAACTGCACATCTTTCATACCACTCTGTTTTGGATTATTGATATCAATAACAATAAATACAGAAACCAGCCACCATGCTACAGAGTGTTTGTTATGCTGTCTTGAAATTTTCTCTGACAAACTGTTTAGCCTGTTGTGATTTCAACCTCATTAAAATGATAGGACATGGGCAGGATGCAACCGTACTTTTTGCCAGAATGTTATATGAGTGACTTCTAGCCCAGTAGCCATGCCAATTCCCCACTCAAATCTCATGAGCCAGGATCAAGACTTTTTCGTATGCGTTTCTATCAGTTTGTTGGTCTTCACCTTCTGACCAAAATGGTCTGCAAAGCTCCATCTACAGCACTCTGCCTCATCCCTTTTTCAGTCAGAGAGCAGAAGGTTTATGGTCATGTTTCCTTCAGCAAGGACGCTACCTTTTTTCAACAGTTTTCTGTATTATTTACTTTCTCATCACTATGACAGAATGTCTCAAAAAATCAAATGCTAATAGAATATACTTTAGAAAATTTTCTGGTTCAAAGAATGTTGAGCAGAAAATATAGAGACTGTCTCGATACCTGCTCCACTCAAATATACGTAGCCTCCCCTCATGACCAAGAGTTATAGATAAGATTGGGGTCACACATAAGAGACAACCACTCTAACTGAAGTGTCTCAACAAGGCAAAACTTTACTCTTGGTCAAAAGGTTGCTCATTTATAAAGTGGAGGAATCACCATAAAGGAGCTGTGGGTCCATTTGGTTTTTATTCTAGCACCGGGTAGTGACTGTGTCTTTCCCTCAGTGGGTGGGGTCCAACTTTATAATCTTTCATAATTGGCTATTTTTAAAAGAATCTAGAACAGAAGAAATAAGGGACAATGGGAAGAGGTCAGCCACCAAGTCACTTAAGTTCTGAGAATCCAGCAGGGTCTTTGTAGAAACAGAGGTCTGACAAAGTGCGGAGAATTAAAACATTTGTAGAAAAGTCTGACAAGGTGGGGGAGATAAAAAAATTTGAATTACTTGGAGTAATATGTTTTATAGTATTTGGTAGAAAAGACTAATATTTTATTTTTCTTGTGTTTCATACAAATATTACTGAGAAAATAGTACCATTTTTAGTTGATAGAACTATGTTGATAATTCATTGTCATCCAAAGTCCATAGTCCAAGTTCAGTACTGAATATTTTATGGATATGACATAACTCGTGTGAAATGTTGTATCTTATGGTATCATACAAATAGTTTCACAAATTTATAGATTCCTTGAATTTAGAATTTGGCAGTAAAATATATGTGCAATCCCAGTTAACATATCTGTGTTGACTCCATTTTACAGCTTACTAATTATATGACTTTAACAACAATTACAATTTTTATAACTTTCTTTTTTCACTTTTTTCACTTAGATTTGTTTCTTGTACTTTGTTCTGTTTAGATTATGTAACTCTTGTTCAGTTATGAGGACAGTTTTTAAAAGATGGTAGACTGCTGGTTAATTTGAAGGATGGAGCAGGAAGAGAGAATATGTTAAAACTCCAGGAAACATACCTTCAGAGTTAGAAAGTTTCTTCACAGAGCCTAAATCATCTAATCTATTGAACATAATCTCAAAATGGTTGAGGATTCTACTAACTAATAACAGGGTTTCTCCATTCAAATAAAACAGGTAGACCAGCTCACCTGGAACTAACTGAAATAAAAAAAAAAGAAAGCAAAATTCAAATACCTCAGGTTCATGATAAAATGTGAGTATTTAAATGCAGTCCTTTAGGTTGGATATTGGCACAAGACACTAAGTTTTTCCTGAAAGTAGAAAGCACAAATGAGGAAAAGAAGAAGTCTTGCTTTCTGAGATTACTTTCAAATCGCTTAGTACTCTTCCACTTGCCAATACACTTGACACTGTAGGTTTGACTGCAGTTGGAGAGGATCCTGAAACCGTGCTGGCCAGGGTTGGCTTTCTCACAGACCACCTACATTACAGATCCCACACACCAGATCCTTACTGTGCTGCATAGCAAAAGAGAGCTAGTGCCACATCCCTTTCAAGACTTTATGTGCTATGGCCTGTGGGCAGCATCCATCAGGTATAGGGACTGCATATCACCCGTGACACCGTAGTCTCCATGGAGATAAACAGCCTTCATAGCAACACCCTCCCACCGCAGCACAGGGGCAAAACTACTTTGCCTCCACAGATATTGGCTCCTTCTCTGGGCCTTGGTCACTGAACCCTGCAGGGATACTTCAGTGCAAGATTTAGGGGTAGGGATAGTACAGTCACAACTTAAGGCTGCGTATGAACAGACTCAAAGGCATTCACCCACTGCTCTCAATCTACTCCATCAGTTGGAAAGTTCTGGTTTCTTGACTCATCATCACCCGGAGGTATTGCAGAAAGTAATCCAAATTAAGAGGAGAGATTTGAGGAATCAGCAAGGACTAGTTTTGCACTCAGTTTTGTAGAATTATTCCTGTCTCGATGACTCACCGTGTTCATATCTGCAGTGGTCTCAGTAAATGCAGTGTACTCTTTAATAATACTTGCATAATACACCATATGTATCATCAAAGAGCTACCTTTTTCCTTGCAAACCCCATGCACTAAATACATGTAGGTAACCTATTCCATTGGGCCAAGATCCTTCTCACTGCAGGAAAGGGTGAGAGAGTCCACTGCCACCATGCTCCTGAAGTGGGTCTCTAATTTTCTTTTAAATCTAGGCAATATAAGCAGGTGAAATCATCATGAAATGGTCTGTGAAGTTCTTCAGGCATTGCAAATTTGAGTTTCAGTACATTTACTACTTGAAACGGGCATACTAATGAAACAAATGCTTTGTATGCCTGTGAAAACTAAAAGACTAGACTGGATAATGTGGGGGCATAACATGTTGGAATTGAGAAAGTGATGCTTACGTTCTGCCCAGGTTGTGGTATGGGAACACATCAAAGGATGACTTCACATTGAGGGTGGAGAAATGTACAGGACCACAGGGTTCAGGCAGCATTTGAAAGTGGCTCGTCAGTCGATAACATTCTAATAGGAAAAGGAAGAACAAATTCAGTCATGAGAAAACTTTCAAAAAGGATTCTGTCCTGACTAGTCTTCTTTCATAAGGATTGGCTTTGGAATCATCTGGAAACACACTTCCAGGGATGTCTAGGAAGAGTGTCTCCAGAGAAATTTTCCTAATGGAAAAGACCTGTCTTGTACAAAACAATCCAATGAGCTGTGACTATGGACTGAATTAAAAGGAGGAAAGTGAGATGGGCATCAGTGTCTATGACTTTCCAATGGAATTCTGCTTTCTGACAGCAGGTGCAAGGTTGAAAGTTCTCATACTCCCACTTCTTCACCATGCTGAACTGTATTCCAAAACCTAGAAGCCAGAATGAACCCTTTTAACTTATAACATCAACTACCCCCTCAATGAAATGCATAAGTGTTTCTTTTACAGTGTCCAAAAATTTTCACTGAAGAGCTCTTTCTCTTCTTTGGTTATATATATTCTTATTCATTTGTTTTTGAGGCATTTTTAATAGTAAACTTTCCTGATTTCTTTTTCTAAAATTCCATTGTTGGTATATATAAAAGCTTTTATGTTTTATGATGATTTTGTGTGCTGCAACTTAACTTTGCTTATTAGGTCTGGGAGTTTTCTAGGAGACTGGATAGGCTTTTTTAAATAAGAATTATGTCATATTCAGATATACTTTGACTACCTTCTTTCCTATTTCCATCTATTTTATGACTTTCTCTTTTCTAATTACTATAGGTAAGTCTTTGAGGACTGTATCAAATAAGAGAGAAGAGACTGGGCATATTTGTTTCATTCTTGATTTTAGAAGAAATGCTGTAGGTTTGTCTTGACTTAATGTCATGTTTGCTACAGGGAGGTTGAGAAATTCTGACTTTGAGGTATGCTCCATCTATTCCCAAAGTAAACAGAACTTTTTTTCAGGAAGGTATGTTGAGAAGTCAAATGCTTTTCAGCATCATTTAAAATAATTATGTGGTTTCTGTCTCTAAGTGTATTTATATGATGCATTACATTTACTGATTTATGTATTTTGAACAAATTCTGACTGTCTGGAATAAAGCTCACTTGGTCATAATGTTTAATCTCAATGTGTTCTTGAATTAGATTGGAAAGTATTCTGTTGAGAAATTTTGCGTCTGTATTCATCAAAGAAATTGGTCCATAGTTCTCTTTTCTGTTGCATATTTATCTGGATTTGGTATCAGAAAAAAGCACTGTTTTCATATAAATAGTTTGGTATTGTCTCTCACTTTCTCTTTCATGAAACTGGCTTAGAAGAATTGGTGTGATATCATCCCTGAAAATCTGACAAAATTCAACAGCAAATCTGTCCAGTCCCGGGTCTTTCTTTGAGGAACAGATTTTGATTACAGCTTTAATCTCATGCTTGTAATTTGTCTCATGGTCCTATGAAGGCTCTACAGCTGTCAGTCCAGAGTCTCCATGAGCTCCCAAGAGCTTGGGTCAGCTGTCTCTATGGATTTCCTGCTGACGATCTTTACATCTTGACCCCTCTTGCTCATATTAGTCCCCACTCCCTCTCTTCCACTGGACTCCTGGAACTCAGCCTGGTGCTTGGCTGTAGATCTCTGCATCTGCTTCCATCAGTTATTGGATGAAGGTTCTATGATGACAGTTGCAGTATTCACAAATCTGATTATAGAGGAAGGCCAGTTCAGACACCTTCTCCACTACCCTTGTTAATTCCTAGGAGTTTCCCTGTCTCCAGGTTTCTCCCTAACTCTAAAATTCTTCCCATCAAGATATTTCTTTCATTGCTCTCCCTCTCCATCCTGCCGTCAACTTGCTTAACCGGATCCCTCATAATCCCCCCTCACCCCGAAAACCACTTGATCATCTCATCAGATGCTAACAAAGTCTTTGACAAAATCCAACACCTCTTCATGATAAAGATCTTGAAAAGATTATGGACAAAAGTAATATACTTAAACATAAAAAAGGCAATTTACAAGTAGAAAGCTAACATCAAATTAAATGAAGAGAAACTCAAAGCAATTCCACTAAAATTCAGTCACACTGAAATCTATCTACTATCTGTAACTATGTTTAGTAGAGACATAGACCCAAAGTTACCTGGGACCATAGCCCTACAGACTCTGGATATTGGAATGATAATTATAACCTCAGAAGTCAGAACTTCACATCCACACTAGGCTGATGCCTCCTGTTCCCACAAAAGCCTTTAAAACATGTCTCTATCTAATATGTGATACTCATAGAGCCATGGCTATGGAGGTGTTTCTGATCTACTGGGGGCCAATCAAGGAAAACTCATTCTCTTTCACCTAGAAGCCTTTAACTGTCCCTAGCTCATCAGGGGTAGGGATTCTTGAGCCACTCTCCTCTCCATGCTAAAAATGTTGACTAGTTTAGTCTTGTGCAGGTCTTGCCTAGGCAGCCACAGCTGTTTTGAGCTCATAAATGGAGTGTGTCTGTCATGCCCCAAACTTACTGTTTCCATTCAGTCACCCTAAACATCAGGCTTTACAATTTGTCTATTTCTTCTTCTATGATGGTCCCTGAGCTTTGGTATATGGTTGTGGTGGGGTTAATATAGATGGTCAGTCTGGCGTCGAGTACTTCATTGATGCTTATTCTTTACACTATGACCAGCTGTGAATATTTACATTAAGCACTGTTCACTGTACAAAGACATTTCTCTGAGATCTGAGAGCTGCCCTGATGTATGGGTAGAGAAATAAAAATAGAACAATTTGGTAATCTGTCTATTTAACCATGGGCTTTTGATCAAATTTACAGTACTAACCATGCATTTCTTCCTGTGGAATAACTTTTAAGTACAACCAGAAATCAGTTGGTTTATCTCCATAACTTTCATGGCACTCCTGTTCCCATGAGTATATCCCAACATGCTGGGCCTTATTATCATTTATGGGATTTATATCTAGGTAAGACTGGTGATGACTTTGCCCCTTTGTACCCTGTATCGCATCTTCTGGTACAATTAAATCTAGTCAGGAAGAAGGAAGCTACATTATCAGTACTGACCTGATTTCTGTGTGTGCTGAGATCAACTCTGGAATCTGCAGCAAGAAGGTCCTAACTTCAAGTTCTGAGAGGATTAAGTGACAATGTGTATGAGGAATAACTACCACTAAAAGGGTTTAAATAGCGAGTGGAAACTTACTAAATTATAAGCTATATGTGTATATATAGTTACATATATATTTTATATACATATATAAGACTTCATTATATAAAGCTGAATATATATATATATATATATATATATATATATATATATATATATATATATATAACCAGAATAGGACAAAGCAAAAAAATGTGAGAAAAAGAGCCAAAGAAAAAATCCAAAACATGTGTCTCAGCACAGATCAGCATAGATGCTGAGACACACATTTTCACACACAGAAAATCCTTAAAAACAAAATCAGAAACCATAATACATAAACAAAAGATCTGTAAGGTTAATAAAAAGACAAAGGCAATGCATGGTGAGACAATGAGACAGAAAAACAAACAAAGCAAAAAGAAAACAGCGACAACCCTCTACAAAATACATTGAGTTTATTTTGTGTTGGCTCTCTGATGCTAGGCACAGGACCTACCTCTTTGTGTGATTGTATACCCAGTGATACTCCATTGGAGAAAACCAATTTTGTCCTTTGTGAGCAGTTACCAGTTGGAGAAAGCTTCTGGATTAAGGATGGGAGCTTGTGTCCACTTCCCTACTCAGAGCATGGACCCCACTTGGCTTAAACCTGTGCAGGACCAGCTCATGCTGCCACAGTCTCTCTAAGTTCCTATGTACACCAGTCCTGTTGTGTCTATAAGGTCTTGTTTCCTTGGTGTCTTTTATTCCCACTGGCTCTTAACAATCTTTCTACTTCCTCTTCCACACACTGGCCTGAGCCCTGAAGGAGAGGGATTTGATGGAGACATCCCATTTAGTACTGAGTTTTCCAAAGTCTTTTACTCTGTACACAATGTCCAGTTGTGGATCTCTGTATTTTCTCCCATCTATTGTGGGAGGAAGCATTTGTGATGATGGCTGAGCAAGGCACTGATCTATGAGTATAGCAGAATGTTTCTAGGAGTCATTTCATTGCTGCTTTCCTTTAGCCTAGCAGTTCTCGGCGTTCCTAATGCTGTGACCCTTTAATACAGATCCTCATGTTGTGGTGTCCCCAACCATAAAATTATTTTTGTTGCTACTACATATCTGTAATTTTGCTAAAGTTACAAATTATAATTCAAATATCTGATATGCAGGATATCTGACATATGACCCCTGTGAAAGACTCATCCAATCCTAACGGGACTGAGACATGTTGGTCAAGAACTGATGCTTTAGCAGAACAGTAGTATATATTTGGTTTCCCCCTAGGCCCATGGCCTATCTAGTCTCTGGTTCATGATCACCCATGTAATATAAAGCATGGGGTCCATCTCATAAAGCAGACCTTAATTCCAATCAGTAATTGGTTATTCCTCTAACATTTGTGCCACTACTATACCAACATATCTTGCAGGCAGATAACCATTGTAAATTTCAAGATATGTATATCTGGGTTAGTATTTATTTCTTTCTTCTTGTAGTGTGCAGAGTGACTTCCAGTATCCTAAACACTGGTCAATAGTGGTAAAGGCTCTAGGTAGGCACCAACTCGAGTTCCTTGTGTACTATGAATTATCTAGGTGTTGTTTAAAGCAATAGGGTCTTACTATCAGTTTGTGAAAAGAAGCCAATAGCCTTGGTAATAGTTCAGTTGTTTGGGGTTCTGTGGGAGCCCCTTTGGCCAACAAATCATTTATTTTTTTATTTTTTTTAAAGTTCTTACATCTTTATTCGAAGGTGGGGAAGAGACAGAAATCTTTAATAAATAAATAAATTAAAAAAAAAGAAGTTGGAGATCTGAAGAGTACTTTACACCAGACATGAAAATGCAGAGTTTAAGAGTTTGCCCAGCTAGTTTTAGGCCTTGCTTTGATCCAACAAATCATTTATATGTTTGGTTTTAGTACAGATGAGTGATGTGGGTCTATCAAATGTGCAAGTTCTTTCCAATAAGATGCAAAATGAAGTAAGGTGTGCAACTTCTGAGAAATGTACTACAGTTCTGGGAAACCTTATTTCTGCTTTAAGAAATAGTGAATTACCAGAGCAGAGAGAGTCCAGCAACAGTTGAATAATCTATGGTGATTTTAAAAGCAAGAGCTATATAGTATAAAGCTATACAGTATATTGTATGTATGTAGTATATAGCTGTGAAGAGATAGAAATTAGATATTTATAAGGGGTTCTTTTTTATGTTATATATATTATGTAGATATTTGACCTGTGGTGATAGAGGTATGTATGTAAAACTTGTCAAACATGGAATTATTTTTATAAGGTTTGATAGCATTGGTATGGCCTCCAACTCAAGAATTTGTTTTGCTACTGAATCTCAAGTATTCTTTAAGTGAGAATGATGTGATAAACATTTTCAGGTCCTACCAAAACCAGAGGAAAAAAATAACGAATGCTATTTTTGAAAGACAATAGGAGAGATAGTTTCAAGGTCATGTCTTCTATCACCATTGCAAAGAAAGAAAGAAGGAAAGGAAAGGAAAGGAGGAAAGGAAAGAAGGAAAGGAAAGGAAAAAGAAAACCCTGGGAGAAACATATTGCTGGCATTGTTTTTACTTAGAAATTCAGAAGCAGATTTTGTGGTTAAAAATAAAAGCATAGGTCTCTTAAGAAATATGGGTAGAATCTAAAAGATCTGTGAACCTTCCTGGGTGATTTTGATAGAAAATCAGAGGCACAGCTTTTTCAGGTTTATTGGCCAGGCTTTCTGGGAACCCAGGAATGGAATCCATCTGGACATTTACTAAAGGATACCAGATGGAGCCAAACCATGTGACACTGAACAGTTCTTTCTGCCATAATGTACCAATAGTGTTCTTTGGAAGAATATTACTGCAGACCCAAGAAACCATTTTTTTCTCTAATGATTTAGCTCCAGACTTGTTATGCCTTGGCTTCCTTATAGGAAGAGAAGAAGTTTCCTAAATATTCTCATTTCTCTCCAGATTTAAAGTTTAAAATTTGGAAAAAAGAAGACAATGGGTAACATGACCTTCTATTTTAATGGAACAGTTCATTAAAGACTCATTTGCAGGCACCATGTATGTTGATGCTTAGCACCAATAAACCTTATCATCTGACTTATACCAAACAATGCATGGAACCTGAAGACTACAACATATATATTTGTGAAATATAAAATGTAGCCTCACCATGTCTAATGTCTTTTTCACAAATCATTGTCCTTGAAAATACTGTATATTTATTTAGCAGTCTTCAGGACCTAATTAGTAGTCTCCCTTTACTACAATTCTGGTTTTCAGTTGCTTTTGTTCTCATCACTAATATTGGCATTGTTCCTGTTCCCTAGACAGTCATCTCCACCTTGTGTTATTCACTTGTTAAATAGGTTAGCCTATCCTTCTCTTTCCTATGTCTCCATATTTGTTCTCTCCAGTCTTAAGAAGCAATCATTTTATCTACTATCTCCTATGAGAAGTTTATTTCAAGTTCAGGTCCACACTCACATCATCAAGATCCTTCCCCTTTCCTTCTAAACTTTTCTCCAATGCTAACCAAGAGTGGCATCATAAGTTTGCTAATTCTTTTAGTAAAGACAAATTTCTTTCAGCAATTTCACAAGGCAACCTGTGAAACTACATAACTAAATTTTGATGTCAGAGAGGCACAGTATAATACTATGTAAATTAAACCATAAGCAGTCATCAGCCACAAATAGCCACAGTGGTTGGATCTGTGTAAGCAGCAGTGATTTGTTTTTTTTTTTCATCCAGTCTTCCAGATCCATCTTTGTTGTAGTTGGTCTCCCTCATTTATGCTTTTTTATGATATTCTCTGTGTTTTTACTCCTTATTCCTTCATGTTTTAAGTGCAGTGATCTCACTTCATCTGTAGATTATCTGTGGTCCTACATCTACCTTTACAGAGATGGAGAATTTCCAGGTCATGTGGATAAAAAAAGATATCTGGAAAAGACTTCAAAACTTTTAAGAAAATTTTATTCAAAGTTCCACAGAGCATTATCTTATCAATATACATAAAATCTTAAAACACAATTTGTGGAAATGTTTGTGGTTAGGGAGGAGAAAGGAGAAAACAAAATACCTTCAGGATATTTCAGTGGCACATGAAGAATGACTGTGTGGATAACACCCTGTTCATTCACAAGCTTCTAATTTATTCCATTCACTCTGTCTGGTGTGTGTTTGTAAACGGAGACTGCTCATTTGTTTCCTAGCTGCCCAGACCCAAATAATCACACAGAAACTATAGTAACTACAACACTGTTTGTTCAATGACTCAGGCATATTCCCAGCTAGCTCTTACATCTTAAATTAACCCATTTTTATGAATTTGTGCATCACCATAAGGCTTTGGCTTACCAAATAAAGTTCTGGGAATCTTTCTCCTTGGGCTGTTACATGGCATCTCCCTGACTCTACCTACTCTCCCTCTATATCTCTTCCAGTCTGGCTATATTCTGCTAAGCCATTGGCTGAAACAGCTTTATTCATTAACCGATAAAAGCAACACATATACAGAAGGACATCCCACATCATGCATTCATTAATCTGTTTTCACCCTATTGCTCCATTGATGGAGAAATGTAAATATAACCATTTAAGGCTCATAAGTGTCTATTCTGTGGCTTTATTGCCACTAGGGCTGAAAAGAAATTTCAGCCTATGAAAATATATGCATAATTTTTAAATTTGGTTTTATATTCATGTTTCTTAAAATATGTCTATTACAGAAGCAAATATGAACTTAAGTGTACATTCACTACTCTTTCACTTTTCTGCTTTCAGAGAATTGCTACACATTACGATGCTGGAGTGGAATAAAATAAATAGAATTATTAATCATAATAATAATGAAGTATTAACAAAATACAGTGTACACAGTAATAGCTACTTTAAAAAAGACATATGTTATAAAACTTACAATGATGGAAAGTGAAGCAGAGTTTCATGATTCTATCAGAACCCATGATTTTAATGTTTAACCTAATAAAGGATGGTAATGTTTTAGAGAAAGAGATAGGTACAGAGACCTAAAGAATGGGCATTAACTAGGCAAGGCCATAGAAGTAGATGATTGCAAAAGATTTTGTTAAGAAAAAAATGGGTGATGTAAGCAAATGAAAACTTTAAAGGAAATGAATGTCAGGTGGCAGGGATAGAAGGTTGAAAGCAAAACAGATGGTTACTTAAGGTGATACTGAAAATATTGAGAGTAGACGCAATCTAGATCATGTAAAACTCTTCCAAGCTGCTAGAGGAATATTGACTGCATTATGAACTGAGTGATGGAAAGCCATCAAAATGACTAAATGGGGGCAAAAGAAGTTCACTTAGGTATATTGGGTGTACAGTGAGTGACAGGAGGACCAGAAGAGATGCAGGGCAGCTGAGAAGTTTTTGTCAAAGTCCAATTGGGAAATGAATTAGTCTGGCAAAGGGTCGTGCAGAGATGGGGAGGAGCATATTGGAGAATTATTTAGAATTTATTTTCAGACTTTCTTAAGTTCGAATATAAAAAAGAAGGAACAGTCAAAGATAATTTTAGGGTTTCTATCTTAGAGAATCTGGTAGATGTGGTTTAACAGGACGTGGCTTATAGGGAGAATATAGTGCATGTTGGTGGATTCTATCTTTTCCTCTCTTCAGCTAAGGAATTTTGATTACTCCATATTAAGCTCATGGCCACTGTAGCAGGTTCTAAAATAAATTGAATGCAAAGCTTTGTTTTGAGGAAGCAAATCTGGGAAAAAATGGATAGGAAATCAAAGGAAATAAACAGGAATTCAATAAATACTGAGGAGCCAGTGGTCTTTTTATTGGGGGACTCTAGAAGAGAGATCTGAAGAAATACTGAGTTCTCTAGCCTGGTACTGATGGATAAAGAAAATGTACATGCTAAATAATAACCATTATTATTTAAATAATTACTTTTGGGCAGTAGCTTGCATCACTTCTCATCTATCCTGTGCTTTAAACAATGTAACTCTAGAAACCAGAGAAATACTCGGGTTTTTTCAGTAAGAGAAGAGTATACTGCAGAGGTCAATGAAGAGATATTGGCAGAGCGTGTGAAGTGTCTATTGCTCTTAAATTCTTTTCCTGAACAGGTGTGTGTGTATGTGTATGTGTCTGTCTTTCTGTCTGTCTGTACAGAGGTGGTACGTATGTGTGATTGCAAACATGTATGTGTTGGTACACACATTTATGGAGTATGCAGAGGCCAGAGGAGGCTGTCAAAAGTCTTGCTCTATCAGCCTGAAATAGTCTCTCACTAAACCTGAGTAGGGCATTTTTTCAGCTTGGTTGGTGACGACCAAGGCACACTCATCCATCTATCACTGAAACTTCTACAGGTATGCATGGCACACTAGCTTTTTACATGCGTGCCCAGGATGGGTGGGCAGTACAGGGAGCACTCTTGCCCACTTAGCCATCTTTCAATAGCCAACAATTTGAATTTAACCATTTCTCTAAGTTTATTTATTCAGTCTAATCCTTTTGCAATTTTTCACTTCTGATTCATATCCCAGTTCCTTTAACTTCCGTATTTTAATTAAATAATTGATCTATGCATTCTTTGGCCTCCAAGTGGAAATAGTACTCTCTATATCACATTACACCTGTAAGCTCATAGATTATTATAATGAGACAAAAGTAAATTGTGAAATCATATGAGATTATGTGCCTGTTTTGAAGAAAACCTAAGAAGAGAGACTCACAGAGTCCACTATGTTCAAAACAGGTCATAATGAGATGCCACTATAAATAATATTAGCTTAAAATGTATCCCTCACCGCTTTGGTCTTAAGCTGAAAAGAAAACTAGATGAATGTCTAACGGGTCCAAATGCTAAATTCCTCATTTTCATTAGTGACTTCTGTGATGGAGTATGCGTTTGACAATCTTTGCTCATACTGCCAAGTTGGCAGCAATTGCCAGCACTTTGTGAAGCTGAAATATAATACATCATACACAACTGGGCAAGGATCAGATACTCCATAACTATTTAATGATTGATGGAGTCAAATCTATTACAATCTTTGTAGGCATTCCTCCCAGCTCCTGTGTCAAACCTTTCTACTTGCTAGAGCTCCAATTCTGACTCCCCACGTTTTAGGTTTGACCCCATGTCTAAGCTCTTTTACTTCAAAGACATGGTTTTGGCTCTCAGCTGTGTTTTCCCCACCAAAGGATTTTCTGTGATAAGTTTCTTCTCTCTAGGACTCATTCTTCTCTTCCATCAATCATCTGCACTGAGAATTTTCTCACTGTTTCCTCATATTCCTGGATGGAAACATGCCCAAGCATACCTACTTCTCATGTGAATGTCTTGATCATTAACAACTATCTCTGAGGAATACATTCATACATACATACATACATGCATGCATATGCATATATATATATATATATGTCAGCCCCTGTTAGTGCATGCTGCAGGTCTGAACATGGAAAAACCACAGCCACTCTTCATGTGGTGACCAAATGTTTATCAAAGTACAGCAAGCCAGCACTTTGCAATTTTGCTCCACACTCCAAGATTTACAAATTTCCACCACTTATTTTTTTTCAATTCTTAAAACTTTTACTTTTTTTTTTTTTGAGGATTTTATACCATGCATCTCAATTCCACCCACCTCACAGTCCCTGGCTTTCACTAGATCCTTGACCCAAAACCAAACTTAAACGAAAAAAAAAAAAAGAAAGAGAAAAGTAGAAAGAATCTTGTAGCAGAATCTGTACTGTGGTCCATTGAATCCCATAGTTTATGCTTTAGTCCATCTTTACTTGGGAGTGTTCGTTGCTAGGAGTTCTTGGTCTGTCTTGAGGCCCCTGGCTTCTGCTATGCTGTAGATAGGAGCTGTGGGCGGGACTGCTTTTCGTCCTGCCTGGCTCCTGCAAGCTTAACTTTATACCCGGAATAACAACACACAAACTGTATTCATATAAACACTGCCTGGCCCATTATATCTAGCCTCTTCTTGGCTAACTCTCATATCTTGCTTAACCCATTTCTAATAATCTGTGTAGCACCACGAGGTGGTGTCTTACCAAGAAAGATTCAGCATGTCTGACCTGGAGGCTGGCTCCATCGCATCTGACCTCACTTCCCTTCTTCCCAGCATTCTGTTCTGTCTACTCCACCCACCTATGTTCTGACCTATCAGGCCAAGCAGTTTCTTTATTACTTAACCAATGACCTTCCCACATCACCATGCCACCAGTAATGGGCTCTCACTGGGGTTCTTCTTGGACATCCTATTGTCCTGTGTCATGGAAATCCTGCTGTTTTGGATCTGTAGGTTCATCCCCTTCACAAGCTCCAAAAGTTCACAAATTTGGTGGATGCTGGGATGGACCAGTACATAGACCTGATTCTGGGCCTGGGTAGCTAGGTTGATCAGCCTGCCAATTTTCCCTTATCACTACCTGGGAAGACCTCCAGTACTGCCTAGGCTAGCTCACCCAGCACAGCCTGCAGCAAGAAGCAGGGCCAGTTCTCTTGTTCTTGGTCCTTTGGGTCCAGCTCATCCACACTTATACCACCAGGGCCAGCTCCAAGGTCTTGTCTATGTAAGGTGTAGGGCTATCTGTCTTGATTACTGTGTGTGTGTGGGGGGTGCATATGAGGAAGGGCAAGGTCATTTCTCCTTCTCTCATGCCCTCAGGGATTAGCTCACTGGTGACCCATAAAACAGAGTTATCTCTAGTATGCTGCCCCAGTGGGGTTCAAGCCCACTTTCTTGTATACTGCAGCTGATAAGGGGTTAATCTAATTTTCTCATTATTGTGACCCTGGGGCCAGCTCTTAGCCTGCTGCCTTAGCAAGCAGGGAGGGCATCTACTAGGGGTGGGGTAGGGGTGGGGCAGGATCAGGTCTGCCGGTCTCGCATCCTCAAGGCCAGTTCACCTGCATCCCTTACAACAGACTCGCCTCTAGTGTGCTGCCCAGGTGAGGTGCATAGCAGGGGTAGGAGCTGGGGCCATCTTTCCTGATTGCAGGGGCCAGCTCTCTGTTGTCTTATCCAGTGAGAGCGGCAGAGACAGCTCAGCTGGATTTCAAGCAGGCATGATTCCTATGAACCCTTGTCATAACATGGGCTGTGGACATTAACACAGACCCCAACTCTAGCAGGACCGTGGACTCAGACATGGCCCTTGGCAGCAGTTCAGCCCAGGTGTCACTATAGCCCAGGTGGCAGCACAGGCTACCCAGATCAGTACGGCCCTGGAAGCATCACGGCTCTCAGACATCAACATGGTCTCAAGTCTCTGACCAGACCCTGGGCATCTGCAGAGGCCTTGTCCATCACTCATTTTCATTCTGCTGCTGAGCCATAGCCCTTTTTCTGACACATTTTCCAAAAGTTCTTTTCTGTGATTGCCCCTTTCTTTTGGTGTCCAAATGCTCTTGCTTGATATATTCTTTGACTGGGCAGTCTCCAGTGTGACTTCAAATCATGTCAGTGCAAAGGCTAGGACAAGTGTGAGCCCTGCTTGTTCCGTGCTTATTCCTCACCTTTATCTCTTGGTCTTACCCATTATGCAACTTGTGCTTTCTTGGAAGCTAAACAGACAGCTTGCTATTTCTCTGCTATGTCTTGAATTTTTGTATATCCATGCCTTTGCTTATGCAGGATCACTACAGGATGGTGCATTTGTGTCCTGCTTTCCCAAACTTGTGTATTCAGTTAAGTCCAACATAAAGGCTATTTCCTTCACAAACAGTTCAGAAGACCTTCAAAAAAAAAGCACTTATATACTTAAATACTATACAGTAAATTATATTCTTACACTTATACTTACATAGTTACACAACTTACATATTTACACTTATATATTTATCTATTTATTTGTGCTTTTTTTCAAAAACATACTTCATATTTCCTCTTTTATTATATAATTATCAGTTTAACCTTTTACTGTAAGAATATAAAAGTTTTAAAAGGATCTTTGTTATAATTTATACAAATTCACAAACAGTACAATTAATTGATAAAGGTCTCTGGGTTTCTCCATGGTCTCATGTTGCTGTGGAGAACTCTAAAAAAATAAATAAACAAACAAAATATCCAACAAAAATATACATCCTACTCAAAAGCGATTTTTTTAAGCCACAGTCCCAACCCCCCACCAAAATAAAGCCATCTATTCCTCCATTTAGAACAAAAGCTTTTCAGCCCCGCAAGCTCCCATTTGATAAACAGAACACAGACGTGAAGTGCAGTCTCCTCCCTTCAGTACAGCCCCAGGCTCTCTGCAGGCCTATGCTCAGCTCTCCCGACAGGAAGCCTCCTCGCTAGGTAACCATTTTGTGGGAAAACTTGGAAGAGGGTTGGGGTGGGGCATGGCATATATAATATATTTATACAACATCTGATTTCCATAATATGTTCCTAAGCAGAAGATATGTGAGTGCGCAACATCTTCTCATACCTGTGTGGCCTGCTCCAGGCCCTCTAACGTGACTTCATATTCATCATGGAGACGTTTCTGGTTGTATAGAAAGCACACAGTATGCAGGGCACTTTATACCCTCTAGTCCATACAAGTGGCCAGAGTCATTGCCTCAGTTCATTTAGTTGAAAAGAGTCTGGAGATACGTAGCTGTGGGATGATAGACAAAAGATCATGAGCAGAGGTAGGCACAGTTAAAGCCAACAGTGCATTTTGTATACGCCCATTCTGAAGAGTTAACGGGCTCTTGCCAGAGCATGGGCAGAGGAAGCAGCAAGCTCATGCATACCTTCATGACTACCTCACCCGCTCTGGGCCATACAGGACTCGAGGGTACTCAAGGTCAGTGGTATCAAAAAGAAGGATTCCCCCTCTTCAGTCAGTCAACAGATGATTACAGAATGACCTTTTCTGCATGTCCTAGATTAAGCAATAATGAAAACAGATGACCTAAGAAAGGGGTCTGACTGAAAAGCTGAGTGTTCCCTAGAGCAACAAGTGTTCGGAAGAATGAGACAAGAAAACACTTGCCTTCTGTTTTGCACTCAACATTGTTTGTTAGGGCAGAGATTCTTGCTGAACCCGAAGCTCATGAACTGGCTACACAGCTGAAGCTCCCTTGATAAATTTACAATTTGTCTCCACCTCCCCTGAGGCTTAAAGTTACAGAAGTAAAGTTCCTACTTTCTGGGGATGCAAACTCAGCTTCTCAGGCTAACACGGCTGGAACTTTGCCAACTGAGACTTCTCCCTAAGTACATTGTCTTCTTTTTTGAAACTTGAAGTCAAGGCAAAACATTTATTTTGAGTATTAGTTTCTTATATCAAATAGTAATCAACGTAAGTAACACTTGCTATGGTACAAACATTATTGTATATGTTATACCCATATAATCGACTTCGTTTTCAAAATTATCTTGTAAAATAGTTTATTTCCTTCTTAAAGATGAGAAATTGTCCCTCAGATGTTAATATTCCCAAAGCCAATGACAGATCGATAGGTTATTTTTTTTTAATCTTATACAATTTTGTCCTAGAGTTTTCCCACTTATCTAACTAAGCACTTCTCTAAGTTTCACCAGGATTTGAAGTTAAATATAGGCTGGAGACATGTGTCAGTTTGTGGTGTGCTTGCCTAACCTGGACAAAGTTTTGGGTTCCATCCCCAGCACTGTGTAACACTGAGCATGCTGGTGATCCTATAATCCCAGCATTGGGAAGGTGGAGGGAGAGGAAAGATCAAAAGTTCAAAGTCATCTTTGGCTATATATTAAGTTCAAATGCAGCCTGGAATACAGGAGACCTTGTCTCAAAAAACAAAAAATAAGTAAATATTAAAAGGAAAAATTGAAAGGAAAATAGAAATAAGAAATAGATTAAACACAATAAAGAAATTTGCATTCACAGGAGATGCTTACATTCTCCTTTTACTATTTTTGAGATAGTCTACAAAGCCGTAATATTTGAAAATAATATGTTATGTAAATATTTTTTAAATAATGTATGAAGTCTGTTTAGACTAAATGTTTTGCCATCTATACGAGATACTTTATGAAAAGGCAGACTGAATTTTTTTCCTTTATTTTTGGTAAATAAATTAACATCTGTTATTCCAAATATATTTTAAGTCAGCTCTAACACCTCTCAACAAATATGTTCTTTAAGATTTGTAAATTATATTTCTTTTTAAATCCTTAAGAAAACCAGAATGAGCAGCTGGCAGTACCTCCAGGATTCTGTTTCCCTTTCACCCATTCCTGAACGTCGAGGCTTTTCAAGGACCCTTCACATGAATACAAAGGAAAAATAGTAAAAATACCATTTCAGTCAAAAGTTATGCTGATAGTAAGGTCATGTTCATGAGATTTGGTTTTCCTTAGTGTACTGGCTGGTTCTGTGCTAGAATCATCAGAGAGGAAGGAGCTTCAGCTGAGGAAAATGCCTTCATGTGATCCAGCTATAAGGCATTTTATCAATTAGTGATCAGTGGGGGAAGGTCGAGCCCATGGCAGGTGGTTCCATCCCTGGGCTGTGGTCCTAGGTTCTATAAGAAAGTAGGCTGAGCCAACCAGGGGAAGTAAGTCAGAAAGCATCACCCCCTCCATGGCCTCTACTTCAGTTCCTGTCTCCAGGAACCTGCCTTGTTTGAGTGCCTGTCCTGACTTCCTTTGTGGAAGTATAAGCCAAATAAACCCTTTCCTCCCCAACTTGTATTTTGGTCATAGTGTTCCATCACAGCAATAGAAACCATAACTAAGACACTGGGGAAATAGCTTATTTGAACAGTTCTATTATTTATTTTGCAAAATATTAGACATGGTTATGGAGACATGTACCCTGAGTTCCTAAGCAAAATAATCCTTCTTTTAGCCCATTCTCATACAAAATGAAATAATTGCATTATGAGACATTGAAGTGTCCAATCTGTAACCAGTTGAGTTTCTCCATAGTTAAGCCTGGTTAAACATATGAGAGTTATGGCCAATGAGCACTAGGACAGAAAAAGCATGAGGATGGGTTGTGTTATGTTTGGTGACAGAACACAATGAGTGCAAGTGAACTTTCAGAACAGAAAATAAACTAAAATTCTTCATTGTTTCCAGATGCGTGTGTGTATGTGTGTTTGTGTAAGAGAGAGACAGAGCATATGTTGTGTATTTATTATATATGTTAAAATCTATGAAATTTGACATTAGTTATGTTTTATATGTTATAGTCCTATTTCAATATAGCTATTTGGGTGCCTTTTTCCATGACAATGTCCTAAAATATGATAAGAGTTATATATATTTGTAAATATGCAAATTGATTGGATTATATGCTTTATTTATGAATTGTGTCAGGTGTGAGACATAGCTCAAAAATGTCTGTTTAAAATAAACTAGATAAGCCCCAAAGTAAAAATTTATCATGAAAAAATATACAATCCAAAATGAAACATTAGGATCTCTGACTGTGTAACAAATAATTTATAGTATTTAGCAAAATAGAATTTAAAGTTACATGAAATAAGAGGTTTAGAGAAGTGGACAGATCCAGCAGCACAGGCCTATGGCAATCATGATCATCAGGCACCATTTTATTCACCAGGGAACCCCTGCACACATCACCACTATAATGAAAAATGGCTTTAAGATAATCCACCAAGCACCTTGGCTAACCAGTGATGATGCACTGTTCTCCAACTAATGTTGGACAGTGACCATTTAAGAAAAACTGGGTACATTCTGGTTGGAAGGAGGTCACCCCATCTGTCTTATTATGAAACCCCTTCAGCCCGCTGTGCTGTGCAGAAATAAAATCTCTAAACACTAGCATGAAAGCAATCAATAGTCAGGACAAAGTCTCCATGAGAACTCAGCATCACTATCATGGCAGGCTCTGAGAATTCAAACATAACTGAAGAACAAGACTAAGACTTCAAAATAGACTTTATGATAGAGGTCCCTAAAGAGGAAATGAATAAATACATATGCAAAGATGATCTAACTGAAATAAACAAATAATTGTAGAGACAGAGACTCAACTGGCAATCTCTTGTCACCAAATAAAGCTTTCAGTACTGAGATTGGGCTGCTAATTGAGTTGCTAGCCAAAGAATATCCCCAAACATCTGTTGCCAAGTCTATAGTTTGCTCTCCAGAAACTGATGGCAAGGCTCCATTCCTGAAGACAATTAAACAACCTATACAACAAATTAAACATGGAGAAGTCAAGCAGGAGCTGACATAGAGCCTTCACCCCTACATTCTGGCATCTTTGGTACAGGAAGGTACTCTGCTACCAAAGAAGTGTAAACACCAACTCAGTCAGAGACCTTTTGACCTACAATGGTATCCAGCCTCCGGCTTGCAAAATATACTAATGCAATGGTGGCACAAAGCTTGTAGAAATAACCAACCAATGTCTAATTTGAATTGCTGTCCACTCTACAAGATGGGACCTATGCTCAACACTGCTTGGATGACCAAGAGCAAGAGAATAGATAGGTCAGGAACACAGGGGAAAACCAAATACTACTGTCCAAAAAATAATAATAAAATAAAAAAATAATTAAAAAAGACAAATAGCAATAAAATGACTCTTCTTGACATAGTACTATACTCATAAAGCAGTGACTTGCTCAATCATCATCTGATGACTCAGAATCTTCCTCCTGCAACAGATAGGAACAAACACAAAACCCACAGTCGGACAATATGCAGAGCAAAGACCTTGAAACACTCAGTCCTGATGGGATGTCTCCATCAAATCCCTCCCCTAAAGGATAAGGCAACCCTGAAGAAGAGGAGGCAGAAAGAGTGTAAGAGCCATAGGGGATGAGAACATGAAGAAAACAAGGTCCTTTAAAGCAACAGCATTGCTGTACATCTGAACTCAGAGACTGAGCAACATGCACAGATCATGCAGGGATCTGCACCTAGAACTGACAGGAGAAGTAGATACATGCCCAACCCCAATCCAGAAGCTATTTCCAATTGATAACCACTTGTTAATAAAATTTTAGTTTTTTCCAAGATAATTCCACTGGGCAAACTATTTCAAGATAAGGCTGCATGTCCTGCAGTAAATGGTCAACAGAAAATGAACTTAATGGCAACTTTAGAGGTTCTTTGTTCCATAATGCAGTTCCAGGGCTTTTCATTTTTTAATCTTATATTTTTATTAATAATTTATATGCATATCAATACATATATTACATTAATATATATTGTTATATTAAATGTATGTAAATTTTCTCTCTTTTTACCCTATGAGTTCTTTTTTTTATTTATTGTGGCTTCTAGTTTAGTGTTTTTATGTGGTTAATAAGTGTACCAAAGTGTGGGCCTCTGCACCTTTATCTTGGGCTGTTCTCCTCTTTGTTTTGTCCTATTCCAGTGTGTTAGCTTTTACTATTATCCCTTAGGAGTATGTTTGGTTTCTAATGAGAGACAGAAAGCAGATGGATCAAGATGGCAGGGGAGGTGGGAAGAAAGTGGGAATAGAGGGAGGAGAAATCAGAATATAATATGTGAGAAAAGATTCTGTTTTTGAGGGGAAAAAAGCAAAAGTAAAATAAGGTTAAAAAGTAAGTAAAATAAATAAATAATACAATGGCAATACCATAATTGTTATGAAATAAAAACCATCTTGAAACCCCACTAAATACTTGTATTATACAACTGATGTTAGTATAATTGAAAATCGTGGATTTTTAATAAAATGGACGTCTCTTTATGTAAACAGACTATTGGTTTAATATAGCTAATGAACTAAATAAATTTAAATTACAAAAAAGAGAGTTAACACCACACTATCTCTTTGGTATCTGTACTAGGTATAGATCCTAGAATTCCACCTCTATATGACATACTTTCCCTTTCTGCCAGATGTACAGAAATATTGACAAATTAAAAATGTATTTATCTAGTCATGTGATTTGCTCTTTTATGTAAATATATCTTATATGATAAATCTCCCATCAATAAAATTAATATATTCTAACCCCATGTAGCTACCATTATGTATGTTAAGAACACTTAAAATATACATTCAACAAGCTTCACATTTACCACACGTGATTACCTACATTTGCCTCTAGAGATTATTTGTTTTACAGCTGAACCTAGTTTATTCCTTTATCTAACAGTCTCCATTTCTTCTGCATATTACCCAGCTCCTAAACACCACCATTCTCTCTGCTTCTCTCAATTCAGGATTTGTAGACGCTGCATGTATACAGAATCATATAGTAAATATCTTCCTGAGTCTCTGTTATTTCTGTGTCCATACTTGTTCAATTTATTTCACTCTTATGTATCTATGAGATCATTTTAATTTTTTTCCTACATACCTCAAGGACACTTTTGTTGCTTGGCAGAAATGACAGCAAAGCCTTAGTTTTAAAAAAGTCCGGTTAACGTAATTTTAGCTTTCCATCCCCCCAAGGTATATATCATGAACCAACAATACATCATGGATTCTTTGTTTGCTGCCCATGAACAGGTGAGCTCTGAAATGAATAATATCTCTTTAGAAATGTTTGATCTGTTGACAGAGCAATCTTATGTCTGTTCAACATAATTGTAATTGGCCTATTTGGATTGCTTAGTTCATTGCTTCCCCTGCATTGATTGAAACTAGAGTCTTTTACAATATAATATATATCCTGATTACAGTTTCCCCTCCCTCTATTCCTCCCAGCTCCTCCCTGCTTCCCTTCCCATCTGGATCCACTCCCTTTCTGGCTCTCCTTAGAAAAGAACAGGCTTCCAAGAAATAACAACAGAGCATATCAAACTTAGTAATATGAAACAAACCAGCACATCAAAGTTGGACAAAGCAAACCAAGAGAGGGAAACAAACCCAAGAGCAGACACAAGAGTCAGAGATCCACTAATTCACACACTCAGAAGTCACCAAACAAGACTAATTTGGAAGCCGTTATCTATATGCAGAGGACCTGGGGCAGACCCATGTAGTCCTGTGCTGGGGCCTCAGTCTCTGAGCTCATATGATCCTTGTTTAGTTGATTTAGAGAACTTTGTTCTCCTGGTGTCCTCTGTTCCCTCTGGCTCTTATATACTTTCTGCCTCCTTCTCTGAGGGTTTTCATGAACTCTGAGGAGAGAGATTTAATGGAGACATCATTTAGAGCTGAGTTGTTGAATCTCTCTCTCTCTCTCTCTCTCTCTCTCTCTCTCTCTCTCTCTCTCTCTCGTGTGTGTGTAATGTCTGACTGTGGGTCTCTGTATTGGTTCTCATCAGCTGCGTGAGAAAGCTGTGGCTCAAGTCATGATAAAATGACTCCTAGTGATATTCCACTATATTCATAGTTCAATGTCTTATTTAGCCATCACCAGAGAAGCTTCCTCAGCTCCTCCCAGGGTGATTCCACATGGCCACATCCATAAAGAATTAACGGCAGCTAAGGCATACTTTGAACAGGAGAAATAGTCTTCCCAAGAATGAGCTTTTGGTTGTCCGAAGCCAAGTGGTCAGCCTTAATATCAGAATAAAAATTTTGAAATATTTGCCTTTGTAATTGAGTATGGTTGTCTAGTCTTCAAGGCAGTTCCAGAACCCATACTCCCTCTTATGCCTTGGTGAAGTCTTTTCTCATATAAGGAGGACTGACTTGAATATTTGCAAAGTCATCAAATATACATTTTAAGGTTAGGTTACGAAATATTGCAGCTTCCATATTGATCTCTTGGGTTGTGGCTCTCACAGAAGTCAAATGTCTGTTTTTGAGATACTCTCACCACCCTGTGAGAAAGCCCAGGTAGCTGAGGAACAGAGGACCTCTAACCAATAGCTGTCATCAACTTGCTAATCAAATGTATAACCATCTTGGACGCAGGTCTTTTAACCCAATCTACCCATCTCCTGATTGACTCAGCCTTGTGCGGGACTCAAGCTGGAACTGACCAGCAAAAGCCTTAGAATTCTTCACTCATGAAAACTAAAAACTGTGAATGTTTTTTTTAAGAATTGAGAGTAATGTTTGAATAGCAATATTTATGTTAGTTAATTTTTATACACTAATGATAATTGGAAACTCTTAAATATATCATATATTGTTGAGTATGATACATATTTTATCAAATAATATTGTTAAATGAATAAACTTCCAATATTATAGTTAAGTTTTCATTTTATTTGATTATAGTTACACATATTTAATTTTACAAAATTATAAATATTGTCTCTTTGATTGTTCTATTACAAGAAGAGATGTCATTCTAACTAAATGTTTGGGATGGGAAAATTATCCAGACTCTAACACAAAACAGTCAACATCATGGTTTTCCTTTTGACTTGAATATTTAAACATCCCTGGAGTAGCAATTTTTATTCTATTTTACTTTTGCATCTCCTTTCAGTTTTTGGAAGGCAGGCAAGATAAAGGGTTATTGAGGATTATCTAAAGGAAAGGGAACGATTTTATATCCAAAAGGACTAAAGAAGACACCCTACAGTTAGGCTGCCCAGGGCAGACTCGAGAGAGAGCAAGAAACTAACTGCAGTCAGTGATTGGATCTGCCTTATATGATTCCTCCAGATGCACATTCGTGTTCTACAGCAGACCCAGAGAACTCAGTTTACCTCCCATCCTGTCACTCACTAGAACCTTTGTAATATTCATGAACCACATACTTAAGGAAAATTGAACTGAAGAGATCTAAGTTTTACCAAGGTTTAAGACTTAGGTGGATTATCAGTTTTTACTTTAAAAGTATTTAAACCTGCGGGATTTTTATTGACTACCCTGAATAGTTTTGCTTCCATTTCCCCTAATCTTCTTTAATGTACATATAAAAGAAGAAATAAATAGGTCAGCGAGAAATACCAAAGAGTAAGATCTTACGTGCCGGTGCTAAACCAAATGCCGTTTCCATTTTCAAAAGACCTAAGCCTGAGAATAAAATAAAAATTCGTGTAGAAATTAGACCCTACTAACAGAATAACTTCCATTTCACTAAAAAGAGCACATGCCTTTTGATTTTTTCCCTATTGCATCTCAGTCTCTTTAGTTTCATTAACTTTAGCTTTGGCCTACGCTGTGCCATGAAGGCATAGCACAGAAACAACACATTGTCCGAACACTACAGCCCAAAGTCTAAATGACAGAGCCTGATAAATAGCTTCATAAAAAAAAAAAGAAACAAACATAAAATTTGGGAGGTATATGAGCACTAACGATTGCTATAAAACAGCTTGTCAGAGAAACATTAACCCCACTTCAGCTTTTCGATGTTAAAGGGGAAGGTGGATAAACCCATATTTCAAGAACTTAAGAGCTGCTTTTTGTTTTGTATTTTTTTTTAAGTTCTGCATTCCCCAGTACCTTCACTATTCTCATCTGTTCCATTTTTATTTGGGGTTGGTAGAAATGAAAGCTAGAAAAAGGAATGTAGAGGAAGAGATAATAAGATTTGAGTTTGGCTCTGGGTTTAAGTGGTTTCCAGCTCTGTCTCATGTCAAACAAAAATAGTGATGTTCCAGCTCTTCCTCAGCCGGAGCTGATCCTGGGGAATGGAAGGTGCCCGTGCTTGTATTTGTGCCCATAAGAACAGGTTCAATTCTTTCTTGCTCTCCTCTTGAATTTTATTACTTTTTATTTTATAATTACTTTATTACTCTTACTAATTCTATAATGGGTTATATTTTAAATTGTTTGAGACATGCAATACATTGACTTAATTGAAGAAAAGATTTTAAGAGTGGTAGAAACCTCAATGAGGTATTCTTGAATATCAATGAAAGAAAAAAGGGATTGGTGTGGATGGAGGTCATGACTTCTTAAGTACTTCCTCTCTGTCTCTTCATTCTGGGATAATTAAGCAGAATTCTTCGTAAAATTACCAATTTTGAGCTTAGAAATGAAAGTAAAGCAATTTTTAAAAGTCAATAACTTATGGCTAGCCCTATGTGTGATTCAAAATCTCATTTCCTTTAAAATGTTTCTTTATATTAATGAATAATTCCATGACTTTTTGTTCACCTGAAAAATTATGCTCATAAACCCTGATGAAAGGTCACCTGTTCAGTGACACTCTGAACTCTCAGAGACGGTCACCATTTTGGCAACAATGAAAAAATATTGTTATATCCTGTTGATATATAATTTTACTGAGATCATGAGTTCCAGAAAAGGAGGTATGATTTATCTTTTATTTTTAATTCTAAAAAGCTAATATCTTCAGACAACGGGTCCATAGGAAAAAGAGACCAGGAATTTGAAAAAGAGCAAAGAGGTATTTAGAGATAGGGAAGAAAATGAAGGAATGATATAACTATATTTTAATCCCATGGAATAATTCAATAATCCAGTGAGTGTTGGTTGAATTATATGTATGTATGTACATATGCATATCCTTGTCTTTCGTCTGTGCTTTCCTTGCGTTTGTGTTGACAATAATGTGATTTTATACATACTTCCCAGAAAATATGTGAAAGAACCTTTACACGTATTATTCTTTTACAAGAATAAAATTTCTGGGTCACAAAGCATACAAACTTTTCAACTTTTAATAAAAATTTCTTTTAAATCACCATACGAATTTATAATTTTGTAAGCAATTACATAGAATCCCCGGTGTCCCACATGCTCTGCCACACTCGCTATTGTAGTGGAACAGCTTCTGGTTTGGTATCTTCTGTGTTCTGAAGCTGTCCTTGTCTCTCTTCTGCTGCTCTGAGAAAATGTCCAAATGTAAAGCAGCTGAGAGAAGAAAGGGTTTTGTAACAAGTTTTCTTATCAGACTCTTTAGATCATCAGCCCCCAAATGACGATATGGAAACTTATAACTAATTATAGAAGTTTGGTCTTTAGCTTAGGCTTGTCCCCAGATGGCTCTTATAACTTAAATTAACCTGTTTCTATTAATCTACACTCTGCCATATGGCTCAGTTACCTCTATTCTTTGCCGTATGTCTGACTTCTTCAAAGTTGCACTGGTATCTCCCACCTTTCATCTTCCCAGAGTCCTCTCTGTCCCCAAAAGTCCAGCCTATCCTCTTCCCGCATAGCTATTGGCCACTCAACTCTTTTTTAAACTAACAGAAGGCACACAAGGCTGAGATACATCTTTACAGTGTAGACAAATATTCTGCAACAGGGTTTGTGTGGTCTGTAACTCCAATTTATAGCCCATTACTGTGGGGGAATAAAGACAGGACATCCAGCCCTGAGTAACATCATATCCATGACCAAGAGCAGAAAGAAACCAATATAAACAGACCTTCTTGCTCATTCTTTACTTATTTGCTTGCTCTTAGCTAACTGTGACTTCTCTTACAACACTGATTGATGTCCTGCCAAGAGCTATCACAGACCACAATAGTCTGTTTCTTCCTACATCAATTAACAATCAAAAGTTCCCGCCGGGCGGTGGTGGCGCACGCCTTTAATCCCAGCACTTGGGAGGCAGAGGCAGGAGGATCTCTGTGAGTTCGAGACCAGCCTGGTCTACAAGAGCTAGTTCCAGGACAGGCTCCAAAACCACAAAGAAACCCTGTCTCAAAAAAAAAAAAATCAAAAGTTCCCTTACAGGCATGCCAAAAGACAAATCTAATACAGGTGACTTAAGTTTGAATGTTTTAATGTATTATATAAACATTATATAATACATTATATAATGCTCCACCATACATAAGCAATGCTCCACCAAATTACATATGTATTTTTATTATTTGAGTATTCCTCAAACATTAGTTCAAACTGACATATAAAATGTTAAGCTTTTAAAAAATTATACAAAGTAAAAGTGAAAGTCTTACTATCAAAGTTGTGTTATTTGATCATAAGAGAAGAAAGTAATGCTTCCCTGTCTAGAATTTTATGTATTTGTCAAGCTGTAATTTATTGTCATTATTTCAATAAAAGCAAAATAAATCTTGACCTCATTTAAAAACAAAAAACCAAAACAAGAACAAAAAAGAATCTTTCTTCCCCAGTGACTCTAGACCTGTCCACTTTAATGAGAGCATCACAGAGGTATATCTTAGATTCAGCTTAGGACTGATGATGTATGTCTTGATTTAGGAATTTGGCCTCATAGCAGCGCCAACCTTTTCAGCTGACTGTTGGTTCTATTTTGAATTTGGTAAGGGTCTAACTTATTTTAAATAGATGTGTGAAAGTCAGTCCAACTTTGGATAATCTCCCTTTTGATTAGACCTAAGTCAGTTGATTTTAGACTCTAAGCTTCAAAATCTTAAAGTCTTTTCCCTTTTGGCCCATGGTGCAGCCTATTGACAGGTATGAAATTATCATATTTTCTTCACATTGCTACTCTCAAAAGGGAAGGGATGTCATCTCCCTCAACGAACAGATGCGTGAGGTCTCCAGGATGGCAGTAAACTGGATACCTCTCCAGCCACAGCTCTATCTGAGCATGAGCCCACCTGCTCCCAACTCTCCCCTCTCCCACGTTGCCCCACGCCCGCAGGAAGAGCCAGACTTGAGCTGGTTACCCAAAGAGACTGGGATGTTTGGTTGGAAGCATCACCCCAGCCCCCTGGCACCCCTAAATCCAAGGAGTCTGGGATGTTTGGTTGGAGGCTCACCCCAGTCCCTGGCATCCATTCTAAAATGTTTGAGTGGAACTTTCCATTCCAGGTCCCCTCCCCTGAGAGTTGCCCCAATCCAGACTCCACCTCCAAAAGAGCCAGCCAAATGGTGGCCCCGCCCCAGGGAGGGTCAAAACCACTCCCACGGGCTATTTAAACTGCTTCACAGAGAAGGAATATGTGGTCTTTTAGGTTTTCCTTCCTCCTCTCCCCGTGTTTTCCCAGAGGGTCACCAAGGAGCACTGGCATCCATTAAACCCGGGCTTTTTCTAAATAAAAAAGGGGGGAGGGATGAAATATGTCAAATACACAACTGAGATGTTTATTGATCATCTTAGAAATTAATCTACCACTGTTATTTTTTATAATGTTTGTCTCAAAATTTGTTTTTATTGTATGGCAGTTATGTAAAGGTGCACAATTTTAACAATACCAGAAATGTCACATCTTTTAGATGTCTAGCATCAGAGGGTTAATGTCTTTTCCCTTCTACTATAGTAGAATATCTGAAGTTAAATAATTTATAAAATACTTCTTGCTTTGTGTTGTTGTTCTTGTTTTGCTGTTGCCTTATGGTTGCAGATTCACATATGTCCAAGGTTTGGCAACTGAATCTGATGAGAGATTTGTGTATTCAAATTGATGGTTGCAAATGGATGTTATTATGTCATAGCCACAAGGAAAGTAATTATACAGATAGCTGATGCTGAGAAATTTGGTTGTTTTTATCATAAATCTTTTGGAACTGGTTTGTGAAAATAATGTGTAAGATTTTATCACTTCAGACTAGAGAAGCACTTGAATGGTTTCAGTAGAATGGGAATCTGGACAGTAAAGACTGGATTAAGATTTTAGGACATGGAAGAAATTCTGTTAAGAATGAAGTCAAAAGCTATTTAGAAATATGCTCATGCCTTGAAATTTTTAATAAGACTAAATTGTTTAAAAATATAGTGTATGGATTTTGTTTAGTGGAAGACATTTCACAACCTCAAAATTTACACCCTGTGGCATGGTTGTTACTTGCTTCTTAAATGCATAGTTGTTTAAGAAAGAGAGATACCCACACTGGAGCACTGGACTGAGCTCCCAAGGTCCCAGTGAGGAGCGGAAGGAGGGAGAAGAGGAGCAAGAAAGTCAGGACCACGAGGGGTGTACCCACCCACTGAGACAGTGGGGCTGATCTATTGGGAGCTCACCAAGGCCAGCTGGACTGTGACTGAGAAAGCATGGGATAAAACCGGACTCTCTGAACATGGCGAACAATGAGGGCTGATGAGAAGCCAAGGAAATGGCACGGGGTTTTGATCCTACTTCATGTTCTGGCTTTGTGGGAGCCTAGCCAGTTTGGATGTTCACCTTCCTAGATATGGACGGAGGGGGGGAGGACCTTGGACTTTCCACAGGGCAGGGAACCCTGACTGCTCTTTGGACTGGAGAGGGAGGGGGAGAGGAGTGGGGGGAGGGAGAGAAGGGTGGGGGGAGGGGGAGGGAAATGGGAGGCTGGGAGGAGGGGGAAACTTTTTTTTCCCTTTTCTCAATAAAAAAAAGAAAGAGAGATGAAAAAGTTGAGCAAAAGATTGAAAAATATGCAGTTTTGAACACACATGTGTTTAAAGCTATGAGCAGAACCAAAGGGGACAGTATACTAAATTCCTTAATAAGAAGCTGGGGTGCTTGCAGTAGGATAATAGATATGCTGCCTTAAGGGCAAGACTTTGTCTATTCAATGTATTAGAGTATAAAAATGCAAATTCATATGAAACTTGCATTTGAAAAGGAAGCATACTTCAGAGGTACTTTTCTCAAACAGAGCTGCCTAGAGGAGATTTTTCTCTAATTCAGTCACATAGATAATCCAAGGCCACTAAAGCTTTCTTCCAAAAGGGTCAGGCCACATATGAACCTGATAACAGAGTTTGGTATCATCCATGTGCTACATTTTGTCATAACTCAGAAAAACATCCCCACAAGTTTAGTTACTATGTAGCAGGGTCAGATTCCCTGTGTAGAAATCTCAAGCTAATGGTGCATGGAGTTTTGAGGGTGAAGCCTAAGTTGAAACAGAGAGTCTAGGATGTTAGTTATGCCATGAACATTGAAGGTCTTCACAGAAATTTTGTAGACATCAAGTGTACTGTTCCAAGAAAGAAGTCATGTGTACTACAAATACCAGAGCCATAGGGTGATATTCTCAAGCCTGTTGTGGTACACATGATACTACCACATGTTACTGATGCTGTACATGAAGCTATAAGAATTTCTGTTTGCCTAACTGGGTTTTGGTACAACCTTCCATTGATATTTCTCGATTATTCTCCTTTAGGATGGAAATGTTTATTCTATGCTGTTGTGTATTGGCTATTCAATGTGCCTTTCGACTGTATGAGTGATTTCACTAAAATATTGCCTTGGGGCTTTTGAACAATATTGATCAAGATTTTCAACTGTTTGTTAACATTATGAGGATTCTCAAAGTTGTAACTAAACATATTTTTGTTATTAATTAATTTTATTATTTGATATTTTCATATTTGTATATAACATATTCTGATTACTATTTCCCCTTGTACTCTCTCTTATCTCCTTTTCTTTCCCATCAACTTTATCCCCTCATCCCTTCCAGTCCCTTCTCGGAATCATGACATCTGGTTTTGTTTTGTGGTTCATTTATCTAAACCAGGGTCATCTGTGTGTGAGTACTGTGTAGTCGCTATCTGCCAGAACCTGGTGAGGTCATCAATGCGTGCACCACTGAAGACAATGATTCTTCCTCCCTGAACCTATCAGCAGAAATTAATTCAGTCATGAGGGGAAGGGCCTCTTCAGCCACTAGTCACTTCTCCATCATGTCTGACTTTTGACAGGCCAGATTCTTGACGCAAATGTCCACAGCTGCTCTGAGTTCATGACTGCAATTGTGTCTTGCCCTGAGGAAGATTTTTCCTGTTCTTTCTTGTCACATTCTTACCACCCCCTCTTCTGCAGAGTTTCCAGAAGCTTAGGGAGGGTAGTATAAATGTTTTCCTTAGTTCTGACTCATCCACCACTTACTCTGTGTACAGCCATGAATCTTGCATTCACTATTGTTCACTGTGAAGAGAGGCTTCTCTGAGAAGAGCATTTGTCTGTGTAAACACATATTTAGAAGGCAGCTGGACTGTATGTAAATGTAGCCAAACAACAGAAATGACAAAATGATTTTTTTTTTAAAATGAGCAGATAATAAGCCTGTGTGGGCAGGGGTACATGATTGTGGTTTGAATCTGCAATGTCCACCATAAGTCCATGTGTTTGAGTATCTAATGTCTAGAGCTTGGCATAGACACCTTTGAAGGTTGTAGAACCCAGATGGCAGAGGTGAATTTTTGAGGGCAGGCCTTTGGCAGTTACCACCTAGCCCTGCTTCTGGTCCCATCCCCTCTGTTTCCTTGCTGACCATCATGATATGTACCACCAAACGCTACACCTCCTGCTGGCATAGACTGAGCCATTTCTGTAGCCATGCCTTTCCCACCATTATGGACAGAAAACTCTTGAAGCCATGAGTCGAAATAAGTTCTTCTTTTCTTGTATTGCTTGTGTTGGATATTTTGTCAGAGAGTTGACACTGAGTTGTAAGTGCCCTGAGAAAAACAAAACTAGATTTCAGTGGTTTTCGCAAAGGCCTTTTTGTTGTTGAAAATAGTTTTTTTTCCCTACAATATCCTGCTATATATTCTGATTATAGTTTCCCCTCTTATTTCCTTCCAGATCCTCCTACTACCCCCACCCATCCAACTCCATACCTTCTTTCTCTCTCTTTAAGTAAACAAACAAACAAACAAACAAACCTACCATAATTCAATAAAAGAAAAGACAATAAACACAGACACACCGACACAGACATACACACCTAAAAACACAAAATTGGGAACATAATATAAAAGCAAAAGACCAGTAAGGAAAAAAAAACACTTAAACAAAGTAATATAGACAATACAAAGCAAAAACAAAAACAAAACAAACAAAACCTCCAAAATACATCTGAGTTTGTCTGTTGTTGGTCTTCTCCTGCTGGGCCTGGGGCTTGCCCTTAACTATGGTTTGTATGGGGAAGTGGATACGGGCTCTCATCCCTAACCAAGAAGCTATCTTCAATTGACTACCGCTTGTAAAGGAAAAAGTTTTCTCCGAGGAGTCTCTGTGGGCATAAACACTAATAGGACTTTTAATAGTCATTTGTTTGTAGATTCAACAAGCAAGGCATCTTTTCAGAAAAGTGGCATGGTTTGAAACAGTTAACTAATGTGTGAACAAAAATTAATTTTCCAAAACATTTTTGTATATTCTCTTGAACGACTAAATCTAAGAAGGAACAAAATTAGCAGAGAACGCACAGAGCAGCATACAGGGTGCTGAAGGTGGCGGTGTGTGTTGAGTTTCTCCCTTTGCTTCTTCGCAAGCCTCTCGCAGGGAGGTCTTAAGGATCTCCTAAGACTATAAATTAATTAGACCATTTTAAGAGGCGTCTTCAGTTTAAAAAGCCATTAGGAGTACATTAACTATGTAAAGAGCTAGTATTTTATTCATTCTATAAATATGGTCATAATAATGTTTGTTTTGTTCTAATTATGAGAAATAACCAGGATATGTTCTTTTCTTGTGAGGGTTATTTTCTTCTTAAGCACATTTTAAAGGCCTTAAATATTCTTTTTCTTTAGGCATATGCTGTTTAGGAAGTCCAACTGCCTTAACATGTGTAGTCAGCATAGTTTTGAGAAAGATTGTGTTTACTAGTGTGTGTGTGTGTGTGTGTGTGTGTGTGTGTGTGTGTGTATGTTCAATGTGCATTTATTTGTGTAGAGGGGAAGCAAATCTCTCTGATGTGAGTTCTTTTGATTGAATCTATGGCGTTGTATTCCCTACCCCTCAATGCTAGCCCCAGATAAATAGTTTTACCTGAGCCCCACTTTCACTTTGTCTACATTGAACTGGCAAACCATGTCATATTTTCACTTTCAAGATTCCTTCAGCATCCAAACCTGTTTATTGATGATTCTCTGGATTTCCTCTATGTCTGTTATTATGTCCCCATTTTCATTTCTGATTTTGTTAATTTGGAAATTCTTTCTCTGCCTTTTGGTTAGTTTGGATAAAAGTTTGTCTATCTTGTTGATTTTCTCAAAGAACCCACTCTTGTCTCACTGGTTCTTTGTATTGTTTTCTTTGTTTCTATTTTGTTGCTTTCAGTTCTCAATTTGATTATATCCTGCCATCTAGTTCCCATGGATAAGTTTTCTTCTTTTTATTCTAGAGTTTCAGATATCCTATTAACTCACTAGTATGGGATTTTTCCTGTTTCTTTATATAGGCATTTAGTTCTACGAACTTTCCTCTTAACACTCCTTTTATTGTGTCCCATAAATTTGGGTATGTTGTGTGGTCATTTTCATTGAATTTTAGGAAGTCTTTAATTTCTACCTTTATTTCTTCCTTGACCCAGTGGTGATTCAGTTGAGCATTTTAATTTCCATGTGTTTTGGGGCTTTCAGAAATTAGTGTTGCTGTTGAATTTTAATTTTAAGCCGTTGTGATCTGATAAGATACATAGAATATTCTAAGTCTTTTGTATCTATTGAGGTTTGCTTTGTTACTGAGTATGTGGTCAATTTTTGTGAAGGTTCCCTGAGGTTCTGAGAACAAGGTATAGTCTACGTTTGGATAAAATGTTCTATAGATGTCTGTTAAACCCATTTGAGTCATAACATCTGTCAGTTCCCTTATTTCTCTGTTAATTTTATGTCTGACCTTTCCAGTGGTGAGAGTGGGCTGTTGAAATATTCTACTATTAGTGTGTGAGATTTAATATATTATTTAAGCTTTAGTATTGTTTCTTTTACACATGAGGGTGCCCTTGTATTTCGGACATAGATGTTTTGTGTTGCTCAAATGTGCTTACTGTTGAGCTATCTGTAATCCTGACATCTCCAGAAATTCCACGTGCATTTGTAGTTAGTTTTAGTGGGCTAAGGTTTTCTTTCTCCCCAAATGTTATTGACTCTGGGAGTGGAGCAGAAGTGGGCTAAATACCTTTACTGCTCAAATTGTTACCATATAAATCACCTGGACATCCTGAACAAATGCGCACTCTGTCCCAGAAGGTCTGGGGTACACCCTGACAACCTGTACTTCTTACAAGTACCCGGTGACTCTAATGCTGTCACTTGCTGCATGCTGAGATACACTGGTCTAGGTCTAGATAGATCCATTTATGAGGAGAAAAGTATCTTGTACCTGTTTGTGGTGGATTCAGTCTAGCCATACTCCTTTGGCCAGCTTCTACAAAGTCTTTCCCTGCCTGGATGAAGCTGCTTTACTTAACTGGTTTCACTGAGGAAAGCATGGAGGGGGGAAGACCCAAGAAAGATCCATGTAGAAAAACAGTCTTTTCCTTCCTCCTTTACTGCAAAACCCTGATAGCTGACTTGAAATTCAAATATAATGATTCCCCTTAAATGGCAATATGTAAATGAACTATCATCAGCAAACTGAACTACAGGCATGAAAAGGCCTTTGCTGAAAAGTACTCTTGAAGAAATTTCAGGACACCTAATTGCTCTTCCTTTTATACCCCATCCACTTTGCACAGCATAGCTGAATTTCCCTCCGTGGGAACGGTGCTCGTGTTTATAACACCACTTACTCTGTTGACTCAGAGATACTGTCTTATACTTAATATTACTGCCATTTACATACCTTTTTATTCCTCTTGCCTTTCCAGAAGAGTAAGACAACTATATTAATTGACATATATCAATATATAGTGTGCTATTCAGGCACTGTACCTAAATTTAATACTTCCAACTCTGTTGTGCCAATTTTACATATGAGAAAAACTATACTTAAACTGAATAGATGAAAAGTGTAGATGGAGATTATAAGTTGCTACCTAATGTCCATTCTCCATTTTGTTCCATGTACTAGAACCACAGCTTGGTAACTAACAGTTAAGCTCTTCTGATTCTCTTGAAATTAGTACAGCCAAGGGATGGAGCATAGCCAAACACAAGCAAACAGACCGCTATAGAGCTTGAAGAAGGACAAAGAGAGCCGAGGCAAGTAGAGTGGAACCTTACTAGAACATTACTTTCTTGTCAACTTCTATTTGACTGTTTCTTTCTCCAGTTTTCATCACTAATATAAAATTAAAATCCCAGCAGCCATCTTGGACTATTCAGTAGCCTTGAGAATAAAGGCCATGTGCATGTGTATTAGAGGCCAAAAGTAAGAAGAGCCTGCATGCTACCGACACAGAAGCAGCCTTCTTTCTTGCTTTTGGAATTTTCTCCCTCACAGTCTGTTCTTACTTTTTCTGAGGTTCATGTCATCGCCAGTAAGATGTAGTTCCTAAATTTGCTTTTACACAACTTATGGCATAACCTATGGTGTGGAGACAGCATGCTCAGCTTAGTGATGTGGGAGAACTGTCTGTATTCTGTCAATCATGTTATAAATAAACGCTGATTGGCCAGGCAGAAAATATAGGCAGAAAAACCAGACAGGACGTAGAAATGATGTAATGAGAATAGGCGAATAGGAGGAAGTTGATTCCTCCCACTCCTGCCCAGACCACAGAAGCAGCAGGATGTGAGCTGCCCCACTGAAAAAAGGTACTGAGCTACATGGCTAACATAGATCAGAAAAATGGGTTAATCAAGACGTGAGGGTTAGCCAGTGAGAGGCTAGAACTAATGGGCCAATCAGCTTTATAACTTTTAGAGATCTTTGTTGCGGCGAACTTCCTGACCAGCAGGAAGGAACAGCCACCAGACGAGGATTCTTCTCAAATCACGCTTTATTGGAGCCTCTTGGTTATAGGGAGAGCAGAAAGTAAGGGGCCTGGAGCCCTGAACTATAACTGCTTATATAGGGAGTCTGCCTAGCAACTTTTGATACTTTGATACTTTAACTGCTTTTCTGGAGACCCACCGGCAGGAAAGAAAGCAGGGGAACATCCCTGTCAATTACAGACCAGGATGTTCCCCTGCCGGTCAGGGGAAGTGTGGGCAGCTAGATCACAACAACTCAGCCTGTTTTCCGGTGGAAGAACTGCAACCCTAATATAGAGTTATCTATCAAGCGAGGCTGGGGCCAAATGCCATCTTGTAATGGCAGCTATTCAAATCGGCTCCCAGCACTTTGTGTGATTTTCTTTGGGACTAACAGTTGTCGGGCACTGGGTGGGACAAAAACCACAACAACAAGCCAGCCCCTCCATGTTACAGCTTAGTTCACTATAAGAATGAATACATATTTTGTACTAAGATAACTCTTCCTGGGATTTTCTTGCATGGTTCTCTTTAGGAGATAGAACGCATCAATACCCTGAAATCTCTGTAAACACTCCTAGGTGTGTAAGGATATTTGTCTAATGCCAAAAGCATGTCCAAACATTCTTTTTTTACTTCTTATTTTTCTGATGTTCATTTTCTCTCATTTGCAATCCATATATTTGAGGTACTCATTATTATCCATGCATTCACTTGGTGAATGTTTATAACAAGATAAACACACATGAGTCAAAAGAAAGTACCTGTTATTGGAAGAACCAAGAAGTATAAAAATAAAAAGTAAACAGGACATTAAACAGTAGGAGCAAAAGCTTTTTCACTCTACCGGGAAACCCAGTACACGTTTTTTATTTCAAGAACAAATTTTGGTTATAGAAGGTCTATGCATGTGCGTGTATTATTTGGTATTGACTTCAGGGCCTAATATATGGAAGCTCATCTACGCATCACAGACCAGAAGAAACAACCCATCACAGGAAGCCTACCTTGGGTGTCTGGTGCTATTTATTATCAGGGTAATAGTCACTGCAATTGCTATGTGCCTGCCTCTGCCTCCCCGGTGTTGGGATTAAAAGCATGTGCCTTGCAAGTGCTAGGATTAAACATGTGACCTATCACCTGGTTATGGATTCCTTATAATAGTTATTACCATAGTGTTGTCCTTGTTTAATTTAGTTCTTTATTTTCCCTTATTTTTTAGTGTTCAGGGTAAACTTTTAAGTTTAAGACCTCTCTTAAAGGAGCTGCAGTGCCCTTGCTCCCTGCCTGCAAACAGAAACCATAAAGGGGGGGGGGGCTGCACTAAAATCTGTTTTGTGTCTAGAATTTTTTTTTTAAACTCTCTCAGGTTTTATGTGGATGTAGTTGCCTCAAATTGGCACCATTTTGTAGGTGGACCTGCTTGTTCATTTCCAGGCCACATAGACCTGGAATAATCACACAGAAATTGCAGTAATTAAAACACTGCTCAGCCTATTATCTCAGGCTTCTTGTTAACTAACTCTTACATCTTAAATTAACCCATCCCTATTATTTTGTATATCAATACAAGGCTGTGGCTTACGGGGTAAAGTTCTTGGGTGTTGGTCTCCTTCAGCAACTATATGGTATCTTGCTAAATCAGCATACTTTTCTCCTTTATCTCTGCTTAGAATTCCTGCCTTGCCCTATTCTGTGCCACCATGGACCCAAAGCAGGTTCTTCATTAATCAATGGTAATAAAACATTCACAGAATATAGAGGGCAATCCCACACTGTACTTCAGTCATAGAACAAGGAGAAATCAATCCATTATTAATCCAGAAGCTTCATTCCTATTGGCTAACCTTCATACAGTTGGAATGTACTTATTCAGCTGAGATCTTTGTAAGCTACAATAATGACTGATCTGGAAAGACATCAGCACAGCTTCAGTAGTGGCAGGGACATCATGGAAGTTAAAAACCACATTTTTATTGAATTCCAATTCTACTTTATAAGATGGAAATTATACCTAGAATCATTACTGTGGCAAATAACCTGTGGCTATACAGGTCATAGGCCCTAGGGGAGGACCTACTACTATTCTGTCTCTGAGAACTGGACACAGTGTTAAGCTAACTCACAATAATTTCTCATTATATTCAAAGATTAGTGCTTCTCTCAAACTTCATTAGAGAAGCTTCTTTTGTAGTACATGGTAGTTAAACTCGAGAATACAACTGGTCAACGTTGTTTTGGAATAAACTTTAAATTAAACATCTATATTACATCTATATTACAAACACACACACACACACACACACACACACACACACACACACAAAGTGCCACCCCTAGATGAGAGCTACTGGCAACTGATAGCTACTGGGCGAGGCAGAGTTACTTAATTTAAGTGAGTAGCCCTGTGGTAGGAATAATATGATATATATTATCTCCAGAACACATTAGCAACACTAACTAAACTTGATGGTAATTTCTTTTCTTTTTTTTCATTTTAAATGAATGAGGACACAAAGTTGTGTGTGTATGGAATAGGTGTGTGGGTGCCTTGCCACATGCACCAACTTCATGGTTGGTGGTGGTACAAAGGCACTCACCATATCTGCTTTTTTGTTTTCACCGAGGAAATTTTCTTATTACCATCTTTTTCAGATTTTTTTTGCACAATTTCATTCTTCTTTAGTAAATGGTTGTATTTTGCTTTCTGAAACTGATCCAAACTATAAATGAGCATTTTCGTATCATGAGAGAATAAAGCTCTGAATTTCATGATCAAAACGCAATAATTCAAAGATAGAACCCCAAGCCATATCTTGTTTGTTGCACAAATGATAGCCATGATTTTTTTCTGTCGACTTATTTTCAGCTTCTATTAGCTCTTCTATAAATAGCAAGAACTTTTATATCTGACTCAGTATTTTTAGCATCTGGCATAGATCTTTCCTAGAGCTCATATCCAACAAATGCTAGAGAACAGTTTAATGAATTAAATATTAGGTATAGCTAAAGAGATAGCATTTTTTTCCTTTAAGAAAGACATGATTGAAAAATTCATGTATGGGTTAGGCAGTTAATAAAAACTTACAAATGAATAAACAAAGTGATACCACACACACACTATATATATATATATATATATATATATATATATATATATATATATATATATGAAGTCATGTCATTTGCTGGACCAATTGGATGGAAGTAGAGACCACCATGAATTAGAAGCAAAGCATGAATGTATAAATACAGACTACTAGAAATCTGGAAAAACGGGAAAAGAGGGAAATGAATAATGAATGGGTAAATACGGTGAAGTCACATTTTATGAATATATGGGAATGTTATAATAGAAAATCTCTTAATTTCCCAATTAAGAGATTAGCAGAGCATAGTGCTAATCCCATCACACGGGGACTGAGGCCGAAGAACTGCTTCAAGGTTCACATCAGCTTGAGTTACATATTGAGTTCAAGGACAACGTGAAGTACCTCTCACCTTAAGCTACATATAACTTCTAGACTTTGTAAACAAACAACAAACCTACAAATCAAGCAAAACCCATACGGGACTGGAGAGATAACAGAAAGCTCCAAGCACTGATACAAAGAGTGAGATGCATCCAGTACAGTGTGTGCCACTCCAGCTACCATTGTGCCCTGCTGGAGAACTCTAAAGGACACCATAGAACAAACAGAGTTATCAAGGTTATCCCAGCTACCATGCAAACCATTTTCCTACAAGCTCCTGGAAGTCACTAGCTAAAAGCTTAATATAGCAATTGAAAGTGTTCCTAAACCAAGGAGATACTCCCAGGAGGAGAGCTGTAGCATAAACATGGCAGTAATGAAGAAAGATAATGTCAGTGTTAAGTGCACACATTCTCTGTAAACTTATTATATCCAAGCAAAAGCTAACTAAAAACTGCAACCCACATGCTTTTCTTCCTCATTCTGAGCCCTACACCTATTGTGGTGCTGCGTTTATGACCTGGGATATCCTCTTCAAAGTCATTATCTACATAATTAAACACTCATTAAAGAAATGACAGGAGTGTGGCATTATGTTGAACTGGAGTGGACCAGTGAAAAGGTAGGGACTGAATGAGAAATTACAGGCGAGATGAGTATCACACATACCTGCTCCAAGTCTGAATGATGTTCTGTCCATCTTCCCAGCCTTGATTTTTTATCTCATACAAAGTAGGCATTGAGTAGACGTTACTGGCTTTGTGAACTATAGTCTATGGACTTCATTTGGAAATGATGGGCACTGGGAACAATTATAAATTTAACTGGGTATTGGGGTATTTGTTCTGGACTGGGGCGTTGAAGTAAGGTAGCAATGCTTAGTTGTCACTCGTTGGACCATACATAGCTTGTATGGATAAGAGGTGATTATTACGTTAGAAAATAATTTAAATACTGGCCTGTTACAGAAGTTATACATCATTTGTGGTAATGTAGAAGCAGCAGCAATTGAATTGTTTCTCAGATGACACTGCACTTTCTAATGGCTTGTTATTTCTTAGTAAACCAGAAGCAACGTTGAGATCAGATCACTGCAGCTGATCAGACATAGGCAGCCCTTCGGTTCTTAAAATAATCCCCAATATGACCATTAGGGATCCCAATTCAGCAAGTTTGGGGGAGTCAAGGGCTATATGATGCAAGGGCACAGATGCATAAAGCATTTTGATTATTTTGTGTGGATACAACTCAATTCTTCCTAAGAATGCAATTACAATTTTAAAAACAAAACAAAAAATCTAAAACAAGTTTTAAAATTCAAGAATGGGAATTCCTGCAAGTTCATCTAGGGAACTTGTTAGGAGTCACAAGTTCAAAGACATTCTTGAAGAAAGGGAAGTTTAACCATTCAGCAAATTAACCTGCATCTTTATTTCCACAAGGATTCTGTAAATACCTAGTGCAAATGAACTTGGTTCACTAGTGTGATCAAGGGAGCCACCTTTTGGGCATTGTTAACAATTGCAGCATAGTTAATTGCTTTTTTTGTGTTCTTTCTCTGGAGCTGCTGGCTGCAGTGGCTAAACTCAGAATTGTGAGCACTAATAAAGAGCAGAAGTACCGGCCTGGTCTACAAGAGCTAGCTCCAGGACAGGCTACAAAGCTACAGAGAAATCCTATCTCAACAAACCAAAAAAAGGGGGGGGGGGGAGAAAAAGAGCAGAAGTCACCTGGGTCTTTGAATTTTTATCAAGATCTGATACTTACTGAAGTTTGTAGATTATGACTATGAATCATGTCCCACAGATTTTTTTCATTATGAGAAATTATTTTATGCTGAATACTTAGAATATTCAAAATCCTCAAAATCCTCATTGTTTCCCAAAATTTTGATATCACAATAGTAAGAGAAATTCATCTGGGAAATGGTAGCACACGCCTTAAATAACAGCACTCAGAAGTCAGAAGCAGGCAGATCTCTGAGTTTAAGACCAGGTTGGTTTCCAGAGTAAGTTCCAGGACAGCCAGGGCTACACAAGGAAACCCTGCCTCGAAAACAGAACAAAAGAAAAAAAATGAAATTACATAAAGTCGTCATCCTCATCTGTAGTTTCTGTTTCTTTGGTTTCAGTTACCAGCGGTCAATGCTAATCCGTAACTATAACGTGGGAAAATCCAGCAATAGATTATCTCTGTGTTTTAAACTGCATTTGATCTTTAGTATAGTGAAATGTTATGGGATCCTATTCTATCCTGCCTGGCAATTACCATATGATCAAGAACTGAATCACCTCTTTGACCAGTACATGCACTTTCTGCTTGATAATTGTTAGATCCATGGTTGCAGTATTGTAGAACTTGTTTTGGAGACAATTTGTACACAACTTTTACTATAATATGTTTATAGAGTTGTTTTATATTATTGTATTATATATGTTACTATACCTAATTCACAAGTTAAGCATCATAACAAATAGGTATGAGTAAGAAAACAAGATCATATAGAGTGTTTGGTACTACTGATGGGTATTGAAGCATGGGTCATATGAATAAGAGGTAGCATGTATTACAAAACTTAAAAGAAAATAATTTAAATATTTGTTTAGTCAAGAAATGATACTTTATTTTGTTTTATTTTTTTATTATTTTATTTTATTTTATTTTATTTTGGTTTTTCGAGACAGGGTTTCTCTGTGGCTTTGGAGCCTGTCCTGGAACTAGCTCTGTAGACCAGGCTGGTCTCGAACTCACAGAGATCCGCCTGCCTCTGCCTCCCGAGTGCTGGGATTAAAGGCGTGCGCCACCACCGCCCGGCCTTTATTTTGTTTTAAGGCATCACTAGTTGTCCAACAAATGCTCATGGGAAATTAGCAAGTTATTCCCAGAATTATGGCTTATCAAGTACTCACAGAGACTATTGTTTCTAGTCACCTGAAAATTAATACACGGTGACAGGAAAGCCAGGTCTTACTTCTAGCCTTTGGCTAAAATTCGATTGACTAAGAGGAGGCATAAAAGAACTTTCAAGTTGATGCAAATGTTCTATTGGGGTTATTGTCACAACTATCTAAAGGTACTGATCACGATGGAGAAATCTTCAGAGACAGCAGAACCAAGGTAGTGGAAACTTGTGAATTCTGGACCGACAGACAGATGTGGAGCCTCCGTAGAACTGAACTAGGCCCTCCACGTGTGGGAGCTTGGACTATCTGTGGGGCACCTGGTGGCGGGACAGGAATCTCTCCCTGATACATGAGCTAACTTGTTAGAGCCTATTCCCTATTGTGGGATGCCATGCTCAGTCTTAGTGCAGGGGGAGGGTCTTGATCTTGCCCCAACTTAATATGCTGGTCTTTGTTGACTTCCCATGGGAGCCCTTGTCTGTTAGGATGGTGGGATGCTGGGGTAGGCAGGGGAGCTGGAGAAATGGGGAGAACTTGGATAAAAGGTAGAATAAAATTTTAAAAGATGGTATTGAATTTGGCACAAGCTGTGCATCACTCTTAAGCAAGGTGGGTGGTTGAATTCTCTGGTACTAGAATTGCCTATTTGCTCTATCCTGGAGGGAGCTCCTCAAATTTTTCAATGAAACTTTACCAGAATCTAAGTCAAAGGCAGATTTTATTCCACGGCCACACCAGAAGTTGTTCCAAGCCAGTAGGAAAGCCCTTGCACTTGACTTGGTCATTTCTGGAAGAGTCTATGCAAACATTAATGATGACTGTCATTTCAGGAATCTGCTGAAAGCTCTCTATTGGCTAACAACAGTGGCTCTCAGAGGATCTGGGTCAGTCTCCGCAGACTCCGCGGTTGTCAAGTTTAGTCTCTGTGAGGACTTATGAACCCAGGTTAGATGATTCTGTGGGGTGTGTGTGTGTGTGTGTGTGTGTGTGTGTGTGTGTGTGTGTGATGTCCTTGACCCCTCTGTCTCCTACAATCCTTCTTCCTTCCTGTTTATAGCAGGATGCCCTGAACTCGGCCTCATGTTTGGCTATGAGTCTCTGCATCTGTTTCCACTAGTGGCTGGAAGAAGCCTCTGTGATGACACTGGGTTAGGCACCATTGGGTGTTAGCATCCCATGTTTTTGAAGATTTCCCTTTTATACTAGTATTAATTTTTATCTTAAGCAGAGATGTGTGTCAGCATAGATGTCATATGAACAGCTCAGTGTTCTGTGATTCTCCTTTTCTCGAATCCTCCAAATATTCCTCTCCCCTGCAGCTCATTGCTCTCCTCTCATTCCCCATACGGTTTGTGCTGAATCGACTTTGGTCGCTATCTTTCTGCTCCTGGATATCATATCCCCTCATTGTGCTGAGAGGTTTCCCATTCATTCCCCCACCCCCCCCCCCCCGCAGAGCTTGGCTCAGCCCAGGGAGAAACCTCACACTCTTTATTTGTTCTTCCAGCCCATGCCTGCTGACACCTCATCAGTCAGTGCGGATGGGAAATGGCCTCCATCTTTCCAGCTATTGTTAACGAAGATTATATCCAGGAGAAATTTATCAGCTGTCATCTCTGATTTATTTTATCTTCTCACACTGGTGATTTGGTAGTTATTTCAGCTGCCCGATGCAATTATTCAAAAGCTTCAAGGCTGTTTATTTTGTAAACAAGAGCTTCCTCTAGGTCTTTGTGAATTTTATAATAAACTTGGTCTTCCGAATGGCTCTTGCAGGTAGGTGTTGCCCTTGGCCTTTGTCTGCCTGAAGTCAGGGCAGCACAAGGCTTCTCACAGGGCTTGTTTTTTGTTCCCTTTAACCAACCAAAGCTTGGAGTTTATCTTCTCTTTCACAAGAGCTTTTGCAAAGAACTTCTTTTTTAGATTAATGAATTAGTTTATTTTTCTTCACCTAGAAAGTTTCTGCAAATTCTTTGGAACTATTTGTATTATTTTCCGAGACTCTCTTTCTAATATTTTTTTCTGTTTCATATGATTATTTTCTTTTTTGTTTTATATTCCAATGTCCCTGATATTTAGAAATAAGGTATAAATACATTTCATTTTCTATAATATTTCATTCATTGGTCTAATTGATTTTGGAAAAGACGGGTCAAACTGTGCATCTCTTCCTCAGAGAGATTTACTTTGTATTTTGACCCCCACACTCCCAGACAAAAGGTCTTGGATGCTTTCATACTTTTTTTTTCATATTTTGCAACTTTTAAGGTTAAGACATTTTTACAGCTTGTGAAATATTTGGTGGTCAATTGAATATTCTCCTTAAGATAATGGCCTATGAACAAAATCTCAATTAGCTAGTGTTAGTTATTGATTCAAGAGGCTTTTTCATGAAAATCATACCTGGCTCAGTGTTTGCAGAGTCTGTAGCTTGCAGGATCCAGAACCTGTCATTTCTGGCCTCTGCGGAGAAGCCACATGTTATCACCAAATGCATGATGGCCCTTCTGTATTTGCTGCTTCTGTGTTTGCTGCCCTCTAGCTTTCAGAGAGCTGAGACATCTCCTCTAACCGATGTGAGCCATCTTTCAAGTCTATTCTAGCTTGGTTTCTTCATTCTGTAATGGACTCCTAGTTTTCCCTACTCAGTATTGTTCTCTTTCCCTTCGTTGTTCAGGATTCACTTCTAGGACTCGGTGCTTTATTCCTGCTATAATGTCAAAGAATCGCCCTCTAAACAGCGACCAGAAATACGTAGCCTAAGGACAAGCCTACCAGTTATTTTATGTAGATAAAATTACTAGAAAGTAGCGGAATCCATTCATTTAAATATTGAACAGACCACTGTCATGCTGGAAATCCAGAGTGCTGTAGTCATGAAAGAGACCATGTGACCTGAGGAAAACAGTGACTGGCTGGCATGAACGATGCAGGTTGAAGCCTTCTGCTCTAAAATGTTACTATGGTAAGTGAAACTCTTGTTGCTAAAGACAAAAGTGATGGGTGACCCCCGCTAGGTCATTCCTGGGTTTAGTCTCATTACTTTGTCATCGGGTACTGTTCATTTCCTCCCTAGTTTCAATGACAGGATGTCCATTGAGAGACAGTTTATTCTTGTTCTCACCAAATCCCCTAACAAAACTTTCTCTCCTTAAGGGATCAAAGCTCCATCTCCTCTGGGGAAACAAACCCTGACTTTATCTGTAGGCAACAGTGACATGCTTAAAATAACTGCTCACATTATTAGGTGGACAGCGACGAGAATGAGAACTCAAACCATGTAATTATTAATTTTCCACATTTTGCATCTATCAAAGCACATTTTGTTCTGATGATATATAAAAAGAGACAAAGAAAGTCCTGATACAAAAATTAAATATAAAAGGTCCAAGACATAAAAATGAAGTGTAATGCATTCATAATGCAATATATTACAAAAAATGGTCTTAGTTCTCTGAGCCTTCCTGATCTACCCCTCTCCAAGGCAACAGTAGCATTTATTCTTCTGGGAGATTCTCCTTGCTGATGACTTGGCCCTGACTTTGGGTTAGCTTTAATTGATAAAACATAGCAAATATAAAAGGTCAATCTGAAACCTTGGGTCTAGCAACCTTAGGTCCTGGCTGTGATTAGAAAAGTAACCCTGCAACAACTTGCTAAATATAGTGAACACAAAAAAAGAGAGCTGTATTTTGCAAAGCCTTCCTAAACTACCAATCACAGGCTGACCTGCCATTAGACCAGATTCTAATGAAGAATCATAGAACAAAACATGGAAACCTACAAGCACACAAGAACTAGTAAACTGTTGTTCTAAATGACATTTTACACAGTTTATTAATCAATAATCCTTCAGAAAGATCTGTTGAATATACGAAGAGCCAGTCAGGATAGAACTCAGTATCTACTGTACATTGATACTGCTGCTTACATTTCTTGTCTTTCTATGGATCCTCTTAAAAAATAATAGTTGTATGCTGACCCTTAGACACGAATGTACCATATCTACTTCCTTAAGTTTTTCTTTTCAGTGTTTAGTCTTTATTCTTGCTAAAATGTAAATGATTAATAGAAGATTAAATATTTTTCTTCTCAAGGGACCTCTGTGGACTTTTTGTTTTGTTTGGCTTTGTTTTGTTAATTTACTTTCCAGTCCCATCACGATTTCCACTCCCTCCCTCCTCTCCTCCAAGTCTCTGCTCCCAACCTCATTTTTCTTCTCCCATCCATTGCTCCTTTCTCTTCAGAAAAAAAACAGGTCTTCTATATATCAGTCAGTCATTGCATATCAAGTTACAGTAAGACTAGATACCTCCTCTCCTATTAAGGCTGGACAAGGTCACTCAGTAGGAGGGAAGGGTCCCAAAAGTAGGTAATAGAGTCAGAAACTGCCACTGCCCCCACTGTTAGGAGTCCCACAAGAAGACCAAGCTACACAACTGTAACATCCATGCAGAGAGCCTAGATCAGTACCATGCAAGCTCTCTAGTTGGTGGTTCAGTCTCTGTGAGCCCCTCACAGATTAGTTGTGCCCAGGTCAATTGATTCTGTGGGTTTGCTTGTGGTATTCTTGACCCCTCTGAGTCCTACAATCCTTCCTGCCCCTCTTCCACAGAATTCCCCAAACTCTTCCCGATGTTTGGCTGTAGGCCTGTGCATCTGCTTCCATCAGTTTCGGGGGTGGAGGGGGAAGTCTCTCTGAGGACAATTAGGTCAGGCAACAATCTATGAGCACAGCAGAATACAATTAGGAATCATTTTATTGCCTTTGTACTTTTCACTCATCATGTTCAGTTCTATCCCAGGTCTCTGGGCCATCCCTCTTTCTTCTGTGTCCTGATAAATCACCATATTGATTCCAAGGTGGCTGGACAGGTTCGTACTTCCACTAACAATGCTCCACATCCCCTCCAGCATAAGCTGTTATTTGTGTTCTTGATCTTAGCCATTCTGCCAGATGTAAGATGGAATCTCAGAGTAATTTTTATCTGAATTTCCCTAATGGCTAAGGATCCTGAACATTTCTCTACCATTTGAGATTTCTCTTTTGAGAATTCTCTGTTTAGATTTGTACCCCATTTTTTAAATTGGTTTATTTAATTTGTTGGTGTTTAGTTTCTTGAGTTCATTAAATATTTTGGAAATCAGTTCTCAGCCAGATGTGGGGTTGGTGGAGATCTTTTCTGGGACCTTTGTGTTTTACTTATAGATGTTTAGCCTTTAAGCTAGTATTTACTCATTGGATCTGCTGTATTGAAGTATTACAGAATAGGAGAACTAAGCAACAGAAATTCATTTTCTGTTAAGACCATGGCAGCCTAAAATATGATTATCTCCAAGATGTCTCTTTTCTGCTTGTGAGATAACCAACTTCTATATCCACGTACTCATCACTCAGCAGGTATCTGTGCCCAAATTACATCTTTTTGTAAGAAAATCGCAATCAGCCAGAATTAGAGCCCAAGCTAAGGTCTCATTTTAACACCTTTTGACATCTGGCTGTAAGTACAATTTGTGTTCAGGGGTATTGAGATTAGAAACTCAACTGGTAGGGCGCAATTTGGCCCCAGACTTGGGCTTTAATGAAAAGCATTCAGGAAAATAAATGAGGACAGAAGCAAATTTCCGAATGGAAATTCTCTGCAAAGCCAAAGGCAATCACCATGGGGATAGAATCCAGTACTAGAGATCTCTGTTGCTCACTACAGTGCTGGGTGCCTGACCACCACAGTGCTTTGTTACCAGGAAGTTCCCACCATTCTTTCCATCATCATCAGAGTTCTTGTAGGCTAACAGAGAAATAAGAGATCAGAGCTGGGGTTTTAAACCACTCTAAACTACTGTATCAGAGAATAAAGGCCATAATCTTACCTGTAGAAAATGCTAACAAGAATTGCAACCCACACAGAGCAAAGTAATTAGAGGATGCCTCTGAATCTCACCCGTGAGCAAAATGTGCAGCCTGGAAGAACTCTGCAGATAGTAAGTGAAGTCAGATGGGTAACAGCCCTGAAATATGATTTGCAGAAACATCAAAAGCGCAATGTTCTTATGAGTTCTGACTGTGTGCATGCCTGCCACAGCAGCAATTAGAGATGGCAGGGTGGTAATACCAGGTGAAGGAGAGGGGAGATGCCTGAACCATGCATTATTAGTGACAGAAGGGATGTCAAATTAAGGTTGTTAGATAAAACACAAAGCTGGTTAATGTCTACAGGGTAATAAGATAGCTTCAGTGTCCTCCAACAGAGAACAGAAAACATCTGTAACTTTCCAGTCTCTAGAAGTTAATATTTAACTTTCAAGAAGCTTGGCCTAATCAAAAGTAAATAGTGAATCAAAAAGAGTTATATTACACTAAAGATGTTCTGTCTTATATGGTGGCTAAATATAACGTACTTTTTAAAACTTCAAACTAAAATGATTAGATTTACACATGCCATGCATACTGTTCTTTTGTAGTGTGGGCCATGTTTAAAATGTTCAAAAGGTACTTGTGGCTAGTGGATGCCGAACGAACAGCTCTCACACAGAGCATTTTGGTTGCTACAGGATGTTTTGTTGGGCCACACAGTACTAGGACATCAGATGAACTACCGGCAGTTTGTTAAAGAATGTTCTAGCAGGAGGCATAAAAGTGGTTCTGAGAAATTATCCCTAATTGTAAGAGCTATGGTTTACAGGAACTGAGAATTTCATAGACAACTCTGAAGACAGAGATTGTGCAGTGAAATATGCAGATGGATGCTGTAGTACTTTTGTACTACAAAATTTTTCCTTAATTTCTTTACCTAAACCTCTACATGACCTGGCCCAGTCCCAAAGCATTCTATTGCATGTGTGTGAATGTCATGTGCTCTTGATGCTACCCACACAGGTCTCTTATCTATAAATGGCTTTCCGCAGTGAATATGTTCTCGGACTTATTTTGAATGAGTACCATTCTTTTCACAAATTTTAAACTGGCTCCAACAATGTAATAACACGGTTTTTCCTATTTTAACTACATCCAGAGAAATGTAAGTATATCCAAAGAAAGCTAAATATAATTAAAATTTAGTATTTTCCCTTAAAAAGAGCAAATTCTCAGTGGTAATAAGAAAATATATATGCCGAGCGATGGTGGCTCACGCCTTTAATCCCAGCATTCGGGATGCAGAGGCAGGTGGATCTCTGTGAGTTCGAGACCTACAGAGCTAGTTTCAGGACAGGCTCCAAAGCCACAGAGAAACCCTGTCTAGAAAAACCAAAATATATATATGCTGTCTTTTCTTGTCTGAAACAGGATTTTTGTTCTGATTCCTCTATAGAATTGTAAGTTAAAGTATTTTATTCTGGAAAATTTTTATTACCCTATATTCCTCTATATGTGGAATAAATGGCAACATTTTTCTGCTGGTAAAGTTCATAAAGGTTGAAGTGTAAAAAATTAAAGAATTATAATCATTAGTAACATAATTGATTACAAAAGCATTATTAAACTGTTAAAATTTTGGTAACTAAGTATTATATGTCAATGCAAAATTTTGTTGCAAATATTCTTCTTAATGAGGTAAATAATTTTCCCAGATCATAAATTAGTGTGCAAATAAAATACTTGCTTATTGTAAATAATATGTTTGATCAAAGGTTCTAATCCTAGTCGTTTAAAAGCATAGTTGCTATAGAAATGTGTTTTAATAAAATACATAAATTTTAATACAGCATTCAATTATTTGAGCATTCCCAGTATGTACTAAAATCAAAACCATACCATCGTCTATCACAGAAGCTCTTGAGCTGAGTGTTCTCAATGTCCTAGCACTTGTCCTGGGTTAAGTCCCCAGGGCCCCCAAATGAAATGAAGCTGAAACTTAAGTCTAATGGACAACTAGGACTTAATCAAAACTTTCTTTAGTTTTACTAACCCTTCATGTCTAGAGAACTCTTACTTCCAAAACTATTTCTATTCTAGTCATTGTAACTACAATACTTTAGTTTCTAAGGGGAATAGCATGAGAATTCTGGGTAAGATGGCAAATTAGAGGCCTTGTCTGAGTGAGTGGGTGATTTTCCTTAAGGAAGCACAGAAATCAATGAAAGTCATCACTCAGTCATCTGCTACCGCCACTTCTCTGATCCACCAGTTGATTAACAATAACTACTAGCTCCAGTGATCTCTCAAGATCTGGCCTGGTGCCACAGTGTAACAACTGCTGCTGCCACCCACGGAGACACAGCTATTGTAGCCACAACGAGGAACAGCCTTAAGTGCCTCTCTCTGTACAGCGAAACATCAACAGACGCAGTTCCGCCAGGGATCTTCAGCTGAGAAGAGACCCTTGCATTCAGCGTCCCTGGATTTAGCCATGGTAGCCACCCAAGCTAGATACCCCAGTAGCGGTGAGCATGGTAGGTTAAGTAACCCTTACTGATGTCGCAGTAGTTAAGCAGGAAGCAACTTTGCCTGGCCCATGACTGCCCCAAATTGTCGTAGCTGCCACAACTGGGCTGAAAACACCTCAACTACTTAAATCAGTGCATCAGATGCAATTAGGTACACCTGTGCCCAGTGCATAGCATAATGTATTTGAAGTGTGACAGATCTTGTCTGCCAACACAGATTACTGTGCACAGGGAGATTTCCATAATTGAAAAAGAAGGAAAAGCTTTCCTTGATGAATTGTTGTAATAGGAGTGGCGGGGCTGCGTCCCCAGCACCCCAGCCGCCTGCTAGCTTATGCCCCGAAGTAATTACATGGACACTTTATTCTTTTAAACACTGCTTGGCCCATTATATCTAGCCTCTTCTTGGCTAACTCTCGCACCTGGACTAGCCCATTTCTAATAATGTGTGTAGCATCTCAAGGTGCGCTTACCGGGAAGATTCTAGCCTATGTCCATCCTGGGTCGGA
>NW_004949101.1:11488223-11492418 GCF_000317375.1 Microtus ochrogaster | reverse complement strand
ATATATCTATGTACATCTAGGAAATCTTAACTAACATGACTACAAACTTGACTATTATGATTATCTATTAACAACCTCTATACATTACATTTTTACATAAACTACACAATCACAATAGCTTAATCAAGAGCAGAAATACATATACATATAACAAAATTGACCTTAAATCTCTATCAATAAATGTAGTTTAAAGGAAGATGAGCAGCAATCTAGTACTTGGTGAATACTAGAAAGAATACTTGAGACTGAAAAGAAGGATAAACACTTCAAGATGTTAACTGAAAAAGTAAATGATGTTCGGACACTACTAGTTACACAATAAGAACTTAGAAAACTCCAAACATCAAAAGATCAATAAAATGACAGGAATTAATGTGTACTTTTCGATAACTCTGCTTATCAGTGAGCTCAATTTCTTAGTCAAAAGACACAGACTAGCACATTGGATTAGGAATTTAATTGTGTATAAAAATTTACCTTTTTACATCTAAGAAACATGCCTCACTTTCAAAGATCTGTCCTGTCTCAGGATAAAAAGCTGGGGAAAGCTATCGCAACCAAGTTAAAACAGGAAAAAAGCAGGCATTGGTGTTCAAGTATCTGACATAAAGAAAAGAACTCGTCAGAAAGGATCAAGCACACTTTAAACTGATCGAAGGAACAACACATCAAGGGGACATTACAATTCTAAACATATGTTTACCAAGCTCAGGCAAACCCAATTTCATAAAACAAATAGACAAAAAGAAGCCGGGTGGTGGTGGCGCACGCCTTTAATCCCAGCACTCAGGAGACAGAGGCAGGTGGATCTCTGTGAGTTCGAGACCAGCCTGGTCTACAAGAGCTAGTTCCAGGACAGGCTCCAAAACCACAGAGAAACCCTGACTCGAAAAACCAAAAAAAAAAACCAAAAAACAAAAAAAACCAAAAAAACCCAAATACACAAAAAGTCATATAGAGATTAACACCCACACAGGAATAGCAGGTAACTTCAGTATCTTTACTCTCACCTTATTAAAAAAGTAACAAACATTAACATTAAAAGACATAGATAAATAAATTAAACAAACTACACAAAACATGCCACCCAAACATAATCAAAGTCATATTCTTCCTGGCAATCTATAAGACTGACTCTAAAATTGATTTCATATTAGATCACAAAGCAAGTCTCAGTATATATTGAGAAAGTTGAAATAACTACTTATATTTGATTTGACCACAGTGAAATTAAAACTACAGATTAATGACAAAAGAAAACTACAGAAAATACACAAACTGATGGAGATTGAAGAATACACTATTGATTCTTGAATAGATCATTGAAGAAATTAAGAAGGAAAATATAAAAATCCCTAAAATTAAATGAAAATGAAAACACAACAAGCCAAAGCTATAGAATACGATGAAGACAGTCCTAAAGAAAAATTTACCTCTCAATGACTGCATAAAAAGACCAGAGATATATCAAACAAATAACTTAGGAAAACAAACAAAAACCCAAACAAGTAGACAGAAACAAATAAAACCAAAGCAGAAAGTTAATAAAATAAAATGCAAAAATCAATGAAAGGGAAATTTGGCTATTTAAGAAAATAAACAAGAGTGACTAAGCATTTGATTAGAAAGTAATTTAATTTCAATATTTTTCTACCAGCAATGGATGAGTGTACCCCTTTCTCCACACCCTCTCCAGCAAAGGCTATCATTGGTGTTTTTCATTTTAGCCATTCTGACAGGTGTGAGATGGTATCTTAAAGTTGTCTTGATTTGCATTTCCCTGATCGCTAAGGAAGTTGAGCATGACCTTAAGTGTCTTTTGGCCATTTGAAGTTCTTCCGTTGAGAATTCTCTGTTCAGCTCAGTGCCCCATTTTATAATTGGGTTGATTAGCCTTTTACGGTCTAGTTTCTTGAGTTCTTTATATATTTTGGAGATCAGACCTTTGTCAGTTGCGGGGTTGGTGAAGATCTTCTCCCAGTCAGTGGGTTGCCTTTTTGTCTTAGTGACAGTGTCCTTTGCTTTACAGAAGCTTCTCAGTCTCAGGAGGTCCCATTTATTCAATGAGGCCCTTAAAGTCTGTGCTGCTGGGGTTGTACCTAGGAAGCGATCTCCTGTGCCCATCTGTTGTAGAGTACTTCCCACTTTCTCTTCTATCAGGTTCAGTGTGTTCAGACTGATATTGAGGTCCTTAATCCATTTGGACTTGAGTTTTGTGCATGGTGATAGATATGGGTCTATTTTCATTCTTCTACAGATTGACATCCAGTTTTGCCAGCACAATTTGTTGAAGATGCTCTCTCTTTTCCATTGTATACTTTTAGCTCCTTTATCGAAAATCAGGTGTTCATATGTTTGTGGGTTAAAGTCAGGGTCTTCTATTCGATTCCATTGGTCGACTTCTCTGTTTTTATGCCAATACCAAGTGTTTTCAGTACTGTAGCTCTGTAATAGAGTTTGAAGTCAGGGATGGTAGTGCCTCCAGTCAATCCTTTATATTTTTCTAAAAGTTATGTCGCTTGAACTGACAATGCTTTCTACGAGAAAAATTCCAGTTCCAGGCATCAGAAATCCCCTTTTGAATGCTCACTCAGAGTGGTTCAAGTGACTCCGAAAGCAATATATGTGTGTGTGTGTAGTGTGTTTGTGTGTGTACATAAGCTCACATGTGTGCATGTATTATGTATGTATGTAGATATGTATGCATGTATGTATGTATGTGTATGTATGTATGTATGTATTTATCTTTAGGGTGGCTCTCAGAAGTCAAGGATAAGACCCTGCTGCCGAAGATACTGCACACTTGGGATACAGGATTCAGATAATTTGAACTGCATCTAAGCAGAAAGTTTCCTTTCTACAATATAGTTTCTATGGCACAAGAATATACCACGCAAATTGCTGAGAGAAGAAAGGAACAAATAATCTTAACCCATTTACAACATCTATGAAGAACAACAATGATCAGCACAACAAAATATCTAAAAAAAAAAAAGTGCAATAAGTTGCATTCAGTCTTGGTAGTTACTAACCACTGTCTAATTGGACTTAATGCCCAGTCAACAGGAGATAAATCAAGTCTGGAACTAGAAACATAGCCAACTTTCTGGGGCTAATGAAGTGATATATCTTAGAAAAGAATCTGTTTCTGCCAGTTTGCTACATCTACATAATTCCCAATTTCATTCTAAATCTTATCCTTATACCCACAGATTAACTGTAGCTGCCAAGCTCATTCAAGAAGCTTTTCCGTTTATCTTTATTCAGAGGACTTTCCGGTGGATAGAGTATTGAAGTCATCTACAATTACTGCATTGAGTTCAATTTGATTTAAATCCATTAACAAAACTGATTTTGTTTGACAAATAAAAGCAAAACATTATTCAGTTATACAGATAAATTGTAATGCACATGGAAATAACTAGCATGTAGATTACTTCTTATAAAACTCTTTGTAAAACATTTTTAAAATGATCTCATGTTAGGTTATGAAAACAAGTATGCCTCTTTCCATTATTATTTTGTAATTACTCAAGATAGCAAAGATGATAAATATATTTGCAAAGTTAGAATATGCTAGAATACTTTATATATTTTCTATTTATACACGTTCATATTTATTTGAAATGTATATTTATTCGAACATTTGTTCATTTTTCTGTGTTATATTATGTTTTAGAAAAATGATACAACTTAAATTACAAATTAGAAAGAACTTTGAAAATTTTGCTAGAAATTTATGATCAAACTTTATGTAAGCAATTTAAAAGAATAGCATAATCTGCTTAAAAACTGGTTTGGCTGTCAGCACATAATTCAATTTCATTTTTAATTGCCAGAAAAAGAATGTGACATTTATAAAATGAAATTTGATAAGGTTACAGCAATCAAGATAAATGCTAATGCTATTATTTGATAATAAGGACCATAATTATTACATTTGATAGCAACAAATGCAAAAGGAGGTTCTTGAAATTTTCTCTGATTTTTGTTCCATCATGAGAAAATAATCTTAGCAAGCATTCCAGTTACAGTTAAATTAACATCCACTACCAAACCCTTATTTTTCATGTATCCAGAGGTGTTGCCCCTCTCCTTCCAGGCATGGGGAGTGACAACAGACCAAGTCACTGATTACACATAGTGTGACCTCTACACATTGATTACACATAGTGTGACCTCTACACATTGATTA
>NW_004949101.1:11472626-11488123 GCF_000317375.1 Microtus ochrogaster | reverse complement strand
TCTACACATTGATTACACATAGTGTGACCTCTACACATTGATTACACATAATGTGACCTCTACACATTGATTACACATAGTATGACCTCTATACATTGATTACACATAGTATGACCTCTACACTTTGTTGTCACGGACTCTACCTGAGAGTTTCCTCCTCTGTTCAGGGATTTGGATTAGGACATCCTTTTCACTTCATCACACAGCACTGCATCTGACCAGAGAAATACTTAGACAAGAACGGTAATCAACTCAGAGTTGTGTGAAGGCAGTACCTACCGAGAAATAAATCCTTTTAAATATGCATATTATGCATATTAAGTATGTATATTAAAATACATATAAAGGAAAAGACTAAAAATAAAAAGTCAGCTGAGCATTCAATAAAGAGGCTATTGGAATAACTTCCACCCCTGCTACAGGGAAGCAATGTCAGTAAAACAAGGACAAGAAAATATTTTGTTAATGGAAAAACCCCATGAAATGGTGAACAACAGAAATAACAGTAAACATTAAAAACAGAGACAAAAACCTGGTTTATTAAAATTCTTTTAACAGCAATTTCTGATGAGATTAAATAGAGGTGAAAGGAAATTTATAATTAAAAATGTAAATTACAGAAAAAAACTAAAGAAATTTAAGAGTATTCTGAATTCTTTATAGAATTCTAATATCTAGTTTGAATGAATTAGTCTTTAGAAAAATAAAATATGCAAAATTGGTTAAATATGACATAATTTAATGGAGCAGCAAGAGTTAAAGAAATTAAAGACAGTAATAAAGATGTCTTCTTTCAAAACACCTTTTGCTCAGTAGGGCTTGCAAGTATAATCTAAAATTTTACAAAAAGTTTAATTTTTATTCTTTACTACTTTCTTCAGAAATTGACAAAAGAGAAAACACTGCCTCCCTGTGACTAATAAAAAAAGATTTTTGAAATGTGTGTAGCATGCAGACAGTATTGAATGTATTAAAAAAAAGCAATTTGATATAGATGATTTGCAAAAGAAGAAGGCCACTCTCCCATGGTGTGGGGTCTGCACTGAGAGAAGTTTACATTGAAACCAGAGAAGAACAAGCCACGAGAATATTAGAATATTGCAATTGTCAAGGTGAGAGATCCTAAGAGCCATAAGACAGACGCAATAGAGAAGATGGACTAGAGAACTTTGACAGAGTATTCTAAATAGACAGGCCTTAAGTGATTAGAGGCAACGGTGAAGGCTGACAGCGACGCCAGGTGTCTGGCCCACGAGTCTGAGAATTATAGAGACATATTATTAATGCTTTATTCAGTACAAAAAGCAATCATAGCTCCTTGACAGTCTCACATTACATTTGAAAGAAGGGTTTTTTTTAATTCTTCATATTGCAACTAGACTAAGCAGAAAACTAATGGTCAGAGACTGTTTTCAGCAAATAAAACTTTGGCAAGGGCAAGTATTCAAGTTTCAATTTGGCAAGTGTGATTCATACACACTGATCGTTCATTCAGTGACTGCTATCAGGAAACCATCCCAGCTTTAATGGCGTAAAATAATAATTGATATTTAGCCCATAAGCCAATAGGTCAGTCATTTAGCTTAAATAAGCGGGAAAGTAATCCATCCTCATGTATTTGTGGCATATAGTAGCTCAACTAGATTGGGTCACATGGTTGGCTAGTTGTTTGGCATATATGAAATAGGGTGAGAAAGTCAACTGCTAGGTTGTCCTTGCTTACATAGACACAGAGAGCCCAGCAGCCAACAAAAAGCATGGTAGGTATCTTCCCGTCTATTCTCAGAACAAGGATAGAGTTATTTTTCATCTTCTATGCAGTAAAACAAGTTAAAGACTGTCTCCGAATCAGGGAACAGATAAACTGCTTCTACCACTTAAATGAGAGACACTACAAAGTCACATTGCCGCTTGCATGGACACAAGGCCACAAGGAGAATTGAGACCATTTTTGAGCCAGTGTAACACACTCATCCAGCATGTTGCTGCCATCTTTATTTTACTGAGATGGATGTCCCTGGAGCTGCCAACCAGAAAGGCGTTCAGAAAATGCAAGGACATTAATACCCAAGTCACCAAATGTGGACCAGTGAGAGACTAAAAGAAAAAAAAGCTTTCAGAAAAATGATTTTCTCTTCTCCCCTACCCAAATAACCTTGTCAAAACAAGTAATATGCAGAGAAAGATTCTCAATAGGTTAGTTAGGCTTATTAAGGAAGAACACCACAATGGAAATATCATTGCTATGATACGTTCTTATCATATTCCAGAAAGGTGAAGCAAGGGAAAAATTTTAAAAGACAAAATGTAGGGACTTACATAAAATATTTTGAGACAATAACCCCTGGCTACAAAAATCAATGGCATCATTCCAAGAGTAATTGCCAGCTGCTAGGCAGATGTTCTTGTGAAAGCATATTTTTGTACAAGGTTGTGGTGTCCTTTGTGGATCTTTTGAGATAACTCTTGCTGTCAGGAGTGGAAAGTGGGGAAGGCATAAAATTCTTTGGCCCAATTAATTCCTAAAACAATTAACTTTAACAGAGGTCCCTGTCAAAAGTTTGTTCTATGTTATGAAGTCTTATAGAAATACTAGACAAGTATATTTTTTTAAAAAAAATCAGAATGGGGAAGTCTGTGAAATTAGTAAACATAAAAGTAAGTTTCAGTACCAAAACCAGTTCATATTTCAGAAAATCATTAATTTTCATTGTCTATACAAAACCTTAGTAAGATCTACATTATGTGCTGGGGGTTAGATATTCTGGAAGAATACATATCTCACTGTTATTACTTTGGGATAACAGCATCTGGAGAGAAAGGCTTTGCTTCTCACTGCGTACATTCTGTTAGTGTTTGTGCATTTTACAATAAGATAGCGTTCCTGTGACATTAAAATGTTTGATGTACTAAAAAAAAAAAAAAAACCCTGCTATCAACAGCTATTCAAACTCTGGCATCATCCCCTAAAACTGTAACTGTCTTTCCCAAGCCTGTCCACAGTAATTTCCAGGTTTATCATCACAGATCAACTTTGAGGTCTGAAGACTTGCCTGGGAAATCTTCTGAGATGGTGTCTGCCTGATTAATCATCAAAACTTCAAGTGAAATTGATTAACACTGACATTATTCCTACAGCCTTAATACAATCTTTGTTTGACTTAACACTCTTCCAGTTTCTGATAGATGTTACATTCTAGTGAATGTTACTGACCAGTTCTACTTCATTAAAACCTTGTTAGGGATTGTACCCAAAATAGATGAAAGCACAAGTCCCCAATGAAATTGTATTGGCCACTTTTTGACCTAAGAAAATAAACATGGACCAAAACTGTGCTTGCTGTTTAGAATTAGTAACAACAGCTATGCGTCTGTACTTAGTTTTGCTTTGTGTAGCGGCTTTATTCATCTGCATTTTTGCCTGGTTTCTTTTTGGCCCCAGATATTTAACAGGAATAAATATCATATAAAGCAACTAAAGGATGTTTGTACATTTGTGTTACCAAGACAAGACACTAATGAGAATAGTAATATGCAGATGCTTCGTTTGCTTCAAAGCCTTGGGGATTAAATAAACATCGAATCTTTTTTTCTAAGAGCAATGCCCTAGATTTGCATGAACCTTCTTTACTCTGAAGCTGATTAGAATAGGTGTTCAAACCATTTAATGTTTGAGGTAAACATAAGAAATTTCATATCCACATGCACACACGAGAGGGAAAAATCCTTCCTAATTAGTTTCTGAACTAGGTGGGGAAACAAACTTAGAGACAGATAACGATCGTAAGAAATGAGAGACTAAATTTTAAAATCCCACATTGTTCTCAAATAGAAAATAACTCTATTCCCAAGAATTCTTCAATTTAAACAAAGACACTCAAGTAAAGCTCAGTGGATAAAGGGTGTGTCTCAATAAGCAAGGACCTGAATGTACATAAAATCCAAAGATGATGACACACTCATATAAAGAAGTATGATTATAATCTCAGCACCAAGTTGATTGAAGCAGGCAGATCCTGGGGGCTCACCAGACACCAAGTCTACTTGGTGATGCCAAAGGCCAGTTAGAGAAATTTTGTCAAAATAGATAAATAAATAAAAACAAAAATAGATAGATGATAGATAGATGATAGATAGATAGATAGATAGATAGATAGATAGATAGATAGATAGATAGATAGATAAAAGATACCTGGAGAACAATATCTGAGGCTGTCCTCTGGCCTCCACACACTCACACATGCAAACCTCCCCCCCACACATCGATTCCTAACACACATGAACATAAGCATGCATGCACACCAATAGAAACGAATATTCACCCCAATTTCTATTTTCTATGAAAGTCATCTCTGACAGAGTTGGAATGATCTTCATTTCTCGACATTGCTTTCCTCAACTACCCCCAGCCCCTCCCACTTAATTGTATCTTCCTGGTGTCTTAAGGGAAGTCTAATGTAAAATGGGTGTCAGTTCTCCAAGTCTCTGGCTTTGTCTCCTACAATCTTGAAGAAAAGTTTTTTTTTTGTGTGCGTGTGTGCAATCTTGCTAATTAATATGTGTAAGGAAGATAGTATTGAAACTAAAATGAGTCCACTGGAGTGTGAACATCAGTGGGTGAGCTGACAGGGTAGAACAACCTGTCTTGAACTCTCAGCAAATCTGCATCTGAAAATCCAGACTTTTCCTGGGGAGCCAGTTCCTCCACAGGACCCCGAGTCACACCTATGGTGGCCGCCCAGGATGAACCAGAATAAGATGGTAGAGTTAACAAGGCAGGAGTTGAATTGAAACTCAGGTCTCAGCTGTTGTAAATAGGGCAGTGGGCTGTGTTCCTGTTTCTGGTTCCCGGCCGCTTAACCCTGAAATAATTACACGGAAACTGCATTCATTTAAACATTGCCTGGCCCATTAGTTCCAGCCTCTTATTGGCTAATTCTCACATCTTGATTAACCCATTTCTAATAATCTGTGTAGCACCACGAGGTGGTGGCTTACCAGGAAGATTCTAACCTATGTCCATCTTGGGCCGGAACTTCATGGCATCTGCCTGACTCTGCTTTCTTTCTCCCAGCATTCTGTTCAGTCTACTCCACCTATCTAAATTCTGCCCTATCAAAAAGCCAAAGCAGTTTCTTTATTAACCAATGAAAGTAACACATAGACAGATGACCCTCCTACTCCACTCAGCTCTATCCTCAGGCACTGCTCCCTCAAGATCTCTGGTTGGGTTCTCTAGTATCACTTAATCTAACCCTAGGAAGGAAGGAAAGGTCCGTGAGGGGAGCAGGCTCAGTGCTCAGAAGGATTAGTGGTCACTCTGGTTACTCTATATGGGCTGTGTTACTCTATGAAAGAAGAAGTTGTAGGATGATTTTTTTTTTTAAAAAAAAAATGTGTCCTGCCAATCTTGGTGGTGATGACACTTGAAAGGGAGAGACAAACTGGAGAACAATGTAACGATGTGCACATAGACAATGCTTCTCCTAGGAGTCACCATCTTGCTGGCTAATTCCTCTCAGTGAAACTTTGTTTACCACTTAATTTTTGCCGCTGTTTATAAAATTGTAAAAATGGTTTATAAGGTTTCTTTTTCTTAAATTTACAATAAAATATGCACCCAGATGCTGGCTGTCATAAAATTACCCAGTTTTTCTTGTCCTCTTACCTTATCTGGGACTGATAGATCTGGAACAGGAGAGGGGGAAGAAAAAGAGAGGGAGGAGAGAGGGAGAACAAGAGCACCCCTGATGCCAGCATCATCCCCACTTTTCATTGCTATATATAAATCTTGTCATTTATTCATATTTTATCTTTGTGACAGCCAAATAACTAGTCTAAGGTCCTCTTTTATTTTCTAAGTCAATAACCACATTATTGATCTCAGAATAATAATAAATTCCTTATTGTTATTTACCACGAATGGTTTACTGAAGTTTTCTATTAATTGTAACATGATGTCAACTGTTCTAAATCAAAGATTCGGTAGAATAAGAACTGAGGATGATTTAGTGAAATACCCCAAATAAAAAAGACTACTTACAAATTTGGGTGGGATTGAGGGTAGCAGTCAGGTAAGGATTAGACTACACAGACAAGGAGTAGGGAACCCAGCCATCATATCTAGATCCAGACTCCCCGAGGGCAGGGTTGATGTCACCACAACCACTTGATGGCTCAGATGGAGGGTATGAGGGGTTATCCACTTCTAGAACTGGAAACCCGAGGCTGGCTGAGCCCTTCCCTAACCATTTGACTTCCAGCAGTGCTTCTCTGGGGCCTAACCCAAAGGAGCTGAAGAAGAAGGGAAAGAGAGAATGCAATGAATCCAGAGGCATCAGCCTTCCTGGTACTGAACAGAACTAAAAAGGCTGAGAATCAGCATGAACCAGAGAAAAGAGGCAACGGACACACCTCCCTTATTTCTTAGATTCTTGTCTTGAACAATGACCCCACGCTTGTAAGACCCGACCTCTTAAAGAATTATCTGGTCCATTCAACATGGTTTCGTGGCAACTTTTATTAAGTTATGAGGTATATGAAGAAATACGACTATAAGAGCAAGCTTAAATCATAACAGACAAATGACTGATATATATGAAAAGAAATGTCTGGTTAAATGTGATGTGGGAGCATATCTCTGCCACTCTTGTCTGCCTCCATGTTGCTGTCTCTTAGTGACTCACTTTTGAACCGTACAGTGGTGCACACTTCAGTTTCATGAAAACTTACATTCCCGGTATTTTGGAGAGCTGAGAATTGACCCTAATGGTCTTGGACACCTTGTTAGCAAGTAAGATTATATGTCATGTGGGTTTCTTTTTCAGGAACTGAAAATTTGCTTGTTAGCCTATATTCTTGAAGCCATATCACCATGTTGAATTGGAACAGCAGAAGCAAGCCCTCTTGAACTACATTAGTTCAGCTTTATACAGGAGAGCCTTCAATTAAACTACCGCTTAATACTCTGGGTTTAACTAAAGGTCAGGGTGAGAAACGGCCACGTGAAGCAAACTTCTGCTTATTCTACAAAACTTTCATGAATAGCAGCTATTATTTCATGGTATTTCTTCTATAAGGAGCCATATATACTCCACTTGCAAGAGTTTCATTTAAAATGAGATTTCCAGTTTTGCTTCTTCTTTGTTGTAATTGCTGAAGCAACCGGATTAAATCCCACTTATCAGTCACTGCTGCCATTAAGTGGATCCTTTATTCATTGTGTTGTATATTTATAATGACCTGTTTCGTGTCTTTGAAAAGCATGTCGCCTCAAAATCACTTTAAAAAATATAAATTCAGAATTATAAATGTAAAAATTATTCATTGTGAGAAATTCAAATATATCAAATTGCAATAACATATACAATTCCATATATGCATGTATATACACACATATACATATGTATGTATGTATATATATATTCTTTCAAATGTACAGCCACAAAATATTTATATATTTTTTATGTTTGCATTTATGTGGTTTTCATGCTTATAAATACTCTAGTTGCTAGGTAACTAGGTAAATACTCTAGTTGCTAAGAAATGATGGTTATAACAGAAACTAAGTGTAAGTAGAATAAAGGGGGCAGAAGTTGATTTATCTCATATTTCCTTCACAAATAACCAATATCAGAAAACTGGAGTAGTAGTTACCAAGAGCTGAAAAAAAATATGTGACTCAAGAATTTCATAACCCTAAGTTCTCTCTCAAATATAAACACAAAATCATGGTATTGAGTTTTGCATGACTGTAACAAAAATATCCCAGACAAGCAATTTTTAAAAGAAAGCATAATTTTCAGAGGTTTCAGTCCATGGTCACTTGACACCATTGTTTGGGGCCTGTGACAAAGCAGAGCATGGTGTCACAGAGAGCTTAGCAGAGCAGAAGAGCTCACCCCACCCCTATGTACTGGAAAACACAAAAAGGAAGATCCTGAGGCCCCTATAAAAGGCTCCTCTCTAATCTGTTTCCTTCAACTCGTCCCCAGCTCCTAAATCATCTAACAACTTCCAATAGCATCACCCACCAGAAGACACAACTTCAAAGTCTGAGCTTTGGGGGAACGTTTGAGATTCAAACCATAAAACAACAACAACAAAAACATCCCTTTCACCTCAGGTCTATATATGTGCTTGTGCACACAAATTCACCTCAGAAAGGGAATTCTTGAGGATGAGATGCAGTCAATGTAGGGCTACTAAAAACAAAAGGGAACACAAAGTGGGGATGTAGTCATGATGGATATAATCCCAACACTTCAGAGAATCCGAAGTATAAAACATTATATATAAATGTATGTATGTGTGTATAAACTTGGACGATTTAAAGAAGATCATATGCAGTGAATATTGAAGGCATTTTACTGAGATTAGTAGCTATTACAAAACTATTACACAAAGAGAATTATAAATATGAAATTAACAGATATATTTCAAAAACTGGAGACAAGAATATATTGCTCACATTATTAAAGACAAAAGATCAAGGCATTTTTAATATATCTGAAAAATGTGGCTCATTTTTAAAAAGAAGTTTTAATGAAGTTTGAAACAGTTCTCTTAAATGATGAAAGTAAACGTAGATTTTTACTCGATCCCAAAATCACCCTCCTACTAAACAACTGCTTCCTAAACTGGTAACAGCTGACACAAATGACCCCATCTCAAGTGTTCACAGCCTCCAAGGATAACAAAATGCCCTTGTAGCATTGCTGAATCCTGAACCTTCTGAACCCTTAGTGGATTGCATTTCTCCCTGTAAAGTTGAAGACAAATATTTCTCCTTTCCAAGCCCACTTTCTTGCCCACAGTTTTGACCCTTGCTGGCTGTCTCAGAGAAACTTCTGTGCCTTCTGAATTTTGTTGTTGTGAGCCAACTGGTACTCCCAACAAAAGGAAGGGGAGGATGAGAAGTTATGAAGGGCCATCTCTCTCTCCCTTTCCAACACAGAAATAATCCTATTTTGATATTCCATTTGGTTTGTGTTGGAACACTAATTAATACATCTTTTCTTACATTGTAAGCCCCCTTAAATTCATTTTTAAAGAGCAATGACCTGTGTGAGTCCAGGCCTACTGGCCACACTTTTGTGCTGCTTTGGGTAATGGCTGACTTATAGACGCATGTACCTGTTGTGGGAGCTGCGGGCTGCATTCCTGCCACCCAGTTCCCAGCTGCCTGGCTAGTTTATGCCCCAAAATAACAACACACAAATAGTATTCTTTGAAACACTGCTTGGCCCATTTCTATTAATGTGTGTAGCACCATGAGGTACGCTTACCAGGAAGATTCTAGCCTACGTCCATCCTGGGTTGGAACTTCATCGCATCTGCCTCAGAGAGCAGAGCTATGGTGTCTCTGGCCTCACTTCCCTTCTTCCCAGCATTCTATTCTGTCTACTCCACCCACCTAAGGGCTGGCCTATCAAATGGGCCAAGGCAGTTTCTTTATTAACCAATGACCTTCCTCCATCATGTACCACTTGTCTTTCGGTAGAAAAGAAGTCAGTCATTGAGTTTACCATTCTACTCTGGATATGCTAGAAACAGACTTCCAATGGATTAAATAATTAATGTCAAAATCATTTTTAAAATCAAACTGATAACATACTGGATTGTTGCTAGATATAGAACTAACATGAGAAAAGGAGGGAAGGAGAAGGAGAGACTAGAAACTGGGGACAGACTGCAGTCCAGGCAGCAGCAGAAAGAGTCAAGGGTGCCATGCATAGACTTTATAAGGTACCACATGCAAAAGACTAAGGAGAGGACCAAGACAGACAAATATTAGATGAAGGCAGAGAGGGGTAATGGACATCAGTCTAAAAACATGTTACTCAACTTCTACAAAGGTCCTGAATTACTGCTAGGCAGAGATTCTCTCTGTGGGCACGTGGAAGCATGTGAGCTCAACTCAGATGGCCTTCAGTGAACATGGATGTTATTCTTAAGTTAGTGTGACAATTAGAAGCCAGTTGCTTCCAGGTTCTTCCCTACACACCAAGGGACAAGTCCACAGTCAATGGTTGGCAAAAAAGATACAGCTCCCATGCAGAATCAGCTGAGGTTTTCCCAAGACCACATTCTTGCCATCTTACTTCAACTTCTTTCTTGTGAGTTTTTTCTGAGGATCACCTCTTCATTACAAACACAGATCCTTGTCCCTGGCCCTGTTTAAGCCAAACTTTCACATGCTACAATTTGATAGTCTGTATCCTTAGTCTTCTTCCCCTCTTGTCTTTCAAATACTTATCAATTTCTTATTATGTGTGAGCCATTGATATTAAGTAAGCAAACATGAGAAAATCATTGAGGGAGGCTGCCCAACTTCAAAACAATCATGACTCATGTTTCATTTGATTGATCAGAATCACAGTTCAGAAAAGATATAAATAAAATAAAACCCCACATTTTCTCTAAGTGGGATCTGTAACTGAATAGAATATTGATAAAGTTCTTCCAATATCCCATTGTTGTAAGCATATACTAATTCCCTAATTCCATTATAAAAGAAGACAATATATATATATACACATACACACATGTACACATAGTACACACACACACACACACACACTTGAACACAGAAACAATACTCAAGGAAAAAAAAGTAAACCAGGTTGATTAACTGGTTATTTTAGTAGGCTGTTAACTTAATTTATTTTCTAAGACAACTTATTTATTTACCTAAGACAGCTTATTTATTATACCATACTAGGAAATTCATTTATATAAATTATTATGTCAAAGAAGAGGTGATGTAGAAACTAATAATTTGTTTATTTTGAGATGTCTATTTTAGTAATAAGGAGCTGTTAAACTAACTACAATAGCTTTCCCACAAAGGTACTCAGGACAAGAGCAGGGAGCTGAAAGTGAAACCATGGCTGAATCCTCCAGAACAGCTAGAAAACCACCACGGAATAGTGCTCAACAGCAATAGAACTGGCCAATAGGTGGTGCTGTTGCTGTGTGAAACGCAGAGAAAAAAAAGCAAGGCCTTCTGGGAAAAACAAACACTGAGGAAAGAACGGGAGAAAAATAACCCTGACTTCTACAATCCCCTAAAGATGACATGGTCGTTTCTTACTGTCTCCTGTCTCCGCTCCATCACATTTCTCTGTTTCACTGGATTGAATGAAAAGCTTAGCCTTTGTGCTTTAAGAAAAAGCTATGGCCAACAGACTGTAAGTTTCAACAGGCCTCAGGCATTTCTCATCTAATCTGAACCTTACTGGCAAGCCTAAAATTTAAATATGGAAGAGGGCAATAAAACACCTCAGAAAGTATCTAAGTTCTACAATTTTGGAAAAAATTATTATCCCACAATTATCTTTTGCTTGGACAAAATAATCATATTTTTTAAAATCTAGGTTGGAATAATCATTTTGTTCCTAAAGTAATATGGTTTTGCACAATTCAGAATGCTCTCCAAAGCATTGCAAAAAGAGGCTCAGTGTGGATCTCTTATACACAGCAGTCTTTTTTAAAGCTAGGAAGATGGAATCTGCTATTTTCTATGTGATAGGATTTATTATCTAGTGTCTGCTTTTAAAATCAGTTTTCATAATTCAGAAGTCCTGGTGTAGAAAGAGAGGAAGTCAGACCAAAACTTGAACACAAATAACAAAATTGTGAACACATTACCCCACCATACATTCATTTTTACAACTAACTTGTGGCTACAATTTTTTTTCTTGAGTTTATTGGTTTCACAAGATGATATTGATTTATATAGTTAATCCATGAAACATATTTGATTACTGCTACCTTCAAAAAATCACAAAGACATGTAAGTTGCGAAACAAACTGAAAAAGGAAGAGCAACAAAAATGATGTCTGATAGATGTGATGATGGCTTACATTATTTAAGTATGCAAGGCTCTTTACCAGACGATGTAGCCATTAATTCATTTTCTCTTTGTAATGACCACATCAGGCAGATTCTATCATAATCGCTCTATTCCCACAGAAGACATTGGCATTGAGAAATGACAAACAGCTTCCCAAGGACGAACAGCTAATAAGCTACCCAGAATTTGAATGCAGACAGTCTGAAAGATTCATGCATACATCATACCATTTTTCAGAGATGAACGTGAACATTAAAATGCAGAGTTTAAGTTATGAAAGGTTCCTCTAAAGTCAAAACCAAAGTTTTGATGATTTGTGGTCTAAAGATCTCTCTTGCACTACCTTCAGTTATGTTTCCCTTTAATGTAAGTGCTGTCTTAACTGCATCAGGACTTGTTAGTTCACCTCAGTTACTTCTCTGACCTTGGCCAAAATGCTGTTTGGGATTTTATGCCCAATCATGGCTGTGCGGTGCAATAGAAATTCAGATAGTTTATTTTTCCAGTATTCTTTCAACAATATGAACTCCTACCAGACAAGTCCATAGTGCTAGCTTAATAATGGGCTGTAAAGGAGAAAAAAAAAAGAAATGTTTCGATATTAAAATTCCAGACCTATTTCCATGCTGGCAAGAAGAAGAAAGATTAACAAGTGCCTTCAATCATAGGCATCCAGCATTACTGAAAACAGCTGGTCTAATATCTTTCCAAGGACATAAGAAGATGATAAGCTAAGAATCTCCAAGTTTGCAGCATTTCGTTTTTTTAAAATTGTTCATTTATTTTGCAGCCCAAGTGCATTTTCTCTTCTCCCCTCAAAATTTCATTCTTGATGACTTAAGATCTTCTGATGTTCTTATTAAAACAGTTCTTCCGCGTCTGAGGAGAATGCTAACTATATCAGTCAGTTTAGGCTGAATTATACTGTATGAGAAAAGATATTTCAACTCCCAAATCTTAAGAGCTTGCAGCATCAGAGTTGTCGATCGTGTATAACAATCACAGCTCAGCTGTGGCTCTTCCATCTAAAATCTACCCAAGCTCAAGAATCACTGCATCTGGGACCAGTCAGTCCGGGAGCTATAGGAAAAGGATGTTAGGAAAATCACAAAGAACAAAACCCAGATTCTCTCCTCAAGACAGCTTTCTGACAGTTCTAAGCATGTTTTCTTGGCCAGAGCAAGACATGTCACCAAGCCAGGTGTCAGTGAAGAAGGAAAACTTAATCCTCTTTAAAAGTCTAGAGGCTCACCTAATTAATATTCAGAAAATGCTACAGTCATCATATTTAATTGTATTATATAAGACTAGGAAGGCCTCTTCCTCCACAAATTAATAGTGGAAAAATACAAGCAAAATTTAGAACATCACCTAATGTTTATGAAAAACAAAAACAAAATGAAAGTGTCAAAGCACTGAGTGCATCTCTACCTTCCCTAGTAGTAACATGTTCTGCAAAAGTCATTTATGGTACATCGCTTTTTTGAAAAACCACAAAACAGAATTTGGGGGTGGGAGTGGGGGCTGTTGTCCAAGATGGAATTTCTCCATCACCAGGTCGACAGCAGCGTATTTTGTAGCACTGGGAAATTTTCAAGCCTCATTCTAACTCACTGCATTGCAGTCCTGTGCGAGTATGTCACTGACAGTTTAAAGACTATTGAAGGGCAGGGAATCCGCTGAAAGTCCAGGTACACATAAATCAAGGCATAGCATCACTCGAGCCTGAAAAATTCTACCCAAGTCAGATTTATAGTGAGTCTTAGGAAAATTGATCTGAAAATTGCAGGATATTAAATGTATGATTTGGCTGCGATAACCAACTGCAGCCATTTAGAATGGACTAAAACCTTGATTGCTACTGGTTTAAATTGCATCTAAATAAGGGAATCTGTATCCTGAGGGGATGATTAGAATGAAAGCCTGAATGTAATCTTTTTTGGAAGTCAAAATGAGATCTAATTTACATATAGGAAAAAAGCTCGTTTGTCTGCCAAATCTGAAGCAGCAAACCTCTCTCTGCGTTCAAGTTGTGCTGTCGAGCATGCCTCATCCTGACTCTAAAAGTTTCGTACAAATATATGTTAGGATAAGAGTCACAGTCGTCATGACTTATGGAAAGAATCTCCTTGATTCTTCAGTCACAAGTCAAGCTATGATTGAAGGCATCCTAGTTTTCACAAAGGGAGGTACAAAAGGCAACAGTTCTGATGCATGCCTCAGCTCCCAGGTTAGCTAAGCACAGTCTTTTAAACCTGCAACACAGATGAGGTTTGCGATAATTTTTGCTGAGACCTCCCTTCTCTTTGTTTTTCTCCCATCTTTGACCTTGACATTTCTTAATGTAGCAATCCCCCTCTCTCTTTTCTACCAAAAAAAAAAAAGCCTCTTCTTTGTTTGTTTATTTATGTGTTGGGATGCACTTGTAGCTCCTAAGTTGACATCACATGTCCTCCTGGATAGCTTTCCGTTTTTGTTTTCTGGGGTAAGGTCTTTCATTGAACTGAGAGCTCACCAACTAGGCTAACCTAGATAGCTAGGTTTCCCTGGGACCTGGGCCTCTCGAGGGCTTAAACTATAAACAGTAGCCATACTTGTCCAGGCTTTCCAAGAGCTCTGGGGACCCCAGTCTGGCGCTCACATTTGCACGGTAAGCATCGCATGCATTGAGACATCTCTCCAGTCCCCAGGCTATTCTTTGCAAAAATGTCTTTAATTAAAATTTCCTAGCAGGTACTTTAATGTCTGGGGAAATGTAACCATTTAGTGTAAGCCATGATGTGCAATCATCAAGAGAAAACAATGCTCTGGACAAAGGAACGATGAAATAATGAGAAATATTAAATACAATTAAGTGTGGCAATGGGATATATCCGTTTTTGCAAAACTGCATAGCAGAGAAAATTTAAAAACAGCAGTTCAAAAAATAATTCATATTAAAGTTACGTGTCTGTCCAGCTCTCGGAAAAGTGCATACATAGGGTTCTTATTAACTGAAAATAATTTTTCATACAATATATTCTGATCACAGCTTTCCCCTTAGCACTTAACAGGTTCTTTCTTTTAATTTTTAATGAAAAGATGTATTTTGTGTGTAATTGTGTGGATGTGTGTGTGGTTCTACATGGATGTTTCCCCACGTACATGCAGGTACCTATGGAGGTTGAAAGATGGAGCCAGATGCCCTGGTGCTGGAGGTACAGGCAGTTGTGAGTCCTGTCAGGGGTGCTGGTATACTGCAAGGTCTTCAGAGAATCAGAGAAAATTCTTCCTCAGTGTGAACCTCTAAAACCTGCTTTTCCATTATAAAAGACACACTGAACTCTGTATTTTTACAATTAATGAAATAGTAATTTAATTTTACATAATAAATGTGCTTGAATAATGTCAACCATGTAATGAGTTTTATTAAATGCTCTGTGTGGGTTTGGTTTTGTTTCATTTTCTTTCACTGCAATGAGAAAATCTGAATTCATTTCCTGCCTTTTTTACTTCCTCAGCAGCTTTCCAAAACCAAAAAGTTGAGTTTAAAAGAAAACTATACTTAAGGATATTCCTTCCTTCCTTCCTTCCTTCCTTCCTTCCTTCCTTCCTTCCTTCCTTCCTTCCTTCCTTCCTTCCTTTCTCCCTCCCTCCCTC
>NW_004949101.1:11468162-11472526 GCF_000317375.1 Microtus ochrogaster | reverse complement strand
CCCTCCCTCCCTTCCTTCCTTCCTTCCTTCCTTCCTTCCTTCCTGTTCCGGGGATTGAACCCACGCCCTCACGCATGTTAGACAAGCACATTTCCACCTAGCTTCAACCTCCATCCACCTCTCTCAAGTTCTCCACTAGCTCTTTGCTTGAGGATGAGCTACTTTGGCAAAGTAAGCAGTCACAGCCACCTGTATCTCTGTTACGATGGGTCATATATACACTACTTGAGCATAAAGCCAGCTCACCTGTATGAATGATCATAACACCTCCACATACCAGAGAGTTTCCAGTTACTAATTAGTCTAATATATAAAAACTGCCAGATGAGTCTGAAACTTGTTTTAAGCTTAGAAGTGTATTATAGATCAATACAATAAATTTATAATTAACAGTTTTAATTTTTCACCAATGATTTGTACTTTTTAAATTCCCATTCCTTTTCAATCTTCACATGTTGTGTCAATTTATATTTTATCTAAGTTGTCTTTATTTTGTTCTTTTGATGTTGCCTCCTGTATACCCACATAGTGCACTCTTTAAAACTATCTGGAATCTTGATTTGTGCATATCACATTTTTATTTATGTTTCAATTAAATATTTAATTACAAACAATATAGATGGACTTGGAAAAACTTGCAGTGTAAAAATTTACATTTAAAACATTTTTGGCTTGGATTCTTCTGCCAATTATCCAGAAATTTCTAGACCAGAATGACCTAATAAAAACACAACGTACACTATATATGACTTATCTAATGGCTCTGTCTTTAAAATGAAAGGAAGTGAAAGGTGATTTGAAGTACATATGTAATACCATATATCTAATGCTATCAAGCATTCCTAATGTCATAAAATGCAATTATAAAAATTTCCATACTATTTTTTGCCTAAATTACATTTCACAGTTAGAGCACACAACTGCCCAGACTGTCTATATTTCAAACATTCAGTGGGTGCAGAGACTAGTGATACACACCTGACCACCTGTCCTAGATAAAAGGCTCACCAATACAGCTTGATATCTGGCAATTTCAAACTGACTGTCTCTCCCCTGCCATAAAAATAAAAATTGCAACACTTTCTACTACCTATTTTGTCTTATTATAGTTGTATTTCTATTTCTATTACTAACATCTTTATTGTTTATCTGTACATAGTGTTCATTTCTTACTAGAGAGTATCTCTTGAATCACAGCTATATAAAATATAGAAATTGATACTATTTCACTCTCAGTTTCTTTCCAGCTATACTTTCAAAATTGTCTTGGTCACTGTTGTCTGGGTTTCTGTCCTGCCCAGTTCCTGCAATCGTTAAGTCCCAAGAAATTACACAGAGGTCTATATTCATTATAAACTGATTGGCCCATTAGCTCAGGCTTCTTATTAACTCTTATAACTTATATTATCCCATTATTCTTTCTATATTAGCCACGTGGCCCTGTACCTTTTTTGGCAAGGCAGTCACATCTTACTTCCTCTTTGGCTGGGCCAGGACTGCAGAAAATGGGACCTCCTTCTTCCCAGAAATCTCCTTCTCTCTTTGACCTGCCTCTACTTCCTGTCTGGTTGTCCCACCTATACTTCCTGCCTGGCTACTAGCCAATCAGTGTTTATTTAAAATATAATTGACAGAATACAGACAATTGTCCCATACCATGTCACTACCTTTAACTTGTTGTGTTTAGAGTCTAAATGCTCTGTTCTATCACCATTGTAGATTAAGTTGCCTTGTGTTGTTTGTAAGACTCTAGACTTATAAAACCAGTTACAGAGTAGATATCATGGCTCAATGTGTAAAGATGCTTTCCACCATGCCTGATATCCTTAATTAAATCCGAGGGACCCACATAACAGAAGGAGAAAACCAACTCCTACAGGTTATTCTCTGACCTCCATATGAGCACCATGGTATACACACATCCCCCTGTACCCATACACACATTAATAAATGAAAAATAGATAAATCTAGATCATCATTTCAGACAGGCAAGACTGGAAAAGTTTACTGTAGAACCAGACATTGGAACTGAAGCATTTGGAAGCAGGCTCAATCACTCTTAGTGTCTGATGCTTGAAGAACAATTCTCCATATTAAGAACAAATGAATTCTCATTTCCTGTAATTCATCATTTTCTCTCAATTGTGCTTCTGTTTAGTTTGTTTCATTTTTGAGAACCATGCTTGTTATACAACTTTACGTTTTCCTTGGTGTCCACTTACCTTGTTAAGGTGGCCAGTCGTGTTTGCACATTGTCGTCCTTTTAAATCATATAATTAGGTTCAGGAAAATGACTGCCTTCTGACCTCCTGTCTGAAATAGCTTTCTAACTTGCTTTCTAATTTGAATTTATTGCCTTTTATAGCTTCATTGAGCTGTGCTTCCACTATTTAATTTCAGGGATCTATTGGTCAGGGTCAAATTTTTCTTTTACATATTTCAAGGAAATGAAGGTATTATAAGTAACTTGAAGAAAAACAGCACATGCAAGAGAAGTAAAAGTTTCAGAATCTTTGCATGTATAAAATTAATTTTATTTTGCCTTCATGCTAGATCATTAATTTTTATTTTCTAGGAAATATAGAATTCCACATAGAATTCTTGTAAATGTATGTTAGCATAGTTCCATTGCCCAGAAGTCTACCGTCCAAGTGAATCACAAAGGGAGTAAGATAAACCCTTGCGTTTTTCCCAATCGTAAAACTGGTGATGGAGCAATAGTCCAGACGACTTTTAGTCTCTATTTTGTACTAGTTGGGAAATCAAAGGTTTCATCATATATGTTTCCCTTGGTAGATACTTGGAGAAACCACAACGTACATTAGCATATTCTGAAATGTCCTTTTCCTGACTACATTTTTCAAAGTCTTAATTGCCTAGTGAGTGAGTGCTTTGGGAATTTGAAAACACATCCTGTGAACAAGAGGAAATGCAGACATGTTGGTCAAGCTGATCATTTTCTTTGCCGATCTCATGCTTGCTTCCGCCATTGTTGCTACTCTGTACACTCTCTACCTGATAGTTGCCACCGGGGCTTTCATCTTCGCTGTTCTTTACATTTTCACAGGAGACATGAGGAAAAACTATGACCTCCATAAGGACAGAAGCTGGGTGCTGGAATCTCGCAATGCTACAGGAAAGCCACTGGATGAAACCACAGAGAGTCAGCTCCCTGATGCTTCCTGGACACTTTCCAGCCTTCCAGCCCATGGAGAATGAGTCTTCCTTCTAAAGAGACAGACTTCAGTGGAAGAACCACGTGGGAGGACTTCCAGGATGCTGTCAACAGCAAAAAGTGTTTCTCTAAGGTGAGGCTATCAGATGTTTGCCATTTTTTTCCTTGATATGAGTGAAATATGTAACGTGCATGCTTCGGGTGAGAGAGAAAAGCACTTTTTTCTTAAGTTCTTACGTTCCATTTCTCAAAATAGAGCCAGGAGCAGCCCCCGCATGTCTCATAGTAAGGGTTATTACTTAATAACTTGAGATATCCTATCTCAAGTATTGATCCAACAAAGAGAAGAAAAAAGAGATGAACCCTTCAATTCCACGTTCTCTAGCAATGTGGCAAAAAACCTTTGACAGAGGGGAAAGTTTTTTATGTTTTTGTTTGTTTGTTTGTTTGTTTTTGATTTTCAAAACACGGTTTCTCTGTAGCTTTTTGTGTCTGTCCTGGAACTAGCTCTTGTAGACCAGGCTGGCCTCGAACTCACAGAGATCTGTCTCCCTCTGCCTCCCAAGTGCTGGGATTAAAGGCATGCACCACCACCGCCCGGCCAGAGGGGAAAGTTTAAGGAAATGGATGGTTTGACCAGCTGCAGGATTTCGCCCCTGATTCCAAGTGCTGAAGATAGTGCCCTCATGAATGGTGTTTTCAGAACGGCCTTTACGGCACGTGAGGAGGAAAACAAGAGCCCTGTTTCCTGGCTTTGGTGCCTTGAAACAGTGGATGCTGTAAAGAAAAACATGTTGGTGTGGTAGAAAGACAGTTCGAATGCTGAAACAACGCTGACATAGAATTGTTTTTCTTGCTCTATTTCACGGCTTTGGTTCAATGAAAGTAAATTGTTTGATTTTGTCTTGCTTTCTGTCTGATAAATGTCTACCCTGGGTGCCTTGGGTTTGAGATCTTATGGGTAAGTTGGTGTGTTTTATGTTCATACATATAATCTTGGTAGCAAAGATTCCGGTTAATAGAGTCCATTCATCAGTCACCGTATAACTTCTTATAGCTAATCCTTGGTGCTCATATCTCATCCCATTCACGTCTTTTTTTTTTTTTTTTTTTTTGGTTTTTCAAGACAGGGTTTCTCTGTGGTTTTGGAACCTGTCCTGGAACTAGCTCTTGTAGACCAGGCTGGTCT
>NW_004949101.1:11464935-11468062 GCF_000317375.1 Microtus ochrogaster | reverse complement strand
TGGTCTCGAACTCACAGAGATCCGCCTGCCTCTGCCTCCCAAGTGCTAGGATTAAAGGCGTGCACCACCACCGCCCGGCTCCCATTCATGTCTTTTGAATTTTCTGACATCTTACCTTTCTTTCCAACAAGCTGAGAAGTAATTTCCATCTCTCTATAACATTCAGATGAATGACTTACATGAAAAATAGTGAAATCAAAGTCAATAAGAAAAGTTAACTTTATTCCACAGTCAGTAAATATCTAAATTCCCAGAAATCAATAAATTCTAATGAGTATGATGCTCTCCAGCCCTAGAGCCCAATATCACCTCCACAGAATAAAGTTGGTAAAATGTGGTTGAATGGGTACAGTTTCTCACAGGGGACTGTAAAATTCTCCTCATTACACAGCCTCTAAGTTTGTACACAGATATAGAAGGGGCTGATCCAACTAGTAGAAAATGGGGTACACTGCTAAATCACACCTTAAAAGATTAATCTTAAGTGCCGATCACTTACATGTACTTTGCAACTCTAGACAGCATGTTTCAATTCTAAGAAAACTTGACTGTTGTGCAAATAACATTCAAGAAGATTATATAGTCATTTCTACTCCTTGGCATGCTATTAATTCCTGCCCTGACAAAACCGAGAGGACCAGGGAATTGATTAATAACTCACAGTCTTGATTTTGAAAGTGAAGAAGAGAAAATCACAAACATAAGGGCTTCTCTGAGGTCAGAGACTCTAGGCAAGAATGGAAGGAAGGGCAGGGATAGGAAGATAGCTGTGGAAGGGACAAGATCTGGAGCCCACATGCAAGCCCCGAGTGTGATAAAACGGAAGGGAGACCAGGAAAGGTTCCAAATTGGAGTTGAAAGAGTTTCTGAAAACCAAAGAAGAGTCGACTGTCACTATGGTAACATTCAGGATTAGTGACTATGGCTGCAACCCCCCAATAAAGGTCCTTGTATGACCTCTGCCATTTGTTCTTTGTCTAAAGGATAAAGTTGATGGAAATATTGTAATTCGAAACGACACCAAAATTGTTCTTCACTTTGACTCCTTTGATGCTGGCCTTCAAGTTCTTCCCACTGTGTTTTACATCCTTCTTCAGCATTCCCAGCATACCATCAACAGTCTATGATTCTACATCATTCCAGATCCTTCTGCAACCAGAGAAGGTACAGCCCCCTTGGTTTCTAGATGGATTCCAGAAACACATATATTCTAAATTCAGTTAGGTGATGATTCATTTCTAAGATTATGTACCAATTATTAAAACAGGGGAATATGGGGTCTATTTTATAGTCACTTGACTCAGAGGGACCCCGACAGTTGTCTAATATGCTTCTCACCCAGATAAGAAATATCTTCTGCAATAGACCCAAGAGAGAACTTCCCAGTTTCTCCAGAGGCATTTGCATGAGAGTCTGTTTCTCACAAGGCAGCCTGTCCTTGAGAAGTTCTTTGTAATATCCAGGGAAATCCAAGTCCTAACATTCATGTCTTTGCCCCATTTCTGTTCTGCTATGCAATCCAAAAAATATTACTTCACTGGAACTCAGATTCAGAGAAGAAAAGGACGTCTCTCCTTATGGATTGCCACTTACTACTTAAAGTAGTGAATAGGCTGGCTTTTTATATACAAATAGGAGTAGCTAAAATTATAATGCCCAGGTTATAGTGGTTTTTTGTTCTTTTTGTTCTTTTAGTTTTGTTTTGTTTTGTGTATGACCTACCAGGAACTCTCAATGTGTCTTTTCTGACTTTTTGTACATATTTCTTAATCAAGAATTTTGAAAAGCTTTCAATCAAACCTTCTCAAGAACATTTTGCCCTGAAGAACAGAAGTTTGTTAGCACATATGACACTGTTAACAAGTAACTCTGATGCACTACCCCAGTTTTACTGCACACTGAAAATTGAATTCAACCTGAATGACTTCCACAGATGTACAATAATTTTCCGGTGATGTTGCTATTGGGAAGAGCTCATGAGTCTGGCCATTTGGAAAATTGCCAGTTTTAACAATACAATATTTTGTGAAAACAGTAGCAACAACACAGTATTGAGTGATGCTTTCTGTACAGAATGAAGCCCATTTCGTCAAGGTAGGTTTAAGTGCAGAAAATTTACTGACCAACCCTGGGGCCGGTCGGTGGTGGCGCACGCCTTTAATCCCAGCACTTGGGAGGCAGAGGCAGGCGGATCTCTGTGAGTTCGAGACCAGCCTGGTCTACAAGAGCTAGTTCCAGGACAGGTTCCAAAACCACAGAGAAACCCTGTCTCGAAAAACCAAAAAAAAAAAAAAAAAAGAAGAAGGAATTGTGGTAGGAAGGAATAGCCCCCATGGGTGGAATTCTATGGCTTCTTCATTACTTTGGGAGAAGTCAGTACAGAATTCTAAATCTCTGGTTGAGAAAGATACACTATCAGAAGACAAAGAGGGAGTCTTGAGTCCTAGAGTACATACCTACATGTCTCTCTTTTTGATTCTGCTTCTGGTGACCTTTCTAATGCTATATAAGCCTTTGGATTTGGTAGTTTCATTAAGATTTTGACATCATTTGTTGGCAGCTGGTGTCTACTCAGTGCCTCCCTGGACTTCGTTGCCCAATCTGCAAAGGAAGGCGTATGAAGCCAACCTCTTAAATGGCTCTTTAAGGTCTAAACGCTGCAATTTCAACAAGCAAAATGAGTTTTGAAATATGAAGCCAGGTCATTGCACATGGAGTTTATACAAGACTCTCTTAGCATCTTGATGAGAAATAGGAGCCCCTGGAGATCAGGTAGATGTTTCTAGGAATGTTTATGGACCATGTCATTAGCCTTTCCTGGCCTACTGTTTTGTTACTTTGGGTATATATTGAGGTCTTCTTTGAGACTTACTAAACTAGGCAGTATAGGCAAAACAAAGATCCCTTGTCATTTGGCTTCAGAATACCTTTACTGTGTTTCAATACAAAAGGATCAGTGCCCATACCCAGATGAGATACCTATGAGAGGTAAACTAACTAAGCAAAAAAAAAAAGTACCTTTTTTTAAAAAAAAAAAAGAAGGTAAACCCAAAGAAAAACATATAGCTATCCTCCTGGGTAGGGGAAGTAGACAAGATTGCCAGGCAAAAAACCGGGATCTTAAGGG
>NW_004949101.1:11461046-11464300 GCF_000317375.1 Microtus ochrogaster | reverse complement strand
GGACTTTCCACAGGGCAGGGAACCCTGACTGCTCTTCAGACTTGAGAGGGAGGGGGAGAGGAGTGAGGGGAGGGCGGGAGGAGTGGGAGGCTGGGAGGAGGCGGAAATTTTTTTTCTCAATAAAAAATAAATAAATATAAAAAAATTAAAGGGTAAATTTCAAAGATTCAGTTTGAGAGTTTTAATTTTATCTGTTTTTAATATCCCTGTGTTCCGGATGACAAAATTAATCCAGGCTGTCCAATTGATTTACATTGCAAATCATATCTCTTATGTTTTAGAAGACAGATTTTGTTAAAAGCAAATGAATGGCTTTGGCAATGATTTCTTGGATAGGACACCCAAAGCCTAGGCAAAAAAAAAAGTAAAAATAGATAAATTGGACTACCTTAAATTAAAAAAGTCTGTGCATCAAAAGACATAATTAAGAATGAGAAGGCACCCCATATAACTTGGAAGAATATCGTCCAATTATCTATCTGACAATGTTTGGGCTGCAAAATGTATAAAATACCCCTAATGTTAATAACAACAACAAACCAATTTACTAATGGGGAAAATGTTTTAAGAGTCATTTCCCCCAAAAGAATACACAAACGGCCAATGCCGACATGAAAAGATGCTCCACGTTATTAGTCACTGTGAAAATTCAAATCCAAACCCTAATGAGATAGTGTCTAATAGCAATTAGGAGAACAAAATTTAAAATAAGAAAAATAAGAGATGTTGATGAAGGTAAGTAAAACCTAGAAAAAATTGGAGCACGTGCACTGTTGGTGGGAATGTGGAATGATGTGGCCTCTGTGGCTCCTCAGAATAACAAAAATAGAATTATCACGTGATCCAGCAATCCCAACTTCATTCGAAGCACGATTTTAAAGAAGATTTTTCTCTCCCGTGTTCATAGCTGTATACTCAAAACAGCGAATGAGTGACAGTAACTTGAGTGTGTACAGAAAATTGAATGAACAGATAAAATATAGTGCATACATTCAATAGAATATTGTTCAGCCTTAAAAAGAACCTTCTGCATATTAAAATACGAATCAAGCTTGAGGACATTCAAGAAAATAAACCCCAATTATAAGAAGACAAATTATTTCATGTGATTCCACTCATATGAATTCTCTAGCCTTGTCAGATTTATAGAAAGAAAGTAAAGTGGTGGTTGCCTGAGGTTTGGTAAAGGAACAGGACTCATTTTGCACAACACAAGGAGTTCTTGAGAAGGATGGCAGTGATTGTGCCATGATAAATGTCAATGTGCTTAAGGTCACAGAATGGTATTCCTAAGCATGGAAATGTATGACCTGTATACTTAACATAGCTAAAAATAATGATGAAAAGGAAGTAGAAGAATTATAATCCTGTCACAATTTGATTTTGTTTCTGAAATAACATATAAGATAATGTGAGAATCAAAATGTTTTTAATTTTGCATGACTATAAAAACTAGACTAGCTGGGCAGTGGTGGCACACACCTTTAATTCCAACAGTTGGGAGGCAGAGGCAGGCAGAACTCAGTGAGTTCAAGGCCAGCCTGGTCTACAAAGGCAGAACTGTTACACAGAGAAACCCTGTCTCAAAAAAAAAAAAAAGCAAAACTAGACTATAGGGAAAGATGTTCACCACAGAGAAAAAAAATAAAGAAAAAATCCAAATTTACATATAGCATTATGCCCAATTATATCACGGACTGTGCCAAGAACTTTTAAGAGACAATTATTATGTTTAGGATAAAAGCCTATAGGGAAAAAACACTTAAGGAAAACATCCCTAAGTGGTTGTAATATGTAGGCAAGTTAGTCACACTGTGGTAATTTGGCTTATTTTGGCTCTTATAACCATAAAATGTCTCCATTGGCTGCCAATTTTTCATGCTAAGTCATTCACTAAGTCCCCAATGGAAATCCTATAAATGTGTATTAAAATGTCTTCAGTGAATTGAAAACTACTCCTAACACAATTCAATGCTTAATTGCTTGATTTTCTTTTAGCAATATGAGTCAGAACTTCACTTGCTGTTTCAATACAATTAATTTTTAAAGAAGTATTGAATTACTTTTAAGAGAACATAACCATAGCATGAGACTTTTACCTAAAGACATATGCTAAAAGACGCTAGAACAAAGACTACTGCAACAAAAAAATGCCACAGAATATTCTCTACCATGTGATCATTATTTTCAGAGACTCTCTAAACAGGTGGTAACTTGTATTATGTTATATATGCCTAATAACTTATATATATAATTGCATGCACATATTAACAATTCATGGTCATACATATTATATTGTTAATACTAATTGTCAGCTTGACTGGACTGGGAAATTAAATGAGATTAGTCAACCATGTGCCCGAGTGTGTCTATGAGAACCTTGTCAGAGATGGCTACATAATTGATGGAGGAAGGTCATGAAGGCTCTGACCTCTTAAATGCTCTAATCCATTGATGTATTCAGATTTTGAATCCCTGCTTAGAAGAAGTCTATCAGGAAGAAAGGTCTTTGAAGTTTATACCTTGCCCTTCCTGCTTTACTCTGTGTGCTATGACATAAGCTCCTCTGCCATGGTCTCATCACCATAATGAACCCTCTGAAATAGTGAGCAAAAGAGACCTTTCATTCCCTAAGCTGTTTCCATTGGTGATTTGGCCAATTAATGATAAGACTAACACATAACCATATTCTCCAAGATTTGGATTCACTGTTTCCTTTCAAGATGAAGGCAAGGAAGCCTAAATTTCTAAGACCAACCTCTTCATCTTAACACATAAATTCTCCATATCTCCATGTGCATGCTCTGAAATCAGGTAGATTGTATCTAAAACCCTATTCAACATTATCAACTTGCCTTGCCTCATGGGAAATAGACTTAACATAATTATATTGAACATTGCTAGGCTTGTTTCTAATACAGAACTTGAAATCTACTTACTTTAGTCTTTGAGACATTTTCCCTTGATTCCATGTAAAGAAATAAGGTCTGGTTGCTATGGGAAAAAATTAAAACAAAAACAAAAACCAACGTTTTAAAATCTTGCCTTTTGTAGCATGTTTCAAGAGTAGAGATTGTTTCATTGTGTGCCCACTCAGTTCTTTTCTCTACCCCTGTCACTCAGGATACTGTGTAAGTATCCTGGAAGGATATGAGGGTCTTGGTGAACAGAATAAGGTTTTAGGACAGGAAATATCCTGGATCCATCATTGGTTAATTCTTACGCAACTCCTGAAAATTCACAAGTAAAAAATG
>NW_004949101.1:11448864-11460946 GCF_000317375.1 Microtus ochrogaster | reverse complement strand
TTAAAAAACAAATAAATTGATTTATAAATTTTTAGACTAGTCTTCAAGGTTCTATTTGTCTACCACTATGTTTTTTTTGTTTTGTTTTGCTTATTTTGATTTCTCTCTAATAGTCAAGTGCAATTAAGGGTAGAACAATGTTTTTCTTTTATGGATAAATGACAAGTAATGTTTCTGAATTAAAAGAGCTGTCCCTTGAGACTAACAAGTTATTTATAAATATATATATATATTATAATAAATACAACAATTTGTAAAAGTATTCAAATTCAGTTTCAATAATTTTTAGCTGCCATCATTTTCAAAGCTTCAATTTTCTTTTATAATCCCTGTCAACAGATATTAACCACAAAAAAGATAATCTAACAGATCATGCAGTCAAGTATCTAAATAAATACTTCTGGGCATACTAAGACCAACTAAACAGGGCTGAAAAAGTAAGAACTGATAACATTTTCCACTCTAGTTTACGTGTGAATGGTTTCCTAAATGTGAAAAAGAATGAGGAATATATAATCTAGAAATGTTTTAGCTGAGTTTTGATATGTAGCAGTTTCCCCACAGAACATCTTTATGAGCTACTGTGATTTCAAGTAATTGTTCATCCCAACGAGTTCAAAGGGAACAAATCACAGATTTCTTTGCAAATGAGATTCATGTCTCCAAAACAGGCCTGGAGAATTTAAACACATACATTGAAAAACACTTTTTGTCCCAAGAGAACATATGCCTTGCAGCTTGACTTATTTAACTGGGAAATGTTTGCAGTATGTTGGGAAGAATAGTATAGACAAGGGTCTTCAGGAACAGTTACTGTGTTTATATGCTCACAAATCAACAACATATCAATTGATCATCAAAAGAAAATGAACAATTTCTGAAAATGGACATGACTGCAATAAAAGCTTTTCGCAGCTGTATAAATGCAACATTTATTAAATTGAACTAGTGTTATATAAAATACGAGTTTTTCCAAAATGTTTCATCTGGAAATAAAGACTTGTAGAGTTTATAAGTTGCTATGCATTCATTTACAGTGGTCTCGGTGCCCAGGAGACATCAGGGTTTCAATGTGGAAGGGCTTGCTTCTGTCACAGAACAAAGCATGCTAAAAGCCTCTGAAAAAAGGGCTGCAGACTTCAGCCTGGCCTTTTATGAAGCTTATTATTGTTGTTGTTTTTATTAGTATTACTATTATATTTTTCATTATTTAAAACAACTTCAAATCCAAATATATTTTTATTGTATTTTCACCAAGCCCCTACAGATTCTCTCCTTGTACCTATCCACCTAACCTTAAGTTCTTTCTCAAAAAAAGAAACAATTCTTGGGTGACCAAGAACCTGAGACTAGATAACCCAGGGACCTAGGGTAAAACCAAATAACACTTCCCTAAGAAAAGTAAAAAATGTAATGATAACGTGACTCCGAATGCCATTTTGCTATACTCATAGATCAGTGCATCATTAGAGAAACTTTCTCCTGCAGAGATAGGAACAAATCTGGAGACCCATAGCCAGACATTACACAGAGAGAGTCCTTGGAATGCTCATCAGAAATGGGACGTCTTCTTCAAATCCCTCCCCTCAAGGCTCAGGGAGACCCACAGTCTGTGTTTTTAAAAATGACCAAATAGTCTCCTTATTGATGAAATGATTCTGGAGGTCGTGAGAAAACCCAAGACGTATTGAGTTCAGGAGGCAAGAATTCTAAAAGTCATGATTCCAGATCCCAATTGGGAAAACTTAACCCGAGATGCTTGGGACTGGACATGTTTTGGTTTTCAGACCTTTTCAGATTTTGTACTATTCACATACACATAATTAGATATCTTAGAGATAGATTACAATTCTAAATAGCAAATTCATTTATTTTCAATATACCTTACTTGTGTATCTGAAAGTAATTTTATAGAATACCTATAGTTTTGTGAAATATTTAAAATTTCATGGTCTGGAATTTTCAACACAAAAAGGAAAACTATATTAGCAATATCTGGAAGTAGAGAATTGCCAAAAGCACAAAGAAACTTAAAACTACCTAAAATTAGCATTTCCCAAAGTGCAAGTAGGTTCGAAACTATTAATGTTATCAAGAATTGTATTGAAATAATGGCCCCTGTCACAAGCAATTACAAACAGCACTGAAACCCCTCACACCCTGGGGATGGCAACTTGAAGCAGGAAGGTAGAAAGTCCATGTGTTCTGCTCTGAACTGTCTGAATCCTCCAACTATAGCCATAGCTATCGCTTTAGCGTTTAACCTCATGGATTTAATTGAAAACGAGAATATACTATCTTTACATTTTAGTTTAAATTTGGCTTGAGTGTGTCCCCGGAGAATTCCTGTGCTGGAAGCTGCCTTCCCTGGAGTGGTGAAGTTGAGAGGTTGTAGGTGGGGCCTCTTACAGGATACTTCATTTTCTAACATTATAATGGAATCGGGGATATTATTATTTTTGTAAATTAAAAATAATCAGTACAAAATGGAGAGGTTCTTAGGGAAAGCACAGGATTTGGAGGCAGTTCTGCTTCCAAGCCCCTCAGCTCCTTCCCGAGCTCCATGACCTGAGGGAGTTTCTTCAGTTTCCTGAAGTCCAGCTTTCGTCAAATGAAAACAGGACATAGAGAGCAACTATATCCCAACAAGGTTCTAACACTTAGAGAAGATAATGCGTATTAAATGTGTACTATATACCAGGAGCTCAAAACTTGCCATTTCTTAGTGAGGTCATCTACAGATTGTGATAAGTTCTCAGCTCTCTAGGTTTTTGAATCTCTACACAAACCTTAGCTGTAAATTCTGACATGCATCCACATTCTATTCTGAGTATATGAGCTTTGCTCTTGGAATTTTTCATCAGTTGTACTATTAAGGACTATCACACAGAAATTTTTGCAATCACATAATCTAAGCAGAATTCTTTTCATTGTGCTGAAATTTCACTGAAATCCAGTGGTGATAAGCAGTCAACGTGGTGTGTTGTATTTTTCTCATTCTCTTCAGCATTTTCAGTTTGATTGTAAACTCTAAACCCTGTGTAGATGTCTGGAAAGTTCCATGGCCTTGGTCTTGTGTATGCGGGTCCTAATAGAGGAATTAAGAGCCTCCAACAACATCACAATCCATTTGCTTATGCAATACTCACTGCTGGACAAAATTTAATTTTGTATGTGTTCCAAAAACACGATTATCTTTCTGCTATTACATAGGCTGTTTCCCATTACCCCTGATTATAAATGATGCTGCAATGTGTGATCTTAAATATAAACCTTTTGTGATACAATAAAAAGAATTGCTTTAGAATTAATTCCCCAAAGTGGGATTTCTGCCAAGTGTATGAGGGTCAGGAAGGCTCCTTAACATAGATGGTTAACACAGATGGTCATTGTTTCTCAAAATACTCTTGCTCACAGTGAATGAAATTTAAGTGTGCATTTTATTTCCTTATTGCCAGGGGGAAAAAAGGGTGGTGGTGGTACCCTTTTAGTAATGGTCCCAAATAACAGTCACTGGGAACACTACCCTTGGAAGGGATTCTGTGCCACTGAGCTGCTATGAGAATGCACTGGTATAAAGTAAGACCAGTGTACTTGGCCCCCTCTACACAAGCTGGATTCATTTTGGCCTTCTCAACAATGCCATGATAAAGGGAAGGGAAGCTTCTATCAGAAGGCAGAGAGATAAACTGCTCAATCTTAGGCATTTTCACTCCAAAATTGTGAGCTAAACTTCTTTTGAAATTATTTGGCTTCAGATATTTCATCACAGCAAAAGAAAAGGCACTGATACATTTTATATTAACACATATGAAATAAAATAATGAATAGTATAGCTATAAGTAGATTATAGAAGATGAAGATCAAGGAGTCAGGCTAGCTATGGTGTGCATAGACTGAGGGAATTGACTTTGAGATATGGAGTTGTTATGGAAGTAGAGATGGTTCAAAGTAAAGGAGGAGACAAATGGCAAGAAGTCAGGACAAAGCTGCAGCAAGAAGAGAAGGGCGTGTGTCACTCAGCGCGGCTCAGTAGCGTGGAGGTAGGAACACTTCTGGGCACATATGTGTGTCTACTCTGTGGTGACCAATTATTCCAGGTGTCCCACTGACATCACTTAGAATTTCTGGTTCTAAAATATACCACGCTTTTTATTTAAAAAAAAAAAAAAAAGACAGGGAAATGGTCAAAGGGGCATAGCTAGATGAAGAGTTCCTGGCACCTGAAGACTGCTGAAAGGAGAATTGGTCTTCGTCAGAGGGGAGCCCCTAAATGCTTACCCACATCCAAGTTTTGGGCCCCAAAAATGGACATGGAGGCAGCACTAAATGACTCAGTAGGAGGCACTTATTTATACATTTATTTGCATATAACAATATTTATACATGTGTACATAACAACAATAATTAATAATTAAAGAAAAAGAATTTGTTGAGCAGAGGATAAGAATGTGGGAAGGGTTGGGGGGAAGAAGGGAGGAATGATGCAGTCCTGTTTTAATGAAACTTTTAAAAAATTAAAGTATTTATTTGTATTTTAGAAAGTATTCTATTTACTAGATATTTAACCTAGTTGACAGTCAGAACTACTTGACTTGCTCTTAACCAGTCTGGACATGTTGGGTATCCAGCAGGACAGTTGCTGATTGCAAATCTGTTTGTTTCCTTGGCAACGAAACATTAAAAAGGGCAGGTTACTCATTCAGGGAGAAGCCAGGAAATTCAAATACAAATTGTTTCCATTTTTGTCTATTTGGAAATACATTATAAATGAACCAAATAGATACCATGTTTTCTACCCGTAACCGGGCTTTGAAAGACCAAAGATGATGAGTGCCTACTTCCCAGCAATCTTAGAGCCTTCTTGTTTTTGCCTTTGCTCTGCTGCCTTGGTTCACTGCCCCCCTTCTTTCTTTACTCCAGACTAAGAAAGACATGCAGTCTTGTCATCTTCCTGCTTAGGTGACCTTGCACAGCAACAGTCTTCTAGACCACCAATAAAAATATTAACTCCCACACCGTGAGTTCATACTGTTTTCTTTCCAGACCACTGAGCGATTTTATGTTGTGTTTGTCTAATACCTTTCTTCCCTCCCATGAACACCCCGTTGTTGGTCAGGCCCCTGTTTGCTCTTTAGTATTCTAAAGCATCTGCTATGTCATCAAATTAACTATTTTAAAATTTTATTTAAAGGAAGTCATTCAAATTAAATACTCGAGTATTTTACACAGAATATTGACATTAAGTTAACATTGCCAATCCAATTCCTGTCTTTCGTTGGGTTGCAGGAAAGATAATCACGACTCCCAGTCTTCTTAGGTACACTTTTGAGTTTTAATTGATGAGACGCTGTCAGTGATCAAGACGGTATCTTAATGAAGGGAGTAATGCTCTATTATGCCTTAATTAGAACTTGCCAGGAGAACTGATGAAAGGCAGCCCGGTCTGCAAGCCGCCCCGACACCCCCACCTTATCTAGCGCATAGATGCAGATGAGCGAGCTTCTAATTCAAATAAGCAGCGAGAGAAACAGAATCATTTGATGCCCGAAAAGTGTGAGTCACCCTATTGATTTCCATGTGCCAAGGTGACTAATGTAGTTTCCTGGGATTGATGACCAGAAGAAATAAGGAATTCCTCATAGTACGCTGTGGGTAAAATAGCACTTAAACCACCTGCTACAGTATGGATTTTTTTTCTTTATGAATACATAAGCAAATGACCTTTTCACACCCAAACTGCATTGTGTTTTGCTCGCTTATCTTTGCAGCCAGTAGTCATTTCCCAGATGCACACAAGAGACATGTGCTTTTTTAAAGAGTGAATGAATATGCCGTGCCATCACCTTTTCCTGACCACAGTGCCTCGATCCTCTCTTTCTTGACCCATGAATATTTATAGTTTATTTGTGAAGGAAAAGTCCTCAGCATCTTCTAGAGTATTTGATGGCGCTTGTCTTTCCTAGCAGGAATGGTTTCTCTCCTTAATTTCAGTTTTAGATTTGTTTATTGCTTTGTAAAGGGGAGGTAAAATTTATTTCCTCATTATAACAAACACACAAATAATGGACATCTCCTTCTCCTGAAAATGGTGTGTTGAGATCATAGCTCAGCTCGTGAGGGCTGCCACCTTCTAGTCAGTGTTCTTCAGTGATAAACGTAGGGAGGTTCAAGGTTTGATGGGGATGGATTTAGATCTCCCCATGAGTCTCATGCTGGAATTTCTGATATGATCTCCTTCCAAAATTATATGCTCAACTGCAATAAAAAGCTGAGAGGTAGAGGGATCATAATCACTGCACATCTGTCCTTGAAATTGAGTATGGAATATGTACCATAACCCACTTTACCCATAAAAGCATTGGAAGATAGAAACAGATAGAAAGAAAAATAAATATGATAAAAGCCAAACATGGTGGTACAAATCTAAAATCCCAACAGTTGGAGACTCTGACAGGAGAATCAGGAATTTGAGGCCAGCCTCTACCAACCAGAATAGATACGGTAAAGCGGGAGCAAAATTAATAGAGCCTGATACTAGTTACTTAAAAGAAACTCACAAAATGTGCCCTAGATGTTTGAGGCTGAGAAGCATCCTATCTGTGTGAGATAAGTAATACCTGAGCAAGCAGTTAAGAGAAAGAGAACAGCTGTAGCACCTGGAGACTAAAGACCAGCTAAATTGAGATGGCATGAACTATGCCATCATTATTTTCATGGTTAGTTTATTCTAAGTCATCCAAACAGCCATCTGTGTGTAAATAACAAAAATTATGATTTCAAAACAAACTTAGAAATACCTACGAGGTACGAGGAGGGTCATAAAACTCCAAAGGTGTGTATTTAGGACAATACAGCCTCAGGAAAAACAGAGCCATAACCCTGAAAGCTCAGTATTGGAGAGAATACACATTTTATTGAATGACATTGTAGCACATTTGGTGAAAAGTCTTTGGAACTTATTATAGCTCGAACTAACAAAAATCTCGGGACATTAAAAACTGTTCCTTCAAAATGTCTCAGCCAGGAAAACTCGAGCATTGTTATTACTGTAGGAAATTAAGATAAAAATAAATGCCCATCTCCTCTACCGGCCTAGGCATGGTCCCAGAAGATCCTTCTTCACTGCTCAGCTACAAAAGAGCAATGGAAAGGGCGCACTTCTGCCCAGCCATGATTTCTCTTGCTACCCTAGGATGTTGGAAACATTTCACTTGTCTCATCCGTCACTCCCTGTAGCTCACTTGCGTGGACTATTTGTGAAACGCCTACTTTCTCGTACTGTTCATAAGCGTGACCAGCAGTATCTTAGAAACCCAGGGTTTCTAGCAAAGCCTCACCAAATGCTGCATTAAGAGCCACTTCCCAGAATGAGCAAGTCCTCGTGAAATTTATAGCAGCGATGGTAAGCACCACAGATTCCAAAAAAAAAAAAAAAGGTGAAAAGTCATTGAAAATTGACCACTGTCTGGAACTAGAACGTTTATTAGGGTTTGAAAATATTCAGAAAGAATGCCCAAATTTAGACTTATGTTGACAGAGCATAATAGCGTACAGTATCAAGATTCTCTGTGTATTTTCCATCTTTGTACAGCTTTATTTTAACTCTATTTTGTTTATTTTTACATTTATTTATTTATTTATTGAGACAGGTTCTCTGTATATCTTTGTCCTGGAATAACTCTGTAGACCAGGCTGTCCTGAACTCTCAGAGATCCCTCTGTCTCTGACTCCCAGGCACTGGGATTAAAGGCGTGTGCTACCACACCTTGAAGTCACAGAGGTCAATCTACCTCCCAAGTGTTGGGATTAAAGGTGTGTACCACCACACCCAACTACTCTCTATTTTTTTCTTTTTTACTTTTAAGAATTTTAACTTTTAGCCTGCATATATTCTTAACACACTGTAAATCATTTAGAGATTTTCTTTTTCTTTGAATCTTTCTTTACTGGATCTCTCTCTCATTTTCTGACCACATGAGCCTTTAAATTACTGAGAAAAATGGGTAGGATTAAAGCTGTGGCTTTGCCCGCTAGATCCAGCCCATTCCTTAGCTTTCCAGCCTTGTGGTGGAGGTACCGGCTGTAGCCACATTTATCGCCACAACTCATTTCAAGGTCCCTGCCAGCAAGCAAGCTGCAACAGTATTAAGCAACACTCAAAAGCTCCGTAGTCAGGACCGCCTGCTCGAAAGAGTCAGAGTTTGCCCTGGCCGGACGGCCCAGAAAACCGGCATTTTAAATATGCACAGCTTTTTTCCTGCTACAGCTGAAAACAAAAAAGCATGTGTTCAGCTTTTCATCAATACCATTTAAGTGTTTTTGGCAGGACCTCTTAAAAGAGCTGCAAGCCTCTGCAGCTAAAGCTGAGTTAGGAAGCCTCTCTTAGATGAGAGCACTTGCTTGCCTCTATCAAGCAGAACAGAACCGAGAAATTGCTGCTACCAAGAAACCAGGCACAATGCTTTCATTTTGTTCTGGAATTACTTCCCAAGCTGTCTCAGGCTTTATGTGGATACAGTTGTCCACACGTTGGGGCCATTCTGTTGTATGAGCTGCGGGCTGTGTTCCTGCCACCCGGCTTCCGGCTGCCTGGCTTGCTTATGCCCCAGAATAACAACACACAAACTGTATTCATATAAACACTGCTTGGCCCATTTCTATGAATGTGTGTAGCACCACAAGGCGCACTTGCCTGGAAGATTCTAGCCTATGTCCATTCTGGGTCGGAGCTTCATCGAGTCTGCCTCTGAGAGGAGCTGCACGGTGTCTGAGCTCACTTCCTCTTCCTCCCAGCATTCTGTTCTGTTTACTCCACCCACCTATGTTCTAACCTATCAGGCCAAGCAGTTTCTTTATTAATTAACCAATGAAAGCAACGAATATGACACTTCCACATCAGACTTATAAGTATTTTCTCATACAAATGGTCTAGCAGGCAGCATATTCTTTCCTTTTTTAACTTACACACGTTTGTTCACATTAAGCCACGATTTTAGTACCAGCCTCTGATCTGGGGAGGGATATAAAAAGTTATTGGCAGAAGGGTAGGAATATGTGGCCATGGGTAGCACAAGGTTCCCTGAAGTTGAACTTGTGTGTACAGATGGGAAGACTCCTTTGCACAGTTCCACCTCAGACCCTGAAATAAAGGGCTAAGCAGAACAAAAGAAACAGTGTGTTATGCAGTCCAGTCACAACATGGCCTGTGGAACTTGTCCTCCTAGGGCAACTCTGAGCAGTAACACAGAATACAGCACAAAAGCATGCATTGTGGAGCTGGGGAGATGGCTGAGGGGTCATGAGCATGTGCTGCTCTTGTAGAGGGTCCAGGTTTGGCTCCCAGCATACACTTGGCTGCTCACAAAGCACTGCCACTTCAGTTCCAAGACATCTGACACCTTCTCCTGGCCTCCACGGGAATAAGAAATGCATTTGGTATACCTGCTTGTTGGGAAAATATCCATAGACATACAACAAGTGACTTTAAAAGTTTAAGTCCTAACCAGAAGGACAGAAGAGAACAGAAATTGGTCATCTGCATTCTTGTTCAAAGAATCTCCCAGCCGATGTTCGTGACTCTGCACTTTGAGAATCGTACACGTTAAACACGGCTGAGGAGAGAAGGATGGCTCAGGGGTTTAAATTACTTATTGTTCTTTCAGAGGACCAAGGTTCAGTTTCCAGCACCCAAATGATGGCTTAAACCCGCTTGTAACTTCCCTTCTATGTGATGTGACACTCCCTTGTGGCCTCTCCAGGCACTGCACGTACAGAGTGCATATAAAAACAAACATTAACAAACCCATACATATAGATAAAGATAAATACTTTTTAAAGAAATGACTAAGTGGTGTGTAGAAGACAATTAACCAGACCCCCAGGAAAGAAAGCAGCTGTGCCTACTTGATAAGATGTGACACATTCTCAATGTCAGTTGTTGTAAAATGGTGACCCAGAGGATGTGAGCTGGGGCACAGGAAGACTATACACTGGCTTTTAGAAGAATGTAGGATGGATGCACATCCATCTGTTCTGGAAATCATTAGCTCAAAGCTGAATGCATCGCTTCTGCACAAGAGTCAGGAAAGGGGACCTCTAGAACAGCCAACCAGCAGTCCTGTAGGTAAGGCTCTCGTGGAACGAGTTAGAGAGATGAAGAGGCAGGAGAATCGGGTTGTGTCCTTGTCTTGGATCATGCCGCACCTCTCTATATGCTTCAATCACAGACCGGCATGGAGGGGGTGTATCCTGTATCTTTCTATATGTGGGTCTGATACTCAGCTGCAGCTTATTTTAACTTGGGAGTTCTGACAGAGCAACACCATCTGCCAGCCATTTTATCTGCACACAAATTAAATTTCTTTAATGCCTTGGGTGCTCTGACTATACACTTTAGGGAAAGATACCAGGTTCTTAATCCACCACCTGGCTTAGCTTAGGTCCTCTAAAGTTCAGTCTTGAGATAAGGCATGGGTTCAGTTATGTTATTAGTGAGTCCACAGAAAGAACTGCTGCAAGGGAGTGGGAAAGCGAGGCAGTCGTAAGACATGTGATTGTAAAAATAGTTCTATTTACTTTTGGGGTGCTGGGTATTGAATTCAAGAGCACACACACTTTTGAACATCTGCTCTACCACAAATCCACACCCTTAGCAAAGACACTCAATAAAATGAGCAAACAAGCCGGTTGCTGCTGTTACAAGGTTTCTCTAAGTGTGTCCCGTAGAGTCACAGAGAAGCTGGGGTGTGTGTTCACTGTGGTCAGTCACTGGCTGCAGGCTGGTAGTGGCACCATTAAAGCGTTTCACATTTGTAGGTGGCCATGCTGGTGGCAGAATGATCTCACTGTGGAAAAAGCCTCCAGGTGGAGTCACAGCAGAAAAGAGATGAGCAGGCCTGGGAGTACCTTCAGCTGCAGTGGATCCGGAAACTGGCTAAGATGACCATCAGGGCATCAAGAGCATTTCTGGTCTACTCTGAGATAGTCTGTCAAATGATGAACCTCTTCAAACATACAGATAGCAACAACTTTCTCCTGGCATCTAACTGAGATTTTTGTTGTTGTTATTGTTGTTGTTGTTAAACTTTATAGACCAAAACTTCATGCTGACATTCCATCTTCTTGATGAAAATCCCCTTACTGCTGTTAGAGAACAAACCTGGAAGGAAACCAACAGGCTCATTGCTCTGGCAACTGAAGGATGTAAAGTAACAACTGTTTGGCTTGGTTCCCGTAATGAACACATGGAAGTAGTTGGATTTTTTATTATTTTTTTGCACTAATCATTGTTCTGGCCCATTACCAATTTGGAAACCATCAAAGATGAATTTGTTCTGATGAAAAAGCCAGATGCCAAGGTCTGAAAATGTGAATTTGGCCAAGGACAAAGCCTGGGAAGGCCACAGAAAGACAGAACTTCTTCCACAGTATGGCAAATACAACAGGGCCAAACCTGAACATTTTCCTTTATCAGAATTATGGGAGCATATCTCTTGCCATGGACTGGGTGCATGGGCCCATTCCTTCACCTAGGTAACTTGTCTTAAATAGGCACTATGCCATATTTGCATGTGAGACTCTTGGCAACGAGTAATCATTGGGATGGATGCTGCCATTCCTCTAGGTCCTTGAATGAACCGGGACAGCCTTTAATGAAGAAGTAAGGAAATAACTTTCTGCTGTACATTTCTGAAGGTTACTATATCATTTTTTTCCAATAGAAAAGGAACTTTAAGTGTGTCATTGTGTATAGAAATATGAGTATGCAAAGGCAGGTAAATATTACTGCAATTATCTTAAAGCGAGCAATCCTAACGACGGCCATGAATAGAATGAAAGAGCTTGCTTTTCTAAAATAAAACAGATATGGACATGGAAAAATAGGAATGTGAAGGTGTTAATCTTTTAACAAACAACAAGGAGAAAATTTACATATGATGTTTGTTGTTGTGTGTATTTTATGTATCGGTGTACGCGCGTTTGTAAATCCACTTCTAAATGCACTAAGTTCTCAATTATGCTACTCTTATTTTCATTTGTTTTTTTTTTTAATTTATTTATTTATTGAGGATTTCCGCCT
>NW_004949101.1:11436565-11448430 GCF_000317375.1 Microtus ochrogaster | reverse complement strand
GTCATTGTGTATAGAAATATGAGTATGCAAAGGCAGGTAAATATTACTGCAATTATCTTAAAGCGAGCAATCCTAACGACGGCCATGAATAGAATTGAAGAAATGAGTAAATACGTACACGATACCCTGGGAAATCTTATTTTCATTTGTATATACAATGTATATAGTATTTCTAAGTATTTATTATCCTGAGGAGAATGATTTAAAAGGGTTACAAATAATCAGAAGACATTTTACTTGACTTCGTGTATTCTTGCAACTATTGAAATTTATAGCTATATATCACTTGCATAACATAGTAAAAGAATAACTTTAATAAAAATCATTTGTAAAAATAAAAAGTCATGAATCATATCCACTGTATTTGGTCATCACTCACTTACTAAGGGAACATTTTCTCATAGTTACTATAATTAAAGTCTCATAACTTAAAATGTCAAAAGGCAGAAGCCAGCAACTGCTGCAATGCGGACCACGAGGCCCCACCTGAGACCAGCAGAACTGTACAGTCAGCAACATGATCCTCAAGTGACCCTTGGGCTTGTTAAAGATACATTCCTCTACAGCAGAAAAAAATGCTTTATGTTTTATGCTTCAATTACTGAAAAATAAACTGTTAAAAAGTAAAATGTTTGACTTAAAAGTTTCTTAATGCTTGAAAAACAAACACTTAAATGTTTTTCCAATATGAAAGGTAATTGTAGAGAGAGAAAAACTTTCCACAATACTAATTTTTAAAATGTGAAACACAAAACCAAAATATTTCAGTATTTAAAGAAATAAAGGCAGGGCAGTGGTAGCACACGCCTTTAATCCCAGCACTCAGGAGGCAGAGGGAGGCAGATCTCTGTGAGTTTGAGGCCAGCCTGGTCTACAACCAGGGCTGTTACACAGAGAAACCCTGTCTCAGTTAAAAAAACCAACCAACCAACAAACAAAAAAGCAACAGGAAGAAAGAAAGAAATTTGCTTTTAGCTCTGCAAATTTTGCGGTCACAGGAATGCCATACTTTCGCTCCTAGTCTCTTTCTGTCTCTGTCTCTCTCTTTCTAATTCATTTTTGAGTTTACTATATACACTTACTGCATATCATACTGTATTACACAAGGACATTTTCATACAGGTATGTGTTGCATGTTGACCATATTCCCCCTCCCCCATTAGTCCTCTCTGTTTCCCTGATTTTACCTCCATTTTCATGATATATCTATATCTATATAGATATGGTTTTATATATATGTATAAAATATAGGTACCAAACTTGAGAGAAAACTTACTTCCTGAAATTGGCTTAATTTTTGTGTCTGTCCCTACATGTCTAGACGATTCGTCTAAATGCTCTTGACTTCATTACCTAAACTTCCCATGTTTCCATGAACTCCACTGATGTTGTTCCTTCCTCTAGCAAACTCTCCATTTAAGTTATCTCTTTGCTCAAGACAGCTGCTTGGCATCTTTGCTTGCTCTTTGATGTGCCTTCCCACGATATTCTGTTCACAAGACAGTCCCATTTCTCAAGTTTCCTCATCTGCCTTTCCTTCTTTTGTTCCCAGCTAATATAACAACCATGCCCTCTATTATTATTATTGCTACCAGTCGTAAGATAGATAGGCCGCATCTGTTTTCATGGATGGAGACAGGGCCAGAGCCCATTTTTGAGATATGTTTACCAGTAATTCACTCAAGCTCTGCTGTTTGGAGTGACCTCTTTCACACTGAAGGTAGAAGTGGGGTCGTCCTTCAAGCAGTACGTAACTGCAGATGGGTGATGTATTCTGAAATGGACTTCCAGATGAGTTTTCCAGATATTTGCTCTCCTAAGTGTAGGTTGTGGAAACAAAGCCTCAACATCACCTGGGAGCTTTGAGAAAACCAAAGCTCTGGGATTCTCTCCAGTCTTTATTTAAAACACTTGAGATGTCATTGTAGGAGGTTTCCTGGGACTGCCAGCCCCCGCGTGACACAGAGACTTAATATTCTGAATACTTGGCCTTATCTTATACTTGTTGTGCTAGTTCTTCTAACTTATTTTAACCTGTTTCTCTTCATCAGTGTTTTCCCTTGGGGCTTTTTACCTTACTTTCATTCTGTATGTCCTACTTTTTCTGCTTCTTCTGTGTCTGTCCAACTGGCCTCAGGCATCTCTCTTTCTTTCTCCCTCATTCTCTCTCCCTTACTTTTGAGCCTACTCATTCTCTCTGTCTGCCAGCCCAGCCTATCCCTCTACTTTTTAGCTACTGGATGCTCAGCTTTTTTTTTTTAATTATTATTATATCAGTTAGGTACCTTAGGCAGGCTAAGCAATGCATCTTTACATCGTAAAACAAATGCAGCATAAACAAATGTATCACACCTCTACATAGTTAAAAATGGAGCATACACAAATGCAATACACCTTTATACAGTTAAAGTAATATTATACGACATGTCTCATTTCATAAAATTTATGCTTTCCAGGGATGTGCTTCAGTGGTGTTTGCATGTCTTGACAACATGGTAGAACATCACCCCCATCTAATTCCAGAACATTGTCAATGCTTCAGAAAAGAAATCCTGGATCCATCGAGTCACTTCACAGTTCCCTATTTCCTAGGCAACCACTAATCTATTGTTTATTCTGGATATGTCATATGAATTTATATTAATTTCATATGAGAGGAATCCTAAACATTATTTCTAGTACTTATTCATGTCATGCAACGTTATTGGTACTTTATTTTTTACAACTGGATAATATTCTCTTCCAAATCCACCACATTTGCTTTGTCCACTTCTTAGTTGATGGTCATTTCAGTTGTATTAACATATTTGCCCATTATTATAGATGCTATTATGAATGTAGGAGATTTTGTGCACACAATTAAAAGTTATTGGGCACATTCCTAGGACCGAAACTGCTTAGTAATATTTTGAACCTATGTTTAAGTTTTGTGACAGTATTCTGAGTGGCTGTACCACTGTCAATTGCTTTCAACAGTGAATGTGGCTCTGTTTTCCCCTGTCTCCATGATTTTTAGCCTCAGCATCCTAGTTTCTTTTCTATTGCTGTGATAAAACACCATGACCAAGGCAACTAATAAAATGAAACATCAAACTGGCCTTACAACTTCAGATGGTTACACTCCATGACAGCAAAGCAAGGCATGGTGGCAGGAACAACTGAAAGCTTATGTCTTGGTCCCTAAACAGGAGACAAGAAACACACAAAGAACACATCGGGAATACCCTGGAGCCTTTTGAAACCTCAAAGCTGGTCCTCATTGACACACCTCCTCCAACAAAGCACAGCTTTTAATCCTTCCCCAACAGTTCCATTAACTGCGGACCAAGTATTCAAATATATGAGCCTCTCTTACATGCCAGGTGTCATGCCTGAGAAACTATATCTAATTGAAAGGTTATGAAAATTTACTTCTATTCTCTTTGCTAAGCATACTTTTTAAAATTTTCATACAACCTATGAAATGATCATGTTTTTCCCTTCTCCCACCTCCTCTCACCTTTGCCTCCCTACCCACCCTACTTCATGTTTGTTAATTTATTCTCCCTCCCTCTCTCTCTCTTTCTCTAAAAAATAAAAAAAAATTGAAAACGAGAACAGACAAAAACCGAAGTTTAATAATTATATTCCAATACATAATTTTAATACAATGAGTTCCATTTAAAATAAGGTGTGTAGATTCCAACTTTGCCTTTTCATCCTTTTGTGAGAGCATCAGTTTTTGGATAGGCTAATTTACCTAATTAAATTTTACTAACAGTGTCGGTCATCAATCTAAGTATGTAAGCTTATTTTTGAATTGTCAGTTTTATTTCATTGAATGATTTGTCTATTTTTGGCCAGTGCCACACTGCTTTCTTTGCTATAATTTTACAGGAATGTTTGAAATCACAGGCATCAGTTCTCTAGTTTTGTTCTTTTGCAAAATTGGTTTGATTTTAACTGGTAGATAGAAGCAAATATTTGCATATTAATGAAGTGGTATGTGAATTTCCTGTACATGCATGCATGCATTATATAATGTTAACATAATCAAATTAAGCATCTCTCCTCCAGCATTAATCACATTTTGTAGTGAAAACATATAGTATGAAGGAGCAGGCCGTGTCCTGCCACCCGGCTAGTTTAACCCCTAAAATAACAACACAGAAATTGTATTAATTAAATTATTGCTTGGCCCATAAGCTCTATTCTCTTATTGGCTAACTCTCACATCTTGATTCAACCCATTTCTAATAATCTGTATGTCACCACAAGGTTGTGGCTTACCAGGAAAGATTCAGCATGTCTGACCTGGCAGCTTCATGGCGGCTTGGCTCTATCTGCTGCTTTCTTCCTCCCAGAATACATACAGTTCTGTCTTTTCCGCCTATCTAAGTTCTGCCCTATCAGGCCAAGCAGTTTCTTTATTGATTAACCAATGAAAGCAACACAAATACTGAAAGACCTCCTACATCAAAAACATTCAAGATACTAGGCTTCTGTATTCTATGGTACAGCCCTCATGACACCCTGGATGGGCCTGCTCTTGAGACCTGAATTGCACAGCACATTGGTTGTTATGTGTAATCAGCACACAGCCGAACCATCTAGAGCTCTTCACTCACATCCAACACTGCTGTCCAAGATGACAGGAAGTCTTTTTTTCCATGGTTCCATGGCTCAATTTTGTTCCATTTTATATATGTACCACAGTTCTCTTTTTACAAAAATGATTTTACATGTTAGTGTTTGTGTGTGAGGGCAGGGAGAAGGGACAAGAGGGGGATGAAGAGGAGAGGAAAGAGGGAGAGGGAGAAAGGGAGAAGTGGGGGTTGACCATGTATCACAGAGCATGTATGGAGGTCAGAGGACAACTTCCAGGAGTTGATTCTCTCCTTGTACCATGAGTTTTTTGAATCAAACTCAGGCCACAAGGCTTGCAGGGAATGTGTTTTTATTGCTGGGCCATTTCACTGGCCCTTATGTAAATTTTTTGTCCATTCACATGATGGCTACTAGGTCATTCCCATTTCTCAACCATGATAAATAATGCTCTAGTGACGAAGGCAGTGCCACATTCTCTCATGCTCAGCTGCCTCCTTTGGATGGATATCCAGAAAGGGGACTATTGGGGGATATGGCATCTCTATTACATACTACTTTGTACTTTAGTACTTTAAGACCCATGGATACTGGGGAAATATTCTTTTCTCCATAGTCCTACCAGTCTTGCTCTGCTTGGTCATTTTTAATAACAACCAATTTTGTTTCTTCCAAGTCTCCTGTATATCCATGAGTAGTGTATTGGCTTGTTAATTTCTCTAAAAACACATCCAGGATTTTGGTGAGCACTCTGTTGAATAGAGAGCTCAGTGTGTCAACAAAACTGAGCCTTTCAGTCTATAAACATGGACTTCCTTACTATTGATCTAATCTTTGATTTCTGCCAGCAATGATTTAGAGTGTCTATAAGTTTGTGATCATTTTATTACTGCTCAAACACAGCTTAAATGTGGAAACCATTTAATGACTCCCAGGAGTCTGCCATCCCAACACTATGGAGGCAGAAGCAGGAGGATCAAGAGTTCAAAACTAGCCTAAGCTACAAAACAAACCCTGACTCAAAAACACATTCGGAGTTTACCACAGAACAAATTACTTGATGATCTTTCTAAAGTATCTGAGAAACATTTTAAAATAATAAAAGTGAGAAATTGGCAAGGATTTTTAAAGTAGTAATTTCTTCTCAATTACTTCTGTCTATAAAATGTGGTCACTGTTTTGAAAATGAGTTACTTTAAGCTTGCAAAAATTTAGCACAAGAAAATAAATTTTCTGCACAATGATCATTTTGATGCTTAGTCTTATATAATAGAAACAATGTCATGAATGTTACTGGTAAAGCTGAAAAGTGACTGAGAATATTTTCTATCTCAAGCTTAGTCTTTTACTAATTTAGCAGCATTGGGTATAATGTTACTTGTGAGAAAAGAAACAAAAACAAATCAATAAGCTCCTAGTCCATGGTTCTACCTACATGCAGCCTCAGACCCCAAAACACTGCTTTAAATAATAGAAAATTAAACAAAAATCAAATATTGTTACAGGGTAAGAAGGAGCAGTCATTACTCTAAAAGGGGCAAAGAATTATGAAGTATGAAAATATAGTGCTTGAATTTTATTTCCTTAAATGTCTTCACTGAATTGAGAATGTTCTTCAAAAGCTTCTAATTACTGATTGGAAGATTTAACATACTTTAATTATTTGAAACCAGAAAGAAGCACCAGCTATAAACACATTGAAAGTAAATATCTAATCATCTTGAGATTGGGAAAATATTTAATTTGTTTTGTTTTGAGAGGATATAATTATCTAAACAACATTTATTTTATACTTTTTGTAGACATATTCTTAAATTCTAGGATGTGTAGTATATAAATAATTTTGGAATTATAGCAATTTATTTTGCTTTTTTCCAGGGAATTCAAATAAGGGAAATTACTTTCTATAATTGCAATAAGTTAACAACTAATATTAATTCCACCACTGAGCTTAAACCTAATCAAAACATTGTATATTTACTCTACAGACATATAGAATAGTAAAAAAAAAGTTGGGAGAGCATAGCTATCAGTTAATATAAACCCTTCAAATTTCAGGTCAACTATAATCTGTGTGGTTATTCAAACCATATTTACATTATACAGAGTAGATATATAAATCAAAGACTTCTTTAAGTAAATAAGCCAAATAAAGATGACTATTGGATATGATAAAAGACACATATTTTTTCATAGGTAAGAGACTTATCTTAAAATTCTTAAAATATGGGAAGTTCGTTTTACTGAAGTTCACTGAAGTTCAAGTTCTTTGGATTTGCTCTTCTTCAGTTGGGTTGGCAGACTCTTGTGCTAAGATGTTTCATCTCAGGGTCAGAAGACGCTTGCATGCATCCTAATGGGGTGTGAACTAGATTATTCCAGTTTAATCACGGATGAACTGCAGTCATCTTTTCAATAACTAATCCCTGCTTTTGTACAGCTCCTATTCCAATTGGTTTTGAAAGAATTCAAAGTTTTCATATGCAATATCTATGCTAACATTTTTCTCTGTGTATTATTAAAATAGTAGTTTTATTAGTTAGCCAATTATGTTAGTTGGTTTTAATGTCAATTTCGCACAAATTAGAATCACCTGAGCCAGGAATATACCAGAAAAATTATCCCAAAGTGCTTTGATGATTATAAGATGTATACCAGTGTGAGCAGCAACTTCTGATGGCAGTTTAAGGAAAGAGAGCATGGTAGAAGGAAGATCATCTCAACTTTGTATTGCCTTGCCTTTCCTCCTACAACTCTTAATTTGTTCTGCTGCTGCTGCTGCTGCTACTGATGACGAAGACAATTCCTTCGAAGATACCAGTAAAAACATTTCCAAGATTTCATCCTGGACTAAGGACCAGTAGTTCTCCAGGAACCTTCTTAATTTTTGTCACCAGATTGAGGCTGGTGGACTAAGCAACTTCCAGCCGTTGACAGCCTGACCTCAGAAAGAATTATTGTGGGACTACTCCCCTTGCTGAAGCACTGAGTCACAAGGACTCAGTTCTCAGCTCTCATTGTGATTTTGTTGTTGTTACACTTAAATTCTTATTACCAGACAATACATTTTGTATTACATTTTGACTTATGAAATTCTTTGTATGTTAGTCCCATTGGTTCTGCTCCCCTAAAGAATCCTAAAATCCAAGCACTATCAGTACTAGCACGGAACCCATCCACGGGTCTGATGGACGCTCACTGAGCACATCTTGTGGAATACTTGGACCACAGCAACCTCTCTATGAAGTCAACAGTTGGTTCTACTATGGAGCTGAGCAGGTAGGGAGAGTCAGAAATTTAAATAATTACTTACACACAAGTTTCAACATAACTAATGCACATGCTTTTCTGGATTTTAGCCTGAGCTCCGAAGCACCAAAGCCTACAAACTATAGATCTGGTTTTTGTTCTTGTTGTTATTGTGTAAGTTGTTTTGCTTTTGTCTTTGCTCTATGGGCTCCTACTGTTCCACTGCTCCTTTTCCAGACCGGCTCTCTATTTCTACTCATTAGTCTCAGAGATTCCCTTTGGAATTCAGGAAATTCTTGGGATCCTATTTGCTTCCCTCTAAAAGGTTAAAAGAATAAACTGGAAGTGGCTTACTGCTGGCTTAAATCTTCATGGAGCCTCTTGTTTGGGGAAGTCTCTAGATGAGATGTGGTGACCATCTGTGTGTTTTGGAACAAGTGACCTATAGATAGCTATTGTCTCTCATCTGGAGGTGCATGCGCAGACTTCTGTTCTCCTTGTGTGATGTCATTGTATTTAGGAAGAGTGCAAGAGCCAAAGTGTAACTTCCCCAAAGTCAGTCTTCTCCACCCCCCCCCCCCGCCCACCACATTCCTTGTTTATATTTCCTGCAGCATAGGAAGTGGGAGGGAGACAAATCAAGTATTTCAAGCCTGTCTTCATGGAGTCTCCTTATGATCGACTGGGCTGGGGGATGATCTTAGAGAGGCCTGACAGCTCTAGCATCGCTTGTACCGTGTACACACAGGTATCTCAGAAACAGAATCTACATTTTAACTCTGATCCCCCAAATAATTCCTAAGTACGTTAAAGCGCCATCTTGCCACCTTTTTGAGCTGCCAGTGTTCACAGAAACTAATTAAAATTAAAAAATAAAACAAATGATTAAAAGCAAATGAAAACCCAAGTCTGTACATGAAAAGAGGCCCCTGGTCTCTAAGCAAAATTAATAAAGTGCCAACCTAAATACATCCTGGTTATTTTCCAAAACCAAAATAACGAAGGGAAAATGTTTCAAATTTTAAGGAAGAAGCAAAGTTTACAAAGTAGAAAGGAAATTTCACCAGATGTTCAAGAAGAGTAAAATACCTACTCACTAGAGGGAAGTGGGAGTTGTTGGTGGGCAGTAGGAAACATTCAGGGTGCTCAGGCAAAGGACCTGACCACAGAAATTCAACACATGATAAAATACTCATCAGAATACAGTAAGCGTATCCACAGATTGCAAAGAATTCAGAGAATTTTAGCCAATTTTAGCTGAGGCAAATCCTGGAGCTATAGCTCAAGTCACAAACAAATGATCCAGACAGAAATGTTCAGGGCTTAAGATGAAAAGAAGAAAAGTATGGCAGAACATGATGATACATACTTGCAATCTCACTTACTCTGGGGGCCAAGTCATGAGGCTCATTGAACTTTGGGTTTAAGAGAACCTGGACAAGACTGGTTGTTTTAGGGCAGAGAAGTTCCCATTATGAGTTGTTGAATCACAATGCAAAAACAACAGCACGGTTTCACACATGATCTATAAACAATTCATCATCCTCAGGGGAAGTGAATATATTATCATTTGTTCTCTAAAAAATCATCACCATGAGGGAGAGGGACTTGATCGGGGGAGGGGGAGGGAAGTGGGAGGCGGTGGCAGGGAGGAGGCAGAAATCCTTAATGAATAAATAAATTAAAAAAAAAAAGAAAAGAAAAACAAAAATGCTGTTATGAGCCGAGGCGCCTGTCAATTCTATTAGCGTTAAAAATTTTACTTAAAGAATAAAATGCTTAATTATCAAGAAAAAATAAATAAAAAAAATAAAAAATCATCACCAAAACTTCCTGGCTTAAAGCAGCAGAAACCTGGTCTCTGTGGACTCCACTTGTCTACAGGTGGGGCTAGTTCTGAACTTCTGCTGGGATTAAAGATGGTGATTCCAGACGGAGACAAGGAACACTGAAACCTTCTAGGTGTCTAGGCCATAGCTGTTGGCTGGAGGCTTCAGTTCCTTTCTGCTCTCAGATCAAAATTCTAAGAGTCAGAAGCTATCGTGTTTTTTGTGACCTCACCTCTGATGTCCGACTGTCCTTCCCACTACATTGCACTTATAGGAAACAAGATGCATTGAGTGTGAAATGGAAGGAACTCGAGCTGTGTGGTTCTCAGTGGAGAGTTAGAAGATAATATAAATAATCCACATCACCTCGAGATTACCAGTATTTTCACAGAAGCACAGATTCCTACCTTTCCTCAAATTTACATAGAATAGCCAGACTTGAGCACTGAAGTCCATCACCATGATTCTACTTGAGAACAAAGAGATGATAGGCCAAAGTCCAAATTCAGATGGATCAAGAAACAGCAGCAGATAAAGTAAAAACTGCTAGCAATGTAGAACAGTATGATAAAACATTCTTATTACTGAAGATTTAATACATTATGAACTGAACAGATTTTAAAAATAGTCAAACACAGAGGAAATGGAATAATACAATAAAGTTGATTAAATATATTCATTTCATTTCCCAGATAATACACTTTTTACGTCCTTTTATGAATTATTTCTTAAAGTCAGTTAATAGTCCCACTATCTGATCATAACATAGCAAATTAAATTATTTCCAAATGATCAACAGTTTAATTAATTGAAAATAAAGCAACATACTCCATCCTAGCATCAAAGAGTGCACAAGTAATATTTCTGCTCTTTATGAAGCAATTAAAAGACTACTTATTATTAAGACCAGGAGACACGAATGAAAATGTGTTTAAGGAAAAATATATATCCTTTAGGGCCTACATTAATAAAGTATATTAGAGATAAAACAGTTTTAACCTAAATTTAGTGAATAAAAACATGTAAAATGAATAGTGCTATTAAGGGATATTAAAGGAAAACAGCTGAATTCAATAAAATTAAAAATATATTAGAAAGGATATATCATAAAAGTGCCTTCTTTGTAACGATCTAGAAAACAGGAAAGCCTTCGTGGTTCTGATTAAAGAGAAAAGCTGCACCTAAAATAAGAGAGTAAAGGACACAACCACATCATGAGAGAAGTTACAAGAATTATAAAATGAACCACTACCAGTCAGACACGAGGCCATCTGAAAACTTGCATAAACTGTTTTGAATTACTAGCACTGATCTTTTTCATAAGTGAAAATACCAAATAGCTTAGTGCAAGAAGTGGACATTATGATAAACAGTGCACTATTACAAACACAGACCATAATATTCCCTAGTTAGAAATTCTGTCTTTGAGTGATAAGTAATCCACTTGATGTAAGCATTTCAAACTTCAGTATAAGAAAAAAAATCTTAGAAATAGATGAGACTATTCAGAAGAATCAAGACTCAAGCTAAGAAAATGTATGCAGCAAGAGCTTCCAAGATCTTTATTCCCACCGTGAGATCCGAAAATAGCTTCTTTAAGCTGGAGAAAGTGTAGATTCTGACCTGAATATAATTATCCACAAATTGCTCATATTCAACCTCACTCAAGGCGTGGCCAGAAGCGCTGCAGTGCAGCAGCGAGGGAAGCTGCAGCTGCAATTGCAAGGGTTGAGTGGTGTGTCAGGTCGTTGGCCAACGTAAGTCTCAGTTCAAGATCCTGGGGCATGTTTTATTTATCATTTGAAAGGACACTAAGTATCTGCTGTTGATATGTGATTTACTTGTACAACACACAGCTTTACATCCCTGTGCAGGATGGCCCAACAGCAGCTCTTCCCAGCACACAATGGCACACCCAAAAACGGGAAGAGTTAAAGCAAGGATGGGCTTTAGAAGAGAGAGAGTTTTATAAAGAATTGTGCAAAGAAGACAGTAACAGTAAAACAACTTTGACAGCTTTATCTCAATCCTATGTTGACACGTATTTAGGACTCAGCTCATTTTATTTCTGATTAAATACACCTCACCCACTAGCGGTCTTCTTCTTCTTTTTTTTTTTTTTTTCTTTTTTGGTTTTTCTCTGTGGCTTTGGAGCCTGTCCTGGAACTCGCTCTGTAAACCAAGCTGGTCTCGAACTCACAGA
>NW_004949101.1:11380120-11436465 GCF_000317375.1 Microtus ochrogaster | reverse complement strand
TGTTCTGGAAATCACTCTGTAAACCAAGCTGGTCTCGAACTCACAGAGATCCACCTGCCTCTGCCTCCCGAGTGCTGGGATTAAAGGCGTGCGCCACCATTGCCCGGCCCACTGGCGGTCTTTATGAGTTACCAACAATATAATTTGGATTAATCACCAGGCTATAAACTAACTACCAGTTAGCAAACAAAAATTTCGAAGTTCCTGGTAACCAAAGTAACTTATCTATGGTGATTTAGTGACAATTTTTATAAACATGAGTGAAGTAATTAATTTTTTTACCAAGTGTTTGGGAAAATGTCTAGGACTACATCCTAAATGTTTATTTTAATTTAAATTAAAGATAGTTTTAATTTAAAGATAAAATTAGAACAAGTTAGGCGAATGCACAATTTAGCCCATGTCCTGTTTTACATTCACACTTTATGTTGGTATAAGCTAAGTGCTACATTCTGTCAGCTTCCCGTCAATAGTTCTGAAGGACTTACTCATCGGCTCCCTTCCATTTTCTATATGTGAATTCTCCAAAATGTGCCATATGTATGATTTCACAGATCTCAGAATTAAACCACTAACATCAACTGCATCACCAAAATAAGGAAAACATGTTAGCATTATCTTGATAAGTATATGTAATCTATGTCCTGGGAGTTTCACTGCTAGCATACAGCCTAGAGAAATTCTTGCACTTACTTTTTGAAAGAATATGAGCAAACATGGTCCTAGAAGCTATGCTTTAATAACAAATCTTGGAAATCCACCAACAGTACTGCTGGCTTAAAAGGTGCAGGGAATAATAATGCAATGGAATAGCCTGCAACTGTTAAATAAAGTGTGTGTATGTATGTATGTATGTATGTATGTATGTATGTATGTGTATAGTGTATTCTGTGGTTATTGTTGGGACAGAGCTTCACAAATTTCAGACTGGACTCAAACTTACTATAGACTTAGCCTCCCTCCCACCTCAGCCTCTCAAAGTACAGGAATCACCAAAATGAGCTACCATAACCAGCTATTTTCTCCATTTTAATAAAATGTATAAACATGTGATTTTATACCAAACACCTATTACAGGAAGCAATGTATTTCTGTAAACTAGGCGACATTAAATACAAAGTACAGACAAAGGTCAGGAAGGGGAGAGTTCAGTATTGGGAAGAGATACAGTGTCCAGTGATAAAACCTGGCTTTAGCTTCCTGCCTTTGTCTCTCTACTTCCTTCTCTCTTCCTTTCTTTTTCATTTTTTTCCCAGTTTTCTTTTTCTTCAATCACATTGCCCTTTATGTCCTTCATACTATCTATATATCATCTAGTATTTTTCTGTGTAATAGTCCTTAAAATATTTTAAAGCATTATCTCTGTGGTAGATAAGATGGTTTGGGTGACACGGACCATTAAACTTTTATTTAGAAACTTTTTCAAATTATTTATTTTTAACCATGAAAGTGTAGGTTAAAGGTATGAGTCAGTGGTTAAGAGCATTGTTGTTCTTGCAGAGGGCAGGTGGGTTTGATTCCAGCACCCACGTGGCAACTCACAGCCTTTGGTAACTCCAATTTCAGTGGAAAGCTTCACCATCTTCTGACCTCTGTGGGCACTGTGTGCAAATAGTGACTCAGAGGCCTGCAGGAAAACACTTGTGTTCATAAAATAAACATTTAAATAATACAGGTTATTCGTTCACATAAACAGTTTCAAAATTTGCCTCCAAAATGGTGTGTGTGTATGGAGGGAAGGGGTTGCCATGAAATGAAATTTTTTTTCCAAATTTATTTCTATTTATGTTTAAATAGTTTTAGGAATGTATACACAAAAAATCATTTTTTGTTTACACAATTTGTTGCATCTTTCACTTTTACTTACTATTACACAGTAAACTATTGTGTGTTTAATTATTACTATTTACCCCAAGCAGCTTTACTTTTCTGTGGTTTTTTTTTTTTTGTTGTTGTTGTTGTTGTTTTTGACTGAGGGCAGGAGGAGGTGGGTGAACAGAATCAAAGGGTGGCCTCCTGGTGGCTCACTCCTAACTTTGCATTCTAGAAGCTTTCCGACTGGAGCGACAGGCGGTGGGCGGGGCCTAGGGCAAGCTCCGCCCAGCCGCGCACCTGAGCCGTTGCCCTGGCAGCAGGCCTTGCGTGGGTGAAGCTCACAGTGGACCCAGCCTGGCGGCGGCATCTAACCTCCTATGATCACCTGGCCGCACGCTTGCAGACAGACAGACACACACACACACCCTTCGCTGCTCGCGCAGACTGGCCTGCTCTGCCGGAAGGGACACCATTCAATATTGGGGCCGAAGGCTTTGGCTCGGGCCTGTCCCAGCCCACAGAGAACAGGGGCCCTCACAAGACCAGGGACTCAGTTACTCTGAGGTATCCGGCTCCTAATCGCCTCTAGGACTAAAAGGTGAGATTGATACCCTACCCGTTGCTGTGAAAAGTCATCTCCCTTCTCATCTCTTAAGTTTTTCTGGGACTCAAAACTGAAGATGCCATAGAAAAGCCCACAAATGTACGTTCGCCGTTGGGTAGGCTGAAATGAAATCCATAGAGGTAGTGATTATTCATAGCCAGCGTGTCCTGAAAAACTTGTCTAAATATTTTGCAAGAATTCTCGTTTCCTTTTCATCCCGCCCCACAAAGTAACAACCGTTGTGTATCCCCAGTTCACAGATTAAATCACCAAAAACAGGCTATTGTAGTTTATGTGGATGCAACCCGTGGGTGAAATGGATGCAGAGGAGGGGTAATCACAGTAGACTTCCCTCTACGATGCTCCTCTGTCAAGTGCAGCTTCAACCATGTTCCTAATGGATCACCTTTATCGTGGGCCATGTGGAGAATTGAAAGGTCTCTGCATCTCCCCGTGAAGTGAAAATGCCCCTGGGAAATCATCAGAAAGCATACAGAAGGGAAGAGCAGAAAGGGGTGGGTATTTAAAATATAATTTAAGAATATTCAGACTTCAAATAAAAGACTCAAGACAAAACACTGTAATTACATGCCACTGTCTTCCAACCCAAAGACTGACTCGGGACCTGCTGAACCCATGATCAAAGCTTGATTGGACCATGATGTCAGTTTTTGTTGTTTGTGTGGGGGGGAAGTATTTTTGTTTTAGTAAATGGGCTCAGACAATATCAAAGTGTCTGATTGCGAAGCTCCTGCCCTCACAAATAAGGCAGGCTTGGTTCAGTAGAGTCATTTAGCAGCACCTTGTTCTATATTCCATATCTATGTGTATATATGTGGAATATGACACCATACCGCAAGTGAGTTACAGATGCATCTGAAATGAGTGTCAGTAAGCCATGCTGCAAAGGCAGATGGGTGATAGACCCAGGGTTTACTTGGAGACTGTTTATTCAAAGGTTTGAGCAAACTCCATTCTCTGGTTTCCTAGTCCACCGTATCGGGGCCTACTAGAAGGAAAGGGGACACCAGTTTCTCAGCTATATGGTACCTGAAATCTCAGCAGCAAACGGGGAAAGGGAAGAAGGAGGAGGACAGGGAATAGCTTGGTGTTATGGCTTTGCTATTGATGGCTGCTCTCCTTGACCCCATTTCAGGTGCCCTGTTACTGCTGAAGACCTCATCACCCACCACGGACCTGGATCAGACATCTCTCCTGACGTCTCAAAACTGGCTATCAGCTTGTATACCCTTTCAGCATGTCAAAGGGCTGTCTACTTTGCCTGACCAATGTGGAGCCCACTGTGAGCAGCCCATTTCAGAGACAGGTATCTAGTGGTTCAACCCAGAAACCCCAGAACTTTCTTTCATGCTTCTACTTCAATTCTTTTAGCTTGAATCTATTAAGTATTGAGAAAGTACTCATTAAATGCATCCTTATAATTCAGGTTCTAGGGCATAGAGAAATAACAGTAGTATAAATCTTATGTTCCATGATGACCATATTCTAATGGGAAAGACAAAAAAAAGCACAGTTTAAATATATTTCTTTTTTTTTTCAAGATAGACTTTCTCTATGTAGAACTGACTCTCTTGGAATTCACTCTGTAGATCAGGCTGGAATTTTCATATTATAGTCAAAATGTGAAAAGGACTGCAGATACATAATAGATTTGAGTTCATGTTCAGCCTAGATACGGGGTGGGGGAGGGCCTCAAAGTGATGTACCAGACTTTGTTGACTCCCCATGGGAGGCCTCATCCTCTCTGAGGAGTGGATGGGGGGAGGTGGGTGGGGTGGAGGAAGAGAGGGAGTAGGAACTGGGATTGGTATGGAAAATGAAAAAGATTGTTTAAAAAAATTTAAAAATATGAAAAAATAGATTCAAGTTCAGGGTATGTATATTAAAATGTGTCTGTACTTGGAATTGCATGAAGAATTGAGCTTAATGAGTGGATAAAGGGATGGATAGATATGAAATCAAGCAAGTGTTGGTAGCCTTATTGGTAACCCCTAAGTGGTGAATGTATGGACATTGAACACACACTTTGCAATTTAAAAAAAAAAAAAGATCGTCCAAAAAATTTGGGGTCAAAAGTGTGAATGCCTCTATCTGATCTACATTTTTAAGACTTTTTTCCTTGAAGTTGTCTGAAGAATGGAATAAGTAGAGAGACAAACTGGAAGTCGCAATGATTTGGCCTAGGGCAATAGTACAGGGTTGATGTCGATTTGCTGATGATTTTTGAGTGGAGGTGTCTGTGAAGAAGAAAAAAGAATAAAACGTAACTCTAGTGATTTGATCGGAGTAAGTGGATGGCTTTTGATACCATTCTTAGAAATGGGAAGAAATGGAGGTCAAGGTAATTTTATATATTCGGCAATGATGATGTTACTTTCTAAGAGTGAATAATTCTTTGTGAATTTCGTACATATATGGAATAGATTATGACTGTATCCACCCTCCATTTCCCTTCTTGAGTTATCCCTGGATATTCCCCAACATGCCTCCCTTCCTGTCATCTTTTTTTATTTTATTGTTTTCTATTCCACTTTGTCTAAATAAGGTTGCCTGTATATGCATGAATATAGGGCCATCTGCTGAAACATAGACAACTTACTAGTGGTCACAATCTGAAAAAGAAATGCTCCTTCTCCCCCAGCATGTGTCAATTGGCCCTTGGCTATGACATGTTAGTGAAGCCCATCAGCTACAGATGACCAATAGTCCTTTTCAGTCTGGGGAGAGCTCATGAGGGGGCTACATAAACCTGAGAGTGAAGACTCAGATGCTGAAAATTAGGATAAAGGTAAGGAGATGGCACTAGTCACAGAGTTCTCAAGGATAAAATAGAGGCCTGTGCTCTACCAAGACACTCCAAAAAGGAGATGTCAGTCATAAGAAAAGGAGTGTCAGCTAAGATTACAGTAGAGGAATAGGCAGTGATAAAGGAAGAAACAGGCAATGGAGCCTAGCCTGGTTGCCTATGGAGACATGAAGAAGGAACAAAGAACAATGGTGTACTTTACTGCCCTAGAGCATGTTGCTGATTTGGACCTTGAGATTTCTGCCCGGTGCTCCAATGTGGGTCTCTGTCTCCTTTCATCGCCTGATGAAGGTTAATATTCAGGAGGATGCCTATATGTTTGTCTTTGGATTCACCTTCTAATTTAGCTTCTCTAGGATCGTGAATTATAAGCTCACTGTCCTTTATTTATGGCTAGAAACCAAATATGAGTGAGTACATCCCATGTTCCTCTTTTTGGGTCTGGCTTACCTCACTCAGGATAGTGTTTTCTATTTCCATCCATTTGTAGGCAAACTTCAAGAATTCCTTGTTTTTTACTGCTGAGTAATACTCTAATATGTATATATTCCATACTTTCTTCATCCATTCTTCCATTGAAGAACATCTAGGTTGTTTCCAGGTTCTGGCTATTACAAACAATGCTGCTATGAACATAGTTGAGCAGAAGGAGGGGGAGCACGAGCAAGGAACTCAGGACCGCAAGGGATACACCCACACACTGAGACAATGGGGATGATCTTTCGGGAATTCACCAAGACCAGCTAGCCTGGGTCTGAAAAAGCATGGGATAAAACCGGACTTACATAGCAGACAATGAGGACTACTGAGAACTCAAGAACAATGGCAATGGGTTTTTGATCCTATTGCACATACTGGCTTTGGGGGAGCCTAGGCAGTTTGGATGCTCAACTTACTAAACCTGGATGGAGGTGGGCGGTCCTTGGACTTCCCACAGGTCAGGGGACCCTGATTGCTCTTCAAGCTGATGAGGGAGAGGGACTTGATGGGGGAGGGGGAGGGAAATGGGAGGCGGTGGCGGGGAGGAGGCAGAAATCCTTAATAAATAAATAAATTAAAATTAAAAAAAAAAGAACATGTTGCTGAAGGAGCCAGATTGAGGTGGGGGAAAAGAATGTGTCTACTTAATAATTTTGTAATAAAATAAAATCTTTCCATTGCCCATGTTAGCTAGAAAATAGAATTCAGGGATTGTTGTGGGAGTAATAGGACATAAGGATAGCTACTGGTGCCAACATAAGGCATACCAAAGAAGGAAGTTAGATTTGATAAAAGTTGGGGCAGGGTGCACTTCAGACACAGAGAGACCCAGGGTACAGCTGTTGCCATCCGTTTGTCTTCATCCTTTGAGTGTGTGTTTTCTGCAAGAGCCCCAAGTGGTATACCCCGCTGCTTGGTAGCCTCAGCGTTAATACTCTTTCCATATAGTTCTACGAGAGAAACCCTTCAGGATGCTGACTAGCCAGCATTCCCTAGGCATATAGAGCTGAGCAATTCAATACACCTGGAGAGAGATGGTTCATTGCAGTGGGACTTGACTAGGGGAAGAACAACAACAATTGATTTCTCATATGATAATGAGGGTTTTTTTTTCAGGAAAAATATGAGCAAGATGAGCATATCTATAAGCAGGGCCTACTATTCATTCAAATGATTATTTTTCTAGAAAAATCGCAAGGAGGTGAAATTATATATTAGAGTGCTCCACTTAACATTGATGTTACTTATGAAATTTTTAGTTGTCTCTCCTCCATGTAGCTGATTTAACCTCACTTAAGATGAAGTGAAAGTCATCCCTCCTTCAGGGGTCCAGCAAGTGTCATGGCTGGAAGTGAAATGATCTGGGTGAGATAAAAATAAAACCTGAGTCACCACAACTTAGCCAATGCTGAGTCAAAACTTCTGGAGTTTGACACCTGATTAGTTTATTTTAGACATATATGAATCCAGTACAACTTGGGGGGGGAGTTTTCCTGGTTATAACAATTATCCCGATCACCTGTACACAATAAAATTAAGGCAATATTACATTGAAACTCTTTTGCAAAGTACATATGATCTCCACCATGAAGATGAGTTCTATAGCTTAAGGGCCTAGGATCTGCTGTAGTCTCTGAAGGATATAGCATTGAAGTCAGCAGGCTATAAAGTCCCTGTGACATCTCCCCTAAGGGTGGGTTCTGTTGACTCAGAAAAAAATGCTGCAGATAATGTCTATGGAAAGATGAGTCTGTGATAAGCATTCTGGAGGATTTGGGTGATGTCTGGCTCTATAGATAGCAAAGGTCACCGGTAATTAGCAATATCCACTCCCAGCCTTCTGGGTGGAAAACAGGTATTAATGTCCTTTGAGAGGACAACCCTGTGTGATTAACATTCCTGGTTTCTCCAACGCTGTCTGCGACCATTCATGCCTTATATATGCTCCTACCTTGTGGGCCTCACACAGCCCAATGGACTCATGTTCTTAGTGAACCTCACTAAATGAGATTTACACTTCAATGAAGGGAAAATAACTGGTGCAGGCCACAGATGGGAACTCATATCCTCATGCTGGCAATATAGTTAACTTCACTTTCTTCACAGCACATGTAAACACCATGGCAATGAGGAGAGGTTAAGTGTTAAGCTAGAATTAGTTACTCTGGGAAAGTTGAAATAGTTTATGTTATACCAGTTGCATATTTTTAAGTTACATATAATTTTTTTCTAGAAGTGATTAAACTAAATCCTATCTGTTTCAAAACCTCTTTTCTGAGCTTTAACATACTGTAACTTAATAACAGTGACAGTTAGCCTTTCTTTGTTTTCCCTTTTGCTCTGCAGTTTTCGTCTTAGTCCAGAAAGAATTATTAAGAAGTGACTGTCTAACATGGCTTTAGCAGACAAGAGACTTGAGAACTTACAGGTCTACCGAGTTCTTCAGTGTGTTCGCAACAAAGACAAGAAGCAGATAGAGAAGCTGACCAAACTTGGATACCCTGAGCTCATCAACTTCACTGAACCTGTTGATGGACTGAGTGCTCTGCACTTAGCCTCCGTTTCCAATGACATTGACATGGTTAGCTTTCTCCTTGGACTTGGCGCTCACCCTGATGTGCAAGACCACATGGGCTGTACCCCTACCATGAGGGCTGCGGAGCTGGGCCATGAGTTGTCCATGGAAATTTTAGCCAAAGCCAAAGCTGACATGACGATCGTTGATAATGAAGGCAAAGGTAAAACTCCAGCATTCTAACCAGCAGGTGCACCCACTTGGTAGCCAGAAAGCAAGAAAGAGGCTTTTCCCATTTCTTAGCTTTCGAAGGGAAATAAGATCTAAAGGAAAAGACTCAGTACCCATTGCTGTGCTGAAAGATATCGCTTCCTCAGAACCCGCAGCGCTTTGGGAATATCATAGGGAAACAAGTTCTGAAGGTCACTCATTTAAGAGCGACTAGCTAGAACTATATTTTATGGTTTTTTTTGTTATTCTTTTTTAACTTTTTTTAAATTTATTTATTTATTAAAGATTTCTGTCTCTTCCCCGCCGCCGCCTCCCATTTCCCTCCCCCTCCCCCAATCAAGTCCCCCTCCCTCGTCAGCCCAAAGAGCAATCAGGGTTCCCTGCCCTGTGGGAAGTCCAAAGACCACCCACCTCCGTTTAACTTTTGAGACTGGATCTCAGCTCAGGTTAACCTTGAATTTTTTCATCATGTGTGAAGCTCTCAGAATAATGAGATTAGAAGTAGGGACCTCACGACTGGCTTAGTAGATTCTTTCAGCATTACATGTGCAGCTAGTATTTTAATCACCTTTAGTGAAGGGTAAAATCTTGTTTAGATGGACACACTCCTTACATTTTAGACCATGATTGTGTTAGAATTAGGACTTTAGGTAGACTTTTGTCTGGTTCCCAGGTTAGTATAGAAAGGACTGCATTTGATATCCTAAAAAACTATGGTAGATTTTGCTTACCTGCCAAAGGTAATGTCAGTTTTTAACAACTTGGAAATATAACTTGAAATACTACACATGGCAGAATTATTGCATGTGCAATTCCACAGTATCTGTCTCAAAGACATGATCTGGGGATTTTTAGCTAATTAAGATTCAGTTCATAGTTGAACCAGCCTCATGAAAATTAACAAGATAATTACAAACAGACTCAATATAAAATGATAGATTAAATCAATTGTCCCAGAGGATTTTCACAACTACAAATTCATTGACACTGATCTACACTCAAGAAATGAATCCCATTTTACATTGTTAATATTTTCTGACAGGAGGAAAGCTTATTTCATAACTCACCGCCAACTTGATATTTGATATATAACTTGCACTAGAACCACATAGCAAAATAAACTTCAGATACTTTGAGAGGTCAAATACAGTTTAAATTTTTAAAGACCGAAAGCACAGCTGTTCAGGCTTCATAGAATAGTTGAACATGGTGGCCCACTGCTTAAAATCCCATCAACTTGGAAGCTGAGGCAAAAGGATCATAACGGTTTGAGGCCAACCTGGTCTATAGAGTCTATAGTCAGCCAGGTCCTACATAGTGAGCCTCAGTTGAGCCAGGGCTTCAGAGTAAGAACCCACTCACCTCAATGTTTCATTGAATGCCATTTTCTGAGGGGCCTTCCGTGACCAATGGAATCACCGGTATATTAAAAGTGGTACATGTAAAATTGATCCCACTGCTGAATCCATTAAATAACCATTGAACAAAACAAAGGGAGGCATCCTCCTTTGTTCCTGCTGGGACAAAGTCAAAATAATTTTGTGTGTATATTTGACTATGAAGGAGTTGTTCTACAGGACTCAAACACAGTTTAAGTCGTGTAGAACAAACTCTGAAAAACACTGTAATGAAGAAAAGTTTTTTTTTCTTAATTGGGAACCTAGATATAGAAATCAAACAGAATATATCAGGATGAGACATATAGCATAAAAATCTAAAAATGTGAAGTAAAATTGGGAACAAGGTCAAATAAATATTTACAGCAAATGCAACAGCCATATGGGTAATATTTCTGTTCATTCATATTAGTATTAAGTTAATAAAGTACTGGGAAATATAAACATATTGGAAAAACAATAAGTCACAGAGGAAGAAACAAAACATGAATTAAAATAAATGTAATGTGTTTTTTACACATAACCTTGTAAGTTTAACACAAGGCCCCTATCTTTTCCTTCTGTGGGAACCTTTTTTTGGCTTGTCCACCCTCAGCTGGGAGGGCACCTCTTTGTTTATTCCAGGATAATCTCTGACATTGACATCCTGTTTCCTGGTTCTTGAAGTTTGACTGACTACATGCTATTTCTACAGAACAAGAAAACAGAATATTTAAATGGGCCGTTAAAATGATATGACATAGGCTGTAGGCTTTGAGCTCTGAGTTACAAAACCCATCATTGCAAACTATTCACTTCACAAGCACCTCAGGGCCTTGCAATAAATTTAAGTCTAGTATTACATTCAGAGTTTGATTTGGTTTGTTTCTCTGTTATGCTGCTTTGGTAAGCTCTCCCTTTTTAAGTTATATTTTATTTTTGAGATTACAAGGTATTTAAAGCATTTTTACCTTCCCTTTCCTCCCCCAGACCATCCCATATATCCATCCCAGCTCTCCTTCAAATTCATGGCTTCTTTCTTCACTAGTTGATATTGCATGTGTGTGTTCTTAAATATAATCTGTTCAGTTCATATGTTACTTGTATGCATGTTTTAAGGGCTGACCATTTGGCACTGTGTCGGGGGAGGCTGCTCATTTGTCTTCTGGCTGCCCAGATCTGAACTAACCGCTCAGACAATATATTAATTACAACACTGCTTGGCCTATTAGCTCTAGCTTCTTATTGGCCCATAGTATTTGGCAGACTTTTCCATGAAGCAGGGAATTTGAAGATCTCTTATGCCTTGTGTTGGCAAAGTTCATCGTTTGCTTTCTTCTGTGCAATGTCTGCAGAATGTCTGGCGGACTCTTTCATGCAGCAGGAACCCCAAAGGACTGTTTTACCTCCTTTAGGCAGCTTTGGCAGTCATTTTTCTGTGGGTCCTACAAGTCCAAAGAGTTCAGGGAGATCACCAAATGGTGTGCACTTCCTGGTGAGAATCATCTCTCTTGCTTGGCAGATTTCCTCAACTACCAGTAGTTCTTTGTGCAGGGTTGAAACCTTGGGGGCTTTTCCCCATCCTTTTTGGTATGTCCATTGGTGTTATTCAGGTTCAGCTTATGTTTGGAGAGTCATATTGGTGAGACTTGATGGGTGTAGGAGCTCAGTCCAGTGCTCTGCTGTGGGTCTCTGCCTCTGTTTCCATCTGTTGTGGGATGAAGGTTCTATAGTGATATTTAAGATAATCATCAGTCTGACTACAGAGCAAAGCCAGGTCAGGTACCCTTTCCTCTATTGCTTAGGGTCTTAGTTGGGGTCATCCTTGTGGATTCCTGGGAATTTTTCTAGAGCCACGTTTCTTGCTAATCCCATAATCGCTCCCTCAATCAAGATATCTCTTTCTTTGCTCTTATATCTGTCCTTCCTCCATCTCAACTATCCCATTCCCTCAAGTTCTCCTTAACCTTCCCCTTCTCCCCATGTTTTCCCCTCTTCCCCTACCTTCTACCCCAGGCCCCATGCTCCCAATTTTGTCAGGAGATCTTGTCAGTTTCCAATTTCCAGGTGGGTCTATATATGGTTTTCTTTAGGTTCACCTTATTACTTAGCTTCTCTAGCATCATGAACTATAGGCTCAATGTCCTTTGTTTATAGCTAGTATCCACTTACAAGTGAGTACATACCATATTCATCTTTTGGGTCTGGGTTACTTCACTCAGAATAATGTTTTCTAATTCCATTCATTTGCATGCAAAATTTAAGATGTTATTTTTTTTTAACTGCTGAGTAGTACTCTAATGTGTAAGTGTGCCACACTTTCTTTATCCATTCTTCAGTTGAGGGGCATCTAGATTGTTTCCAGGTTCTGGCTATTACAAATAATGCTGCTATGAACATAGTTGAACAGATGAAGATCCTTTTCCTGCTTCTAATGTGACTTTCACTCTTTAATATTGTTCCTTGAGTCCTGTTGTCTCAATCCAATCTTTTCTTTCTATCTGTCTTCTAATCTCTTCAGTCCTTCTGGGTATGTTTGTCTTCGTGTTTTATTTTTGAATGCATTTTATTCAGTTTATTTGCTAATATAAAAACAGGCTAGCCAATCATTTTCATTAGTAGGTTTTTAAATAATGTTCTTTTACCTGCTTTTATTATCCATTTCCCTATCTATCTTTTTTATAGGTGTCTTTTTCATAGGTCGTATGCCTTTTTCCTTGGGGCTATTGCTCATTTTTGAATAAAGCTCCTTTTGGAGGTGAGCCCATTACAAAGTCAGTTTGGAGTCTAACATTTATTTACCTGCAACTTGCTTACCACTACTCTGTAAGGACTGTAACACTATCTTGTGTAGAGTACACTTTTTGTATGTAGTATGTTGATATAGAGTGTATTATAGGTCCCAAGTGTGAAGATTTAGCATTTTCCTCTTTTGGGTGGAGCAAAGTGATTACCATGATGGCAGAGCTGCTTTGGTTTTTCTTCTTATGGCTCTGAAATCAAGAGCCCGCTCCCTCTAAGCATGGGTTCAAATGGAATTCAGGATACCCAAGGAACTTCCAGGCTCACATATGTACATACATGCATTCAAATATATAGAGAGTTAAATATATAGATAGATTCATATATAATAATTTTTAATTTTTCCTTTTTCTTAAGATTTTAGTTTAGTTTAATTACAATGTTTATCCCTTGCTGTTTCTGCCTTTAAACCCTCTCCCATATACCATGCCCCTACTCTGCTTCAAATTTATGGCCTCTTTTTCATTCATTAGTTATTAATGTATGCATATATATATTTGTATATATGTGTGTGTGTACAAATACGTATTACTAAATATAACCTGTGGAGTCCATATAATGTTACATGTATGTATGTTTCAGAGCTGGCAACTTGGCACTGGACCAGGAGTTCTCACGGTGGAACTGTTTTTCCTCAGGTGTTTTGTTTTACTGCATTTTACCCACCAAGCGGCATTATCGCTGTGCGCTGATTGCCTTGGATCATGGTGCGGACGTCAACAACCTCACCTACGAAGGGAAGCCAGTTTTCCTCAAAGCTTGTGAAGAAGCACATGATGTGAAGGATATGTGCCTGACATTCTTGGAGAAAGGAGCCAATCCTAATGCCATCAACTCAGTATGCCTATCCCTGTGATTAATATTTCTTTATTCTACTTTATTACACAGTCATGTGGTTGGGTGTGTTTGCAGTGGTGGTATTTTTGTTTTGTTTCATACTTAATCATGGTAAACTTGGGGCCCAGCATAGTGGCACCTGCCTTTAGTTCTGGCACTTGAGAGGCAGAGGCGGGCAGAGCTCTGTGAGTTCAAGGCCAGCTTGGTCTACACATACTAAGTCAACCAGGGTTACTGGTATAGTGAGACTCTATTTTCCCACAAACAAATAGGGGAAAGGCAGGGGTGGGACGATGGACAAGAGAGATGATAACATTTGTCCTGTTAGCTTGTGGATCTCTACTCAAAGTCCTGAAGATGATATACTTTGTCCTTACATCACTGTCCTTCTATACTTTCTTTGCTAATTGTATTTGCAAATTGATCCTAATTATTCATAGGCAGAATATCACTATAGCAAACAGAAAGGGTATCATTGGTACCCAATAAAATCTATTTCCATAGAAAGAGAATTTTGTTGCCCCTCATATACTGATTCCTCTCCTGAGCTGGCTAATTTGGGCTTTTCAGGTTTTGTAATTATCATTTCCAGACATTCAGAAAGAGATTTTTTTTCACATTAAAAAACAAATGCTGCCAAGTTTTAACATGCTTCCCCCCTTTTTATACTCTGTTTTCTATGTAGAAATATGTTTTGATTGCATAACATTCTTATTGGGGTCTGCAGAGCAACCTTGACTCTGGCTTTCAGATTCCATTTCAGACAGTCACACACAGTGCTGACTGAATGCTTCCTCCTTTATAGTGAAACCAATAAAAATATAGACCATTAAACTTCTTCACATAAAGCCAAGACCCAGTGAATTGAACCCAAGTTTGTGTTGAGTATGGGTCATGCATAAAAGTATAATGATTTGATTTGTTTCATGTCCAGTCTACAGGGCGCACGGCTCTGATGGAAGCATCAAGAGAAGGGGTACTGGAAATAGTTCGAGGCATATTGGAAAGAGGAGGTGAAGTGAATGCATTTGACAATGATAGGCACCACGCTGCGCATTTTGCTGCCAAAGGAGGCTTTTTTGATGTAATAATTGCTTTTTGCTTTAAATTTGACTGTTAAAGACTTCTTTCTTTTCTCCTTGTCTCTTTTTTCATGTAGGTTACACTAAGGCGGGTATGTTTTCTAAGATTCTTATGTTGTTTTATCTTGATTTTTCCAAATATAAAAATTTACTCTGACTACATATCTCAGGTCTTTATAATTTTATACATTTGCTAACTTTTCTGCATATATTTGCTCACTTACTCACTGAATAGTACTAGTATTACTTCTCTATGTAATTGACTATGACACTTAAAATCCCTGCCACCCAGAACAATGCTGCATTATCCCTCTGATAGCCACTGATGGCTGGCTATTTCTGTCATCTGTGACAAGGCTGTTAGACAGAACTTCGGGCAATGATGAAAACCCTCGATAGTTCACCAGCACATTTAGCCCATATATGGCCTTTGAGTACTTTAAATATGTCTAAGAAGACTAAAGAATTGAACTTTAAAATTTCATTTAAGTTGGAATTTTCAGCAGCCACATGTGGTAATAGACAATAGATTGGACAGCAGAGGTCTGGCTGCCAATCTTTTCATAGTAAATGAGCATTCCTATTTCTCCACTCCCTTTTTATTGTGCAGATATTGAAGCTTCTCTTTGCCTACAATGGAGACATGGGGCTGATTGGAATGGACGGGAACACACCACTTCATTATGCGGCCATGGGTGGCTTTGCAGACTGCTGTAAATACATAGCCCAGCGAGGTAAAACTGTCTGATAGCTCATAAATGATTAGAGAATCCGGGCCTCTCACTTACTCTCGACTTAATTTTCAGTCCCCGGCAATCCTCACCCTATGCAGGATGAAAGTTGAATTTTTTTTTCTCACACAATTGCCCACTGAATTATGACTCTAATACTAAGAGGAATTAAAACCTAAATCCAAAGGGATTTGATTGTCATGTGTTAACTAAATATTAACATGCTTACAGTTGATTAATATTCATATTTTAAGAGTCCCAACATCAATCTCAAGAAAGAAAAACATTGAAACTAATTTTATTTTATTTGAAATTTTAATCTGTTTTTAAAATGCATGTCAAATTAAAATAACATTTCTGGGTAAATTGTAGTTATAATGGAAATACTTTCTGGGAAAGAAAATAAAATGAAAAGATTTATGGACTATTTTCAGTGTAACAACATTCAACATTTAGATTGTCTCAAAGCTAGAGAACAGGTTATCCAGCACACAGTATGCTTAGAAAACCCTTTCAGTGAAATGTTGACTAGTTGGTTGAACATAGATGCACTCCTTGTCAGTTACGCACTAACTGAGTATACATCAAAAGCTCTTAATTCTAGTAGAGAAGCATTTGCATTCAGTTGAATTTTGTTTTTTCTAGTTTATGAAAAATAGAAAAATTTCATACATCTGTATACAAAAACAGTTTTTTTTCTCTTTTTCTGTCCTCCACAAATAAATTTTAGAGCCCTTACCATATATGACTAACAGCATAGTTGACCCGGTTTTGCTTTTGTGAGCCCATATCTCTCCCAATGATAAGCTGTTTAATGGAGAAAACTCCCAATGCAATTCTTGCCCAAACCTGTCTAGTTTTATTTTTAAATCTGCCGCTGTCAGGATTTTATTCTGTCATTTTAGTTTTAACCATGCAGATTTCTAAACATTCGTGATTTTTCAAGGACGAGTCGATCTTAATCATCTGTAATATGTTGAATGATTTCCTACTGTGACAGATGTCACCGTACATGCACTCCACTGATAATGTAGCCTAGGATGCAATACTGGGATGCAACCCTGAGGAGCAAAGGGCCAGTGCTTGGTTTAAGAATGAAGGCCTGACTCCGTGATGAATGTCTGAAAATGCTCCGAAATCTGTGGAGTGTTTGGAAGTTCAGACAAGATCAGAGGGAACGCTGGTCCTTTAGCCACTAAAAGGTTTTCCAAAGAGGAGGGCAAGCTAAGGTGTATTTAAAATCTCTCCACCCTCATTTCTGGGGTGAATGCGAAGGAAGAGAGTCAGGTGAATGCAGGAGCCTGTCTATGACACTCGCGTGCTGTGGAGTTTCTCCTGGGACTGTCCCGGCCACCCTCCCAGGAAATGCCTGTTCTTAAGTGTCCAGTGTAAAACTGTCTGAACCTTCATTGTCACCTACCTCCTTGAGGTATTATTATATCATGTAGGCAAAACAGCTGCCTAGTCTGCCTCTAAATTTAAAAAAAAAAAACAGAAACAATATTTTCATGGATTGACTTATTTATGTAATGGATTTTTAATATCTCAATCTTGAGATATTAAAAAATATTACAGCCTTCTTGGTAGCAATAAACAGATTCCTTGATATAGTTACACATGCTCAGACTTCTTAATTTTTATATTTTGAGCAAGAAGGTAAAATAATACATTTTAATATTTATCTTGTGTACAAACACAAGTCTGGAATGCTCAACTTTGATTAAACAATTTAGTTCTTCAGCTGTTAAGGTTGTTTGCACGGTCTTACCACAAAACAGCCAATTAGTATAAATTACCTTCAATTAATGGAGAAAATGTGAAATATTGGTTAAGCTTGCAAAATATTTTGTATGAAATAAAGAACCAGGCATTCTGCTGTATTCTGAACTGATGGGTTCCTGTGAAAGCTTTTGGATGCAGAATCTTATTACTGAGATCCAGGACACCCTCCCTCTGCCTGTTAGCAACATCTCCCCCGCAAATACCCCATTTGATGATATTGGTTACCTAAGTTATCTATCTACAGGGATACAAATGAACAGATACATACAGTAATCTTGTCTCTCAGAATTCACTCAAGTGAAGCTCTCAGGAAAATAAATTGCTATTTGTTTTGGTAATTACAGTGGCTAAGTATGTTCTTTATACATCAGTTTTAAGGACAAAACATCTGACTGAATGAACTCAAGAAAATAGTTGGGAGTGTCATTTTGTGGGGGCAAGCAGATAACTTTCGCATATTCTTAACAACGATGCTTCTTTTATAGGATGTGACCTAAAATGGAAAAATTTGGAACATAAAACACCCCGGGCTGTGGCAAAAGATGGAGGCTTCAAAGCTGCAGGCAAGGAGATACGCAGAGCAGAGAGGACTGCAGCTAAACTCGCGAAGCCTGGAGTCAAAAATCCTAACCCACTATGGGCCCTCAGGCTGCACGACTGGTCTGCAGAGCACGAGGCTTTCCTTCGGGAAGCCTTTTCCTTAGTGGACAGGGGCGATGGCGTAGTCAGCAAAGAGGACTTCGTGACGACCCTGGAGGAGAGGCAAGACTTTGTCACCTCTGAGCAGCTGCTTTCCATTGCTCAAATGCACGAAAAAAGCCGGGGAGGCGGGGTCAACCTTAACGAGTTCTTTAAGGGAACCAAATACTTAAGTAAGTCTTACGTCTTGGGATCATTCGGGCCTAAGAAAAAGAGAAAGGGTTTGGGCAAAAAGCCAAAGAAAGGCAAGTTTGTTCTGCCTCTCCCCATCTGCACCATTCCGGAGAACGCCTTTCCGCGGCGGATAGACGGGGGCCCGCCCTACTACATGATCGAGACTTACCAGAACGTCACTGACTGCAGCAGGTTCAACCGGGACCACCCTCCTGAGCACCCCATCCAGGACGATTCCGAGTGGTACATCGATGATCCCGGGAAGGTCTTCGCAAATATTAATTTTATCACCAAGGCAGGAGACCTGGCCTCTCTGAAAAAGGCTTTCGAGGCAGGAATACCTGTGGATATGAAGGATAGTTCTTACAAGACGCCACTCATGACAGCGTGTGCCAGTGGCAACATGGATGTGGTCAAGTTTCTTCTTGAAAGGGGGTATGCTTTAGGGTTTGGGGTTTTCTCATTTCCTTCCCTGCAGTGGACAGCCAATGACCTGACAAGGATGCAGGCAAGGGGGTGGGACGCATGGGATTGTGGGTGCACAAAGACAGTAACCCATCAAGATGATCACAAAGGGAGGGCAAACACACTTCATTCCGGGTTGGAAATGTCCTGTAGCTGTGGTCTCTTGCTTCTTGCTATGGATGGGACAACTCAGCTTTGCATTTAGGGCCATACGCAAGGTGAGATGGTGTGAAGCACATCTTAGTCTTCCCCTTCTTTTACGGAGGACCACAGCCAAAACAAGTGGAACGGATGCCAGTGACAAAAGACAACAGACAGAGTGACAGGATATCCCTAACTCTCCATTTCCTGTCATCCACCTCCAGACAGGAACAATCGCCTTGCTTCATCTGTAAAGACCTTTAAAACATGGTCTTTTCATTTCTCTCTTAAAACTACAACCATTGTGGGGTTTAATTGCCCTTTCGGCAACAGTTGTGCAACTGGAAGCAAGTTTCTGAACACTTGAATCCCTCCGTTCCCCCAAGTATACAATCAGTTCTAAAAGGACCAACTCTAAAATCATTGACGATTAAATGAGTTAAAATATGCAACGTTCTTATCCACACAATTATTGCAAATGCACGAGAAAGACATTTAATGATGCTATGGTGTTTTCATGTTAAAGGTACTCATTTACATATTATCAAAAGACAGAGTAACTAAAAAATAACTTTGGGGCAGTGAAGTTCTAATGAGGACTATAATTTTAAATAATACATTATAGTGCTTAGATTTTAAAATAATGAACATTTATTTAAACTTCAGTTCATGTAGAGACAGCAGAAACAAAGTGACTACTACAAATTTTATCTCTTTGCTCAGATTTATTTCCAATGCAATGGATTTAGAATTTTCCTTGATTTTAATCTTTGCAAAAACAGCACCTAAGTAACTTTTTAAGCAAAACATATGTATGTATGTGTATATATGCATATATTTTTATATATAAACATATATTAAGGCTGCGAAATAATGTAAAACAAAAGCATTGGGGGCATATTAAAACATAAAAAATATTTTACATAGTTTACTTTTCTCAGAGCTTTTCCAACTGATAATTTTTAAAAAGGGAAAAATTGCATGAAATTCTTTACTTTGATTCTGTTTCAATGTTGTTTGAAACAACTGGAATCCTTAATTAGCGCATCTGTCGTATTATACAGGGCGAATGTTAATGCAACAGATAATTTTCTGTGGACTCCACTTCATTTCGCATGCCATGCTGGCCAGCAAGACATTGTTGAACTACTTGTTAAATCTGGGGCTACAATAGATGCCATGTCAATCAACAACTCCACTCCTTTATGTAGAGCCATCGAAAGCTGTAGACTAGACACTGTAAAATACCTGCTTGATATTGGCGCTAAGTTCCAGATTGAAAATAGAAAAGGTATGCTGTTTTCCTGATGTTTGAGGGGAAAGAGGGATTGATTTTAGATTCTGAATCCTGTTGATTTTGTTGCTGTAGAAACAGAAGCCCTTGTTAAATGTTGGGAAATCATGTCTGTACCCAGCAATTTTTAAATCATTGGTTTAAAGGCTACACCCCTGATGTTTGCAATACTTGTGGGTTGACATTTTTTTTTAAGTAAAGTTAAATAAACTGGGTAGTAAAGTGAAAATAACCATGAACTACAAGCCCAGAGTTCTTTTTATTTCTAAGGGTCAAATAAAAAGTTTTTCTATTATATTAGAGTAAGTACTTTTTTCTTAATCCTTGGTGTATGCTTCAATTGGATGATTACTGAAGAATACTTTAGTTAAAATGGATATGGACCAAAATTACAGAAATATATTGATGTCACATATTTAAACATACATAATATAAATTATTTGTATATACACTAACTAAACTTAGAATATCATTATTTTTTATTGATTTTTATTGAGCTCTACATTTTTCTCTGCTCCCCTCCCTACCTCTCCCCTTCTCCCTTCAGCCTTCCCCCAAGGTCCCCATGCTCCCAATTTACTCAGGAGATCTTGTCTTTTTTTACTTCCCATGTAGATTAGATCTATGTAAGTCTCTCTTACTGTCCTCATTATTGTCTAAGTTTTCTGTGATTGTGGTTTGTAGGCTGGTTTTCTTTGCTTTATGTTTAAAAACCACCTATGAGTGAGTACATGTGATAACTGTCTTTCTGTGTTGGGGTTACCTCACTCAAAATAATGTTTTCTAGCTCCATCCATTTTCCTGAAAAATTCAAGATATCATCACTTTTTTTTCCACTGTGTAGTACTCCATTGTGTAAATGTACCACATTTTCCTTTTTCATTCTTCAGTCAAGGACATTTAGGTTGTTTCCAGGTTTTGGCTATAACAAAAAGTGCTGCTATGAACATAGTTGAGCATATGTCTTTGTGGCACAATTGAGCATCTTTTGGATATATACCCAAAAGTGGTATTACTGGGTCTTGAAGAAAGTTGTTTTATAATTGTCTGAGAAATCACCACACTGATATCCAAAGGGGCTGTACCGGCTTGCATTCCCACCAGCAATGCGGAAGTGTTCCCTTTACCCCACATCCTCTCCAGCATAAGTTGTCATCAGTGTTTTTGATCTTGGCCATTCTTACAGGTATAAGATGGAATCTCAGAGTTGTTCCAATTTGCATTTCTCTAATGACTAAAGATGTTGAACATTTCCTTAAGTGTCTTTCAGCCATTTTAGATTCCTCGGTTGGTAGTTCTCTGTTTAGGTCTGTACTCCATTTTTTTTTATTGGATTATGTGTGACCAATTTCTTGAGTTCTTTGTATATTTTGGAGATCAGCTCTCTGTCTGATGTGAGATTGGTGAAGATCTTTTCCCATTCTGTAGGCTGTTGTTTTGTCTTGTTGACCATGTCCTTTGCTTTACAGAAGCTTTTCGGTTTCAGGAGGTCCCAGTTATTGTTTCTCTCAGTGTCTGTGCTGCTGGGGTTATAGTTAGGAAGTGGTTCCCTGTGCCAATGCATTCAAGTGTACTTCTCACTTTCTTTTCTATAAGGTTCAGTGTGGCTGGAATTATGTTGAGGTTTTTGATCCATTTGGACTTGAGTTTTGTGCAAGGTGATAAATATGGGTCTATTTTCATTCTTCTACATGTTGATATCTAGTTATGCCAGCACCATTTGTTAAATATGCTTTATTTTTTCCATTTGATATTTTTTGCTTCTTTGTCAAAAATCAGGATGATTAAAAAAAACACAAAAAGATATGTGTTGGGGGTGGAAGGAACAACAAATTTAAAATTCAAAATATTATAACATTTATCACACACATTTTTATATATGTTGTTAAAAGATTTAAGAAGAAAGTTGTACTAGTCAATGTCTCTTGACGTACTGGGATTTTGTAGTGAGGTCCTCTCTAGAGAATAGCTATCATGCTTTGTGAACTCAAACTACCATATGCTAACACATACTGATTTGTTCCTATGTGGTTTATCATTAAATCAGTTTATTATAACTTTCGATTTATCTTTATGTTTGAAACAGGTCATGCTGCCATGGATGTTGCAAAGGCATACGCTGATTATAGAATAATTGATATGATAAAAGAAAAAATAGATAACCTACCTAAACCAACAGATAATCAAAAACTGAAAGGCAAGCTTCCTAAACTGAAGACCGAAGGCACGGACATCAAGAAAGAGGAGGTAAAACAAAAAGAGGCTGACTACCAAATAGTAAGGGGAAATCCTTAAAGTTTTGGGGTGGCAGTGGCACCGTGTTATGCCATTGCACAACAAGGGAAAAGTGCATGCTCTATACATTTGGGTAATAATTATAAAGATATATCTAGCAAGAAAATAATTACCAGAGACTCTACAAAGTGTCCATTGTAAACAGAATCCATACAACATACAAATGATTTGCTCAAATGATTAGAACACTGAAAAAATCTGGTATTGAATTTGTATCTACGTGGTCCCAAATTCTACAGATTTGGTGATATGACCAAACATAGAGAGGTCAATGAAGACATTGCTGTTAGTATGGATGTCCTGTGTGCATTTCCAAGCTGGAGGCATCATTGCGGGTACAGATGGTTCACTGAATTCCTTGTAAGGAAGAGAAACATCAATGAAAGTCAAGACATGAAAGCCCTAATGTCATTACATTGGAAAGGCTGGGGAATATAGGCAGTAGATGATGTTGGTAAAGGAACTTGGCAGAGGGGACAGAGTTCTAGTCATGGACTAATCACAGTGATGGGGTCTCCACCAACTCCACCACATAAACCATTATCATTTTAGTAGGAGTCCATCCTATTAATAGCCATAGATCAGGGATATATATCTTGAAATTTCCTGTTATTTGTCCCTGATATGACTAATTAAGTGAAGCCCAGCAATGCTAGCTAATTTTCTCTCCAAATCCACAGTTATAGTCTTAATAATATTCTATCTTATCTCAAATTTTAGCATTTTCCTTCTTTCCAAACTTCAATGTAAAATGTAGACAAAAGGATATTAATGAATGCTTGATTTTAGCAATTTATACTCTTTAAAAAAACTTTTTGCAGGAAACATTGTCATCAATTTATGCTGTACCAACAATAACAGAGGAAAAGAAGTTACACAAGGATAATGTGGTCTACCTCAATTCACTGATTACCAGTGGTTACACGAAGAAGGTCGATATCACATTTATCCCACATAGGGTAAGTATTCTATAACGTAGCAGAGTTCATAATGTCATTTTTCACACGCTGGCTCTACAGATCATCTGAACAGATGCCCACATTCATTTTTCCACAGTTACTATTGAGGAGGTCCATTTGCCAGGTTCTACCACATTCATCTCAATGAGGCCAACGGTTAATTCCCAGTATCTGGTTCAATTTGTTATTATTTCCATAGTAATATTTAATTTTCCTTAAAAGACTCATGTCTATTTTAGTCAATGGCATTCCTTATAGCCATTTAGTCATATTCCAGAAGCAGTTGGTGTTGTAAATTTTCAGACCTTACTCCCTACCAGTTCTCACTTGGAAATTTCAGACTACCAAGGCTGAAAAAAACTCACTAGTCTCCTAAAATATCTGCCCTTAAACAAGTAGAGACATCTCTGCGGGAATAAATTATCTTTCCAGTGCCCACCCAGCTGCACTGAATAAGTAGCAATTTCTGCCTTCTGCTATGACTTCTACATTAGACATAAAGGGTTCCCAGTTCCTTTGACCTTGTATTCTGATAGCACGGTACTAAGCAGCAGTTGGCCCAGAGGTGACTAGAGAAGGAACTGAAGAGCATTTCTGATCTCTGTTCCTAGGTGGCCTTCATCAGAAATAGTGATGTTCACATAGGCAGTAAGGTATTAAGAAAGAGTAAAACGGTAAAGTGCACTTTAGGTGTGTATTTGGTAGTTCCAGGTTGAAACTGTGAGAAGTCTCCCTAGGCTGAGGGTAGCAAATTGATAGAGTGAATGCCTAGCATATGCTTAACTAAAAATAAATGTAAGTGAAAATCACATGGTAATAACTATCTTGGTTTGGGCTGTTTATTTCAGATTTGGAGTCCTGAAGCCACCACAGCAGAGCTGATCAGAAAGAGGGAACTGCGAAGGGAGAGATTCACATATGAGGTGGACTTCGAAGACTTCATGATGCCTTTCCAAAAGAACATCAAGGAGAAAGCTCAAGCACTGGAGGCATCCTTGAAGCTCTAAGTCACAGCAGTTGCCTCCTGGGGTTAGTGCTTTGTGGCCCAGAGTCCACAGTTTGGAGAAAGTATGTATTTCCAGCAAAGTCAAAGCATTCCACCCACTAAGAATTTGTTACTAAAGATTAGTTTTTGCTGTAATAGCCATAAATATCCTGAGTTGTATCATACAGCTCTCTCATATTGCAGTGAATGGCAGGTTTTCCATATAAATGCCCAACCTTCATTAAGAGTGCAATAGGCCACATTGAAGTTATAAATATTGTCAATAGTTTACCAGATATGAACCATTATGTTAATTAAAAGTAATTCTAATGTGAGGTCAGAACCACATTAAAAACAAAAACAAGACAAACAATAATGATTTTGAAAGGACCATCAAAATGGTCTTCATGTAATAGCTGATAATTTGAGCAAAATTTCTATATAGTATAAAGCTATATGAGAATGACTAGAGATATTCCATTAATATGTTTGGAGAGAATCAAAGAATAAGGATGTATCTTAAAAATGCAGAATCAAGTACTAATAAAAAATCATGGAAATAAGGAGCTTAGCATAAAAGTGATGCCCATGAAAGTGTTTAGAGGGATTTATCAACACAGGGCCTGACAAGGATATTGGAGCAGTAGAACAGATAGTGGATGGAAGGATGGATGCATGGGTGGATGGATGGATGGATGGATGGATGGATGGATGGATGGACAGATGAATAGATGGAGTCTAGCTACTTTTTCTCACTGAATCCTAAATACCTGCCCAAACAATTTAAGCAAGAAAAGGTTTATTTTGTCTCATGATTTGAAAGAGAATAGTCTATTCTGGAAGTTGGTGGGGCTCTTCCTCTGGGGGTGGGAACATGCAGTACAGTGAGGTTTGTCAGGAAGCAAGGACAACTTCAAAAACTGACCCCCAAGAAAACGATTTCTTTAAGTTAAGCCACAGTTGCAGAGTCTATAAGAGCTCCCCAAACAGTGCCCCAAGAACAGATTCAAGCACGATGTTTGAGAAAGCAAGTCCAAGACTGTGACATGGCACTCTTCAGCACCACATTAAAGCAGAAGTTAGAATTTGGAGTTTCGATCACACATTATCATGAGCCCTCCAGTTTCCCCTCTGCACTTAGAGATGCCTTGGGGAGTATTTTTGAAAGCACATACATTTTCTCTCATTTCCATTAGTTTATTCACTAATATTAATAACCCTACACTGAGAATAACAATAAAATAATATTTTGATGTTGTCATGTTCCATTCCTGAGATGCCTTTTCTCCACTTGTCAAGGTAGTCTCTTATCTCAATTTTGGTAATTTAACCAATGCTCATGCATGCATGTCTTACTTGATAGGCTGTAACTGTGGAGAAAACGCCAAACTCAAATTGGTTACTTATCTGTCATAAATTGCTCTTCTATCTTGAGCTAATACAGCAAGTAAAACATGAGCAAACTTACTCCAGATCTCCTTTCCAGGGAGGTTTACAGCCCCAAAGAAAATGTAGCAACTACTTGTAGCTATGTAGATAACCACTACGGTGCAGTTACTATCTCCTGTCTGTCTTGTTGAACTCTCAAATTTTCTAAACACGTTCATTTTGTATCTCTCAAGTGCCATTTCTCCTCCCCTTTACCTGTGAAGTTTGCCTTTCTTTTTTTTACAGTTATGCATAGTATGTAATAGTTGATGTTTTTATTTTATTTTATAAAACAATATTTTTTACATACCAAGCCCAGTTCTCTTTCCATCCCTCTTCCACCCCTCCTTTTCCCCACTTCACCTCCCATCCACTCCTTAAAAAGACCTCCCATGGTGAGTCAACAAAATCTGTCACATCAATTGAGGCAGGACCAAGGCCCACTCCCCTGTATCTAAGCTGAACAAGGTATCCTTCCACAGGAAATGGGCTCCAAAAAGCCAGTTCATGCATGGATAAATACTGGTTCCACTGCCAGTGGCCCCACAAACTGCCCAGCCACACAACTACCACCCACATTCAGAGGACCTATTTTGGTCCTATGCAGGTACCCCAGCTGTCAGTCTGGAGTCAGTGAGCTCCCAATAGCTTAGGTCAGCTGTTTCTGTGGGTTTCACCATAATGGTCTTGACCCTTTTGCTCATATTATTGTTCCTCCCTTTCTATGACTGGACTTTAGGAGTTCGACTCAGTGCTTAGTTAGCTATGGATCTCTGCATCTGCTTTCATCAGTTACTGGATGAAAGTTTTATGATGACAATTATAAAATAGTCATCAATCTGATTGCAGGGGAGGGACAGTTCAAGCACCCTTTCCACTATTGCTTAGATTCTTAGCTGGGGTCATCTTTGTGGATTCCTGGAAATTTTCTCAGTGCCAGGTTTCTCACTAACTACTTAATGGCTCCCTCTATCCAAATATCTCTTTCTTTGCTCTCCCTCTCTGACCTTTCCCCAAACTTGACCTTCCTGATCCCTCATATTTTCCTTCCCCATCTCCTCTCCTCCCTACTCCCCTTCCACTCATATCTAATTTACACAGGAGATCTTGCCTATTTCTGATTCCCAGGATGTCCATATATGTCTCTCTTAGGGTTCTCCTTGTTTCCTGGATTTTTGGAGGTTATCCTTTATGTTTAATATCCACGTATGAATAAGAACATATCTTGTTTGTCTTTCTGGGTCTGGGTTACCTCACTCAGAATTTATTTTTCTAGTTCCATCCATTTGCCTGCAAATTTCAAGATGTCATTGTTTCTTTTACCACTGAGTAGTATTCCATTGTGTAAATGGACCACATTTCCTTTATCAATTCTTTGAGGGCATAGGCTGTTTCTAGGTTCTGGCTATTGCAAATAATGCTGCTATGAACATGGTTGAGCAAATGTCCTTGTGATATGAGTGTGCATCTTTTCAGTCTAAGAATGTTTATGTCCAAGAGTGGCATTTCTGGGTCTTGAAGTAGATTGATTCCAAATTTTCTGATAAACCTCCATACTGATTTCTAAAGCGACTGCACAAGTTTGCACTCCCACCAGCAATGAAAGAGTGTTCCCCTTACTCCACATCCTCTCCAGCACAAGCTATCATTGTGTTTTTGATCGTAGCCATTCTGACAGGTGTAAGATGGTATCTCAGAGTTGGTTTGATCTGTATTTTCCTAATGGCTAAGGAGGTTGAACAATTTCTTAAATGTCTTTTGGCCATTTGACAACTTGTAGAGAATTCTCTGTTTAAATCTATACTCTGTCTTTTTTTAATTGGGTTATTTGTTCTTTTGATGTCTAGTTTCTTGAGTTCTTCGTATATTTTGGAGATCAAATCAGCCCTCTGTCAGATGTGGGGTTGATGAAGATCTTTTCTTATTCTGCAGACTACTGTTTTGTTTTATTGATTGTGTCCTTTGCTTTACAGAAGCTTCTCAGTTTCAGGAGGTCCCATTTATTAACTGTCGATCTCAGTGTCTGTGCTACTGATGTTATATTTAGAAAGTGGTCTCCTGTACCCATGGGTTTCAAGGCTACTTCCCACTTTTTCTTCTGTGAGGTTCAGGGTGACTGCATTTATTTTGAGATCTTTGATCCATTTGGACTTGAGGTTTATGCATGGGCATAAATATTGGTCTATTTGCATTCTTCTACATGTCGACATCCAGTTATGCCAGCATCATTTGCTGAAGATGCTTTCCTTTTTCCATTGTGTAATTTTAGCTCCTTTGTCAAAAATCAGGTGTTGATAGTCATGGAAATTAATATCAGGGTATCAGGGTCTTCTGTTTGATTCTATTGGTTCACCTGTCTGTTTTTGTGCCAGTACCAAGCTGTTTTCATTACTATAGCTCTATAGTAGAGCTTGAAGTCAGGGATGGTGATGCCTCTGGAATTTCGTTTATTGTACAAAATATGTTTTGAGTATCCTGAGTTTTTTGTCTTTCCATATATACTTCAGTATTCTTTCAAAGTCTGTGAAGAACTGTGCTGGGATTTTGATGGGGATTACATTGAATCTGCAGATTGCTTTTGATAAAATTGTCATTTTTTTTATTATGTTGATCCTACCTATCTAAGAGCATGGAAGATCTTTCCATTCAAAACCTTCAGGAGCTGAACCTAACAGGGCAGAAAAAAACTGTTTCCTTCTCTATATCAACCTTTACTAACATCATTTGCTTTGCTTGATTCTTAAATTGTCCCTTATTCTGCTAGCGGAAACCCTTAAATGTCAACTCCTAATAACAAAGGTGTCTACTGAAGTATCTACATAATTCCCTGTTTCTGGAATGTGTAGGGAAATGCGTTTGCATTCAGAAACAAGAGAAATGTGTGCATGGTATCAGAGCTTCATCTCAGTGATATGGAGAAACAGCCATTTGTAAACACAAACTGAGAATACTGGTCCCATCAGCACTCTTTCCCCATATCCGAAATGTTTATTTTCACTTTAGTGGCACAGTGCATTTGAAAAGGAACTGATGTCCAATGATATTCAAGTGGAGTTTGATGCTAAAACCAAACAGAGCAAAGCCAGAGTTCTGCCAATACCCTGAAACAACATTGGTGTTACACCGAATGGTTCATGGTCAGAAGCAGCAGGATGGGGAGCTGGGAGCTGTGTCTCACCTTCCAAAGCTAGAGTAAAAAAGTCTGTGTGAGCAAAATGATTATTCCATAGAGGAAAGCTTTACTGGCGAAAAGTCTGTCAATGTTACATGAAAAGATAACTACACAGATTATATCACATCTCAGACTCATAATTATATAATATGTAAATGGAAATTTTCTAGGTTGTTATGGGTTTAAGAGGTTTGGGGTGTAAATTGTGTTTTAGCTTCTATTTAAGTTTGACTTGTATTTTCTAATTTTTAACAATGAAAATGCACTCATTTGTAATAAACACATTCATTATTTTAATAGATAAAAGGTTGGTACCGTGGTCTATAATATCAAAGTGTCTAGATCTTTGACTAGCCAGGAACTCTTGAGTCAAGAATTGAAGAGCAGGTGATCTGAGAAAGGAGCAAGCACCCCAAGACAGGCTGACACAGGATGGGCAAGTGAAAGAGTTCAAGCAGGTGTGGGCTTTTCAGGGGTGGTTAGAATATCGGCAAAAAATCTGGGTGTCTAGATTCCTGAATCAGCCATAAATAGCTACAGACTGAGGGGCTAAAGAAATGATGTTCCATGTCCAGGGGTAGTCCCATGAAGGTTGTGATAACTACCATGTAGAAAGCATGTAGGAACTGGGTATTGGTGTGTAACATGGTGTACGGTACTTATTTGATTTTATACCAGGGAGACATGAGTTAAAATGGTGAGTTTTATTCACAGACTCAGATTTGAATCTCTGTTGTCATTTTCTAACTGTATGTCTATTGGCCATGTACCACTGGTCACTGAGTCTGATTCATCACTCGTAAAGAAGGGATAATAGTTATGTGGCCTTAGACCACATTGCAGAATCCAGCCAGATGTGCTAATACTTCCAGGGCACTAGCCTTGTGCCCACTTACAGCTGGTACTCAGTTGTGGTTCACTGTGAACCATTAGGCAGGAAGGGAAGCCAAAGTGGGCAGAGGAAGAGGACGAGACCTGGAACACACAGCCATAAAAAGTTTGCTGATACACACTCATCGCTGGTGAATTTAAAACATAAAATTTTTACCTTAAGTGAGTTAAGCATGTACATATTTATCTAGTTTACTTTCTAATAATCAGAGATAGTCAAACAGTACTTGCTATGAGACATCAGTACTAATTCTAGTCATGGCAGTTTTAGTGGATAGTGGACCAAGGGTTCAGTTTTTTATCTTCAGAAGTTAGTTTCCTCCAGTATCTGAATAGTTGTGTAGATTAAACTGGAGGATCGCTAGTGCAAGTCATCTGTGGAGGGAAACGTTCTCAGATGAGTCTTGTCCAAGAAAGGATAAGATGGAGCAGGAGAAAATATTAAGGATATGAGCTCAAAAAGGAATTGGCTCCCATCTGTTGCATGTGACACTGTGGAAAATGGATTGTACCAGCAGAGACTAGGCTGTTACCACTGGCCTCAGACACAAGCTAGATCCTGGTCGGGAGAGAAACCTTACAACCATCATCACCTGACTGGGTAGCAGTGGCTCCTAGCAAGCAAGGTGTGAAAATCAGCCTTGATCATCACTTTTTTGGGGTAAGAAGGGACAATGAAGTCTAAGAACTAAGACACACTTCTGTGTATTTCTGTGAGTCCTTTTTCTGAGACACTCAGGCCATTGGAACTCCAAAAAGTTTAGTTCATTGGCAGATTCAAAATTTGAATAGATTATTGGGAAGTAATTGGAAGGTAGTCACTGAGATGTGTCCCCGAATCTTATCTCTGGCCCTAACATCCTCCCATTTCCACTTCTCTCTAATTCCAGTCTGCACAGAGATAAAGATGCTCATATGCTACGTGCTCCCCCATAATCACACATTCAACCTCACAGGGAGCCCTGGACCATGGAGCCAAGTGAGACTTGAGAGAGATTAGTGAGCAAGAGCAATCCTCTAGAGAGGGAGGCAGCTGTGAACCTACACCTTCATCAGCTGAGTACAGTGTGGGTAGCTGGCAAGGGAAACCTGGGTAGGGTACCAGTAATTTGTTCTACCAGTGATAGGCTTTGGAAGGCAAAGTTTGAGGGCAAAGATCTTGAAGGTAATTCTTTGAGGTCATTTTTGCACACCATGCTTTCTGTTTCAAATAAATTTGATTTTACAAATTTGTCATATACATCCTTAAGAATAAAATAATGAACAAGAACAACAATGCAAACTCACTTGGCAGCTACTTAGAAGGAGAAAGCAATTCACAAATCCCACTGGTAAATTATGTTTCTTAAAACTTGATTATTAGACATTGAAAATCATAAACATCAGAGACAGAAAAATAATCTTCCCCATGTTCTGCTAAGTACAGATAAGATCATACATCTGCTAGGTACAGATGAATTAGCCCCAGTAAAGTTAGTTTAGCAACTTATATTGAATTTTCAATATAATAAATTCGATGTGTAGCCACAAACAATGCCCAAGAGACTCACTGAACTTGCATCTTGTATTCAAGGAGGGTGGTATAAAAAGAGAGAAGGGGGAATCTCAGAAACCTACATAGCGACACTAACTTCAAGTAAGGAGCCAACTGAACTTTATTGTTATCTTTTTTTAACCATTCCCATGGACTGCATGATTTTGTGGATTTGTGTTTAACTATGGATCCTAAGGGAAATTAAAAAAAAAAAACTTCATGATAACATCCTCATAGACTTCAGTAGTTATTACTACACCAAGCAGTGTCTGGGTAACAAGGAAAAACTAAATATTCTGTTTGCATTCTGGAAGTCGATGGAGATTTTTTTTTTATCCTGAGTTAACCATTAGTGTGTGTGATACTTGTGGATTTATTTAGGATTACTAATGGTGATGTTTCCCTTTTGTCTTCGTAGGTCAGACTTTGAAGAGGAACTGGTACACAAGGCTGATTCCCTTAGATTCTAGTCGCTAACCCAATGATTTGAAATACTCCTCTGTTTCCCGAAAACTGGGATGATATTATGGTCTTTGTTCCTGAGGCTTTGGTATCATGCTCTCACCTAAGGGAATGGGAAGTGAAAAATACAACTTTCCTCATAGGCATTAGTGAAATCAACAATAAAACAAGCAATACAAAAAGTATTCTGGTTAAGTCTGAATGGATCCCAAGTCAAAGCAATACTTCATAGCTGAAGAAAGAGTCAGCCAGATGGAGACTTTATCAGCAACAGGAGAAGCCAGGCAGATCAGGCATCCCTAGATAATGCTCCGGGGAAGGACCTCATCTTCCTTACATATGCACATGTGCATCCTTATGTAAACCTTCCATCTGTCAAAGGCTAGTGTTGCCATAATGGCAGCGACCCTAACTCTACACACATTTAACTTCATTCATCCCCTCAGCATAGGCTTACGTAGTGCCAATCATGGAATCCCTAAGCACGCTCCTTGCTCATTCCTGTGCTGCATTACAAGGCTGTACTTCCCAGGTTTCTGCATCATTTGGTTCCCAGATGGATTCAGAGAGTGGAGATCCTGTATGAGACAGAAGGTAGAGGGAGGTGTGGAGAAGCCAGTTCTCTTTCCCTCTTTGCCTTCAGTAGCATCCCAGGCCATACTTGTGTCTATCTCCATCTCCCTTCTCAGCTTCCATATAACAGTCCTGCTGCACTTTTACCAGATGGCCCATCCCCTGTGCTCCTTTAGTACCATCTACTCTCCCAGTCCTAGCTCCTAGGGATAGTAACAATGAGCTTTGTTCTTAGAATCTGGGCTACTTGGCAATGCAGGTTGCTTTCTGCATAACCACACCCTGTTCTCCTTCCAGAACCACCCAGAGGTTTCCCTTTCCTTCATGGGATCATGATTTACAAAGTTTTAAACACTGGTATGTCAGGAGGCAATGGAATGTAAAATCAGTCTTGGCCACTACCCCAATAATTGAAAAGTATTACAGGGCTTAAATTATTTTGCAATGTGTATTTGCATAGGTTTAAAATGGATGAAGGATTTGGTACAGCAGGACAGAAGATGAACAACCGTACAGCTGTATGAGATTTCTAGGCACGGCCCTCTGTATAGTCTGTCCTTAGTCATTAGGGGTGGGACCCATGATACTTAAATTACACACTAACAAGACAGCTGTCATCCCAGGCAGGTATTTATTGGAGCATCTTTCATATTCACTGACTATGAAATTAAGCACACACATTAAATTTTTTCAGTAATGTAATGAAATACCTGAGCCAGTTTACTTTATAAAAAAAAGGGGATTGATTATTTGGTTCATGGATGTGCATGGTGAAAGTCCAAACAGCATGGTACAAGGTTATGGTGACAAACATTCGTGACTGGTTTGCCTCATAGAAGATATTAATAGCAGAAGCATGTAGAAGTGGAGGTCATATAGCCAGACAGAAACCAATGAGAGACTAGATAGAGTCAGGCATGGGCTTTTATAATAATATTCTCATGAAAACTGATCAGGGTGTCCATAAGAGATCTCTAATCCCCTTGTGAAGGAACCCTAATGACCTCACTAGGTTCCACTTCTAAAAGGTTTCATCCCTCAATAGCTCTACCCAGGGGACCATATTCTCAGGACCTTCCTGTAGGAACACATCCAGTTTAGGAGTCTTTTAAAACAAGCAGAAACTGCCAATCTACACACCTCTGTTCAATTTAGAAAAGTTAATGCTGGGGGCTTACAGGATAGTTTTCAGCTTTAGGTAGAACATTGTCAAATCTTAGGATTTCAGACATGCCAGGAGATAATTATAGGCTTCTCTGATACAGCTACATGAGGCTACCTCGCACGACCTGTGAACTTACAGTATACAAGACACAACCAGGGAAGTTAGATAGGAAGTGTCTCGTGAGCGGAGTTCTGTAGGAATTGCCCTCCAGGAAGAGAATTGAAGGGCAGTATCCTGCATGGTGGAGTCATTCAGAAGAGGAAGGAAGGATAACTAAGTTAGAATGAGACCAGGGAACAGGCAAAGCCAGATGGTAACATGTGAGGAACGAGGCGAAAAAGTGATTTATTTCCAATTTGTTCTGATTCCTCCCTCTGCCTAGACTCCTCCTCGATGCCAGTAACACTGTGAATTCTTTGGTACTTCCAAGTATCATTTTAGGTTATCTCCCATAAAAATATTGGCATTTGCTAATCAATGTGGAATCCGTTAAAGCTAATGTTATCAAGGGAGGATTTTAGCAACTCCACTGGAAATGGTGTCTCCCCCGGGTTCCCCTAGAGCACTGAGCACAGCTGCTGTGTGCTTTTGTGTGCTTTCTGTCCTTCCTTCTGTGCGAGCTCTGCTCTCAGCCACAAGTTAAAAAAAAAAAAAAAAAAAAAAAAAAGATCCAGGCTTCCCTTCCAGAATCCTAGGTAAAAATGTACTTGCCCACAGTAAAAACTAGGGATGCTAGGCATCACTATGGCCTGAGGATGCAACATTCTTGTTGGTCAGCTGGATTTTGCAATGTAATATCTACAGGATGGAGTAGTTATCTCTAGGTAGCTAATAAGACTGCTATGTGAAAAAGGATGCCTTAGTGAGGAAAAAGTGTGTTTTACCCCCAAAAGGAAAGCTGTAGATACTGGAGCATAAAAAACAAACAAACAAAAAACAAACCAACAAACAAATACATTTCCCCACTGCAAAATCTGTCAGAACATTAAATTCCATAATTTCTCAAAAACCACCTTCTGAACCTTCATCTCTGCACATACTACCTAGGCAAGCTCATTATAACTCCACATGGAATGGTTTCAATCTTTGTATCCTACTTAGGCTTCCTTTTTGAGATATGCATACCTGCTGAGGCACCCTACACTACCTTTCATCTGGGAAGGTGCAAGGTCTTAGAAGCCCTTTTCTTGTTTAAGAAAGTTTTGGAAACATTCTAAGATAGAACATGTCTTGCTATCATGCTGAAACATAGTAATTAGATAACTTATTTTCGAATGGATTATGTATATGGCTATTATGTATATGTACATTCAAACATTCTCAATGCCCATTGAGGCATGGAGAAGTTTGTTCTTACGCTAATCCCTCCATGACTGCTGTATTTAGGAATCCTTTTTATTTTCAGTTAAATACCCTTTTTTATCGTTTGTTTATTTATTTATTAAAGATTTCTGTCTCTTCCCCACCACCTCCTCCTATTTCCCTCCCCCTCCCCCAATCAAGTTCCCCTCCCTTGTCAACCCATAGAGCTATCAGGGTTCCCTGCCCAGTGGGAAGTCCAAGGACCACCCACTTCCATCCAGGTCTAGTAAGGTGAGCATCCAAACTGCCTAGGCTCCCACAAAGCCAGTACGTGCAGTAGGATCAAATCCTTGCATCTAACTTTGGATCTTGGTTTTCCACAGGACTCTAGGGTTTTTCTCTTCTGCTACTGGTACATAACAAGTTCAAGTCTTCTTCCAAACAGTTTCTCTACTATTCGCTGGGACTGGGTCTCCCTTACCCTAACTGATCTTCTAGTTGAGGCTCATCTCAACTCCAACCTGATATAAAAAGGGGATGAATTATTCTGAAGGCATGGAAGGTCTGCAAACGAGGAAGCAGCCCTTCTAAATATCATTTGCAAATGACTCTGCAGGTCATTTTTGATTGTGAGATGACAGACCTGGAAAAGTACAGACACTGTCTTCCTACACTGCATGTCAGGAGATAAATGTGTCCTACAGAATTAAAATTCATTCCTGAATGTGCCATATGTTTTGTGTTCAAACAGGAGGATAGTGCTTGACTCACATGTTCTTCTGTATCACAGACCCAAAGAACTACAATAATATAAATTGATTGGCTACACATTTCCCCAGTGTCCCATAAAACTTTTGACTTTTCTTCATTTGAAATGCATGATTAGGAATACACACGAATAGGAAATAGGGGATGATATTATTCAAACTATTTGGTAGCCCGTTTCTGAAAAGGGGAAATAAATAATGGAAGGGTAAAAATTAGGTAAGAAAAAAGGGAGAGAAAGAATGAGAGAGGGAACATATTGATTGATCGGGTTGCAGTAATTGGGTTGGTGGCTTTCTATTTCATCCTTCAACTTCAAAACATCATCTAGGTTGGACCAAAATGTACTGAAATCCTTCATACTTTATTCTAAAATCAATAGTTTAGAAACACTGTTCTTTTTTAGGCTTTCGGTTTAAAACCTTACTGGAATAGAGAGGGGAGAAAGGTGTTTTTATTCTTGTCCAAGCATTCCAGCTGATTCTAGTTTCTCCCTATTTAATCTCTCATCCCTACCACTGGAGTTGTTGAAACTTTTTAAGTGGAGAGAAATGGAAATAAAAATTTCAGAAGTGTATGTAGAATCTTCACCTAAAGAATAAAAAGTCATTCATTCACGCATTATTTGTGATAAATTCTAAGGGCTTATTTCCAGCATCCCAGAGATGGTAGTGGCTCTTGCCACCACAATAAAAAGAAAGAAACTAAATAACAGACTTGTTATTATAAATTGGGATGAATATGACAAGAGAAAGAGCATCATGTGAAGTTTTAAGTAGACACTCAAGGAAGACTTCCTTGAGAAAACACCCAAGCTGAGAGGTGCAGAGTAAAGGAAGTCAGGCTTCATTCAAGAAGAAAATTCATGAAGAAGTAGCTACTTGCAAAAACTCTGAGGTGGTGAAGCTTGCTGTAGAGCAGGAGGAAGTCCAGAAGGCTTCCAACAGAGAAGGTGCCAAGAGAAGAGCAATGAGCTTAAGGCTAATAAGACTATTACAAACTGTATGGACCTTTCAAAGAAGAAGATTGATTTCCTTCTAAGTTTGATGTAACAGCCAAAAGAATTGAAGCTGACAAATGACACAAACCAATTCACTTGATTTAAACCTGAATCTCGATGATCTGAGGAAAAGGCAGAGATGAAGAAATGAACGGAAGCTACTCAGGAGAGTGTTGTATTCTCTGAAAGAAGTTAACTGCCTGTGTTTGACAGTCTCCAAATTTCCTCTAGTATTTCTCTTCTATTTTTCACACCCTAGTGTAGCACCTTTACTCCTTCATTGATCAGGGTTGACCTAGGTATCCAATAAGATCGCTCAAAGATGATGATCCAAAGGTAAACCATAAAAGATAACTGCAGTGATGGCTCACCAAAGCCCACTGTTGATAATGAGAATGTTGACAATGACAATGAGAATCCTGATGCCATTCTGTGGGATAATTCCTTTTCATAAGAACTGAGGCTTCTACCAGCAGCCAGCACAAACACTCCATCAATGTACATGAACCACACTGGAAGATATAGCCACTCATCAGAGTTCAGATGGCAATAGCCATGATAGCATTTTGAATATATTTTCATAATAGATCCTTGGCCAGAACTCTTCAGTCAAGCTACTCCCAAACTCCTGACCCATGGATACTATGAAGGATATACAACATTCACTGTTTATGGCACTAAGGTTTAGGGCAGTATGATGCAGCAGGAAATGAGTAGTTTAATTGTGGAGGCTCAGAGAACAGAACAGACTTGAAAGATACCAGAGAGGCCCACTACAAGCGACATGATGAGGGTCTTGTTTTGTGTGAGTGAAGAGGGCAGCACGAGAACACCTGTAGGTGTCTGGTTTATGCAAGTGCACACATTGCATCATACACAGAGGAGTGCATCAGACAGTCCCATATGCCATGTGCTCAGTTAGAGAACCAAGTAGATAAACAAGCTCAGAAGAGGAAAATATGATGAGTGACACATAGTAAATAACTTTTAGATTGCTGGTGATATGTAAAATCATAGGAATAAATTACAGCAATAAGACCAAGATGATTCTGGCTCATGAGCTGAAAGCTGCAGTTTTCCATAAGGTATCAATCAAACAAAATGCTGTTACATGAAAACAATAAGGGAAATTATTAGAGGGGATGGAAGAAAAGATGTAATAGGTGACATGGTGTAAATGACCATCAAGAGGAGGTCATCCTTTCCCATATGCTACAGAGGTATGCATGTTTCATTCATGAATTATAGACAAAGATTGCATTGCAAAATTCCAGCAGATGTTTTATATTAGGAGGGGCTTCTGGGTATATATAATATACTGGTCAAAACACAGCAAACTGAAAGGAATGTAAATGGAGTCACCATAAAATGAAGAGAGAATGCCTCAACTAGACATCTTCTGCCACCAAGTTAAACCTCTACTGCCAGGCCTAGCTAGCATCTTGTCATCTTGTTGAGTCAGTGGCCACTGGGGTCCGAAGGATTTCTCCAAACATCACAGTCTATTGCCATGACTATTGGTTGTTCTCTACAACCTAATGGTAAAGCCAATTGCTGAAAACAATTATTATGTCATCAAATACAGGTGAACTAGAAACTTCACCGCTACAAACATCCATAGTACTGGAATGTTTTGCACACTGCCACAGAAAAAAAAATAATTATCAATACTATCCAGCTAGAAACTCTGAACCTGCAACAGTGAACCTTCTGGTAGATATACTGCATCAATAGTAGAACAAATGGTATAGCTATAACCAGCACACTTTTTTTTTAAATTGGAATTAAAGCACACTGCATAAGATGGAACCCATACCTGACATTGCCAAAGTGACTAAGAACCTGAGACTAGATAGGTAATGAACCTAAAATAAAACTTAAATATTCTTATGAAAGAGCATAGCAATAAATTGGCTCCTAATTACATATCGATATACCCACAGACCAGTACCATCACTCAACCCTCCTTAGAGAAGCTTATTGCAGTAGATGGTAATAAACACAGAGACCCACAATTAGACAGTGTTCAGAGGTAGAAGACTTTGATGTACTCAGTCATGAATGAGATTGTACTGGCTGGTTTTGTGTATCAACTGGACACAAACCAGAGTCATCAGAGGAAGGAGCTTCAGTTGAGGAAATGACTCCACGAGATCCAGCTGTAGGGCATTTTCTCATTTAGTCATCAATGGAAGAGAGCCCAGCCTATGGTGGGTGGTTTCTCTAAGAAGGAGGGCTGAGCAAGCCATAGGGAGAAAGTCAGTAAAAAGCTCCCCTCCATGGCCTCTGCATCAGCTCCTGCCTTCGGGATCCTGTCCTGTTCGAGTTCCTATCCTGATTTCCTTCAGTGATGAAAAGCAAGGTGAAAGTGTAAGCCAAATAAGCCCTTTCATCCCCCAAGCTGTTTGTGTTTCATCACAGCAATAGAAACCCTAACTAAGACAGGGATGTTTTCATCAAAGCCCTTCCCTCAAGCATCTATATGGAAGAGGCTAGAAGACTGTCATAGCCTGAGGTGATGGGGACATCAAGGTAAGAGTGTCTTCCAGACACAACAGAACTAATTATGTACATGTGAATTCACAGAGCCTATTGCAGCATTCCACCACAGGAGACCTGCACTGATCAAGAGAAACAACATCCCAGCACTAAAAAAGGGAAGTAGAAACAAAGTTCTATAAAGTATTTATGTAATTATTCTTTATCACTAAAAACGTGGGAGTCACATATCAAGAGAAAACCCCTGAATGATCAGAAAAGCAGTGGAGAAGTGATCAATGACCTCGTCTCTCTCATTCCTTGATGATGATGAAGAAGGAGAAGGAGAAGGAGAAGGAGAAGGAGAAGGAGAAGAAGAAGAAGAAGAAGAAGAAGAAGAAGAAGAAGAAGAAGAAGAAGAAGAAGAAGAAGAAGAAGAAGAAGAAGAAGAAGAAGAAGAAGAAGAAGAAGAAGAGAAGGCTAAGGCTCTCTCTAAGCCCCACCCTACTACTTCCTGCGTTTCTATCTATCCTTGGTCCTCCAAAACCTCTATGGATAATTTTGGTCAGCTAATAGTTAGCTCTGCCTGCTGATTCAAAGCAAACTTTATTGTCAGTCTTGGGAGTATCAGAATACAATCACAATATCACACAATAGTCCTACCCCTAACCAAGAAGTTATTTGCAACTGAGAGTTCCCCTTTCCAGTTCCCTTCAGCACACCCCACGGTGATATTTTATCACTTGCCCTTATAGAGAATATGGTCTGCACCTTGGTGTCCATATGTAAACCAAGATCATCAAACATTCCTCCACATTGTTTCTACCCTGGGACCTGTCCAGCTGATCTGGCATAGAAGGGACAGGCAATGAACATTTGCACAAAGTATCCCACACGAGTCTAACGGTAACCTGGGATAAGAGCTTCAGAACTTGATCAAGTATAATGTTTGGAGTGACAAGGTTATTAAGCAGTTCCACTTAGTAAATTAGGCATATGGAAGGACTTCTGATAGTGTCATGCCCCTTCTGCTTTTGAGTCTCTAAGTAACAGGTAAAAGATCAGCTCTAACTGGTAATGGGGGGTCATTGTAAATGATTCTTACCACACCCAGCCTGGAGTGTTGAATTGCCAGAGTCAGACTCTAAACTCATCCTCTCTGCTGCTGCCTACTTTGCTAGCCCAGGAGATCTAAAGCTAGGTTCAGAGTTGGCAACCATGGACACTGACTTGCCAGCTAAAGTCTTAGGGTTTTTTATTGCTGTGAAAAGACACCATGACCAGGGCAACTCTTATAAAAGAACATTTAATTAGAGGGCTTGCTTACAGTTTCAGAGGTTCAATTCATTATCATCATAGTGGTGAACATGGCAGTGTGCTGGCAAATGTGTTGGAGATAAAGAGTTCTTTTTCTTGACTAAGAGGTAACAGGAAGTTGACTGAGTGTCACACTGAGGGAAGCTTAAGCACAAAAAGACCTCAAAGCCTGGCCCACAGTGACACACTTTTTCCAAAGAGACCACACCTACTCCATCCAAAAAGGGCATACCTCCCAACAGTGTCACTCCATTTGGGAAACATTTTCTTTCAAATCACCACAGCTAATTAGCACATGAAAGTAAACTTAGAATGGTTCCTAGCACAACTTTCAATAACGTTTCTAATAAGTACATGAACATATTGTCTCAGCTCTTCCCAAATGTAGTTACTAAAATTTTAACTATCAGGGGCTGGAGAAATGGCTCAGAGGTTAAGAGCATTTCCTGCTCTTCCAAAGGTCCTGAGTTCAATTCCCAGCAACCACATGGTGGCTCACAACCATCTGTAATGGGGTCTGGTGCCCTCTTCTGGCCTGCAGGCATAAACACAGACAGAATATTGTATACATAATAAATAAATAAATATTTTTTAAAAATTTTAACTATTAATAAATACTGAAACTGTGCTTAATGTTAACTTGTAATAATGAATCCAAAACATTTGGATTTTCCAGGAGAAAATCAAAAGAAATAATATTCTAAAATCATGCTAGTTTCTTCCTTTCTCTCATTGTCAGTTTTTTTTTTTAAGCATTTTACCTATAACTATAGGACCTGTATAAATTATGACCAAACATATTTTTGCTCTTTCACAGAAGATCTTTTGCTAAATATGTAGGATCTTCATCTCTGCCATATTATGTACCAAAGGATAATAGATTTGGCAGCAAAAATAGACAGTTACATTCATTAAACGCCAACTGTGTGATACAAATCTGGCTTTAGGTGCTGCTACCAGACTGACAGAACATTTAGCTTCCAATGGTCTGAAACATACTGTCCAATCTAATAATTTTCAGAGTCACATTTTACTGCATTTTAAAAGACAGACATCAATATTATATTACTTTTATATGTTCTCTAAATAATAACAAATGTTTTGCCAGTAAGTAAAATTTGATTAAATTCATTAATCTCTTGATGGGATAGTTTATTTAATAAAAGACTGAATCATGTTATTTGATTTTTAGGATTTAAATAAAATTTGATTATAAATGGAATAGGTTGTATAAAGGGAAAACCCTAAAATTTAGATGGAAAATGAAAAAAAATTGCCCATAATTTTAATCCTAGAAAATAATCAATTACTTCAATCTTTTACTTAACTCCCCATGTATTTTCTTTAAATGATCCATTTTAATAAATACAGAATAATCTATACTGGTTTTCAACCTTTGTTTCTGACTATAGATGCCACCTATATGTGGGTCTTTATAGGGATTTTTTAAAGTATGAAATTTTTAAGACAAAAATATATGCCATTGAAAAGTAACAGTGCCTTCACTCCGTTAGAGTTCATCTCAAGCACATTCTATAGAACAGTCCTTAGAAGTACAATTTTAACATTTTTCAGAGGGCCAAATACTTAGCCATGTCTTAGTTGGGACAATTACATCATCGTGTTTGTAAAATGGGGCAACCTCCATATGTTACAGACAAAAAAGGCAGCCTGTTCATTCCAAGAGCTCTAGGCATGTGGAAGAGATAAAGAACAGAAAACAGTTATAATACACAGTTGTTAATCCAGGCTTTGAGTTAAGCAGGGCATGCAAAGCAGCTTCCTAAGAAGCCCAGCCTGGGAAGGGAAATCAACTGAGGGGAAATATGTTTTCAGGCTGACTCAAGGATGGGCACAGCCAAAGCCAGGAGGAAGAGAGCCATCACCCAGAAAATCATCCAGATACAAGTGTTATTGCAGGATTGAAGAATATAGAGCAGAGATGTTTAGCAGGCTATAAGGGGAAATGAATGAAAGATGAGCACCGAGCACCTTGATAAGGCTGATTCTACTGAAGAGCCTCAGCTCCAGCACTCATCCAGTTAGGAATGGGAAGGATCTAAAAGAAGCAGGGGAAACCTCATGAGTATCAAGCAGATGTAGAACATCCCTTACGCCCCACAAGCCACCTGGATAACCATCTTAAATGATGGTCACAATGGTCAAATTATGCAGAAGACAATATCAAAATATCCCTCAATACATCTTTTCAGTCTTTTGGTTTGAGATTTTAAGAAAACAAATGTAATTATTTTTGGATTATATTTCAAGTGGATCACAAAAAGACCAGAGATAAAGTGTTTGAAGTGAGGAGACAAGGGCCTTGTTATCACAGTAAGAGAGACCCTTACTAACCAACTGTCTGGCACAAAATACCATTGCAATCATTACTCTAGACACGATGGTTTATCTGAAGTACAAACAGAAAAGAGAATAATCTATCATGAGCAACACAGTCAGCAAATTCTAGTCATTTCTTGCCCACCACTGAGGTGATTATCCAGATGGACACTCCTTTGCTAAGTGAGAATAAGTGTCAGACAAAGATCGGAACTTTACAAATGTCAGGGGATGATGAGGCTCAAACCAATTCTTTCATTTTCCATTAGGTTGCTAACAGGTTTATCTGCATAGACCCTTTTCATTGAGATGGGCAGCATAGGAAGCTATACAAATACTATATAGGACTTAAAATTGTGCCAACTCATCATTTATCCTCTGAATACTACACACTTAACAAGTAGAACTTTCTCAGACTCTTTTCAATTGCCTCACGAATTTGCTGACACTGAACATATTCAACAAATAAATATATGCACACCTGTTTGGAAGACCATTGAATGAACGGCTTTAGGCAAGAATTGTGCCAAGATGAAAATACCGATTTAAAGCTTTGAGGGTTCCTCTTAAATCTTTCATTTTTTTCTACTGCAACTATGAATATACACTTGTCTGTAAAGAAATTCAGCTAAGAAGATATAAAATTTCAAATATAGGTAAGAAAAACATAGTGCCTATAATTTCTTTAACACCCATTTCAATGTTGCTGTGGCTTCACTTGGTTAAATCTTAAAAAGCGATGATTTAAACACATCATTTACTTGATCATTGTTCAGAGCCATACTTTGTTGGTTGGTACACAAGAAATGGATAGCATGTAAGGGGTTATTGAAATGCACCATTGTGAAAAAAGTACTGGTGCCTATTAACATTGTGAAGTTTGTTTTTTTTTTTTTTTTTTTTTTAGAAAAGAAAAATAACCTTTCATTTCATGTAAGACTACAGAACAACAGAGTTTCCACCAAGGAATTGGAAATTGTGCAAATATCACCCAGGGGAAAAGGTGACAGTAACAAAGAATCTGCAGGAGGAAATGGTTCTCTCATAAGTCAGAGTGACTGAACCCTTGAAGAGTGGAGATGCCACTGTTGGAGAGGATGAAAAAGGAAAACATCCAAACGGAAGGAAGATGGGAGATAAACTGTTTGCATCTGTGTATGATCGTGATTCTTAGAATTGGGATCTGAGTTGGCTTCCTAAATATCTAACGTTTCTTATTTTGTTTCTTGACATTGTTCATGAGCAAAGCCACACATCCTTCAAGAGTATGGAAAGAGGAGGCTGCAGACAGTCTCAGTAAAGTGCTTGCTGTGGAAGACCAAAGGCTCAGGTCCTCTGGAAGCTCATGCAAAAATTCAGGGGCAGCAGCATCTACTACCAACCCCAGAGCTGGGGAAGTGGAGACAGAGGATCACCTTCAGAATTTTCCAGAGTAGTCAAGACCAATGGGTGCGTTCTAGGTTCAGTAAGAGACTGTGTCACAAAAATAAGATTAAGAGAGATTGAGGAAGATACCTGATGTCAACCTCTGGCCCCTACATGTATGTACACACTTGTGTACACACACATGGATATGTAGACCACACACAGACACACACTGACATAAAGAGAGAGAGAGGGAGGGAGGGAAGGAGGGAGGGAGGGAGGAAGAGAGAGAGAGAGAGACAGAGAGAGAGAGAGAGAGAGAGAGAGAGAGAGAGAGAGAGAGAGAGATGAGTGAGTCAGATGATGAGATTGGCCCCATAGTAAGGGAACCAAATCTGTGACTTGAGTCCTCTGTGGAAGAACCTGCACAAGCTTGTCTACCTTCTTTATGATAACGTGACTTGAAGAGAGGATAGACCCAAGTGGGTGGCCTTTGTAACAAGAGGGACCTAAATCCAGTCCCAGGTATCCAAATGGTTCCCCCTCATCATCTGTAGACACAACTGAGGTTTCCTGGATCACAAAGGATATGTCTCACCTCAAGGACTGTAGTTTCCCAGAAACTTGTAGAGGAATTAGTGAACCCTAGCATGGAAAATGGGGAACTGTTGAGCACTACTGTTGGAAATGGGACTGGAGAATCTGACTAACAGATGGGCCCAGAGAAACTGAATGGACGAGAGACGCATGAAAAGTGAATGACTACCAAGTGGGAAATTCAGAATGCAGGACATGGCTAAGCAACTTTATTCTGAATGAGATGGTGATGACCAAGAATCAGTCTTCAAGCAGTCCAAGACACAAATCTTGTTTTAAACACAGAATGGAAGCAGGCAAACTATGCAGAGGACTTAAAAACATCTTTCCTTTCCTTTTCCTTCTCCCCTTCGTCTAGGTTTTGCATCTTCCATAAGATTTTCTCCACTACTTAGCAATTTGAACTTATTGGAGCACTGAAATGCCACACACGTATTTTCAAGTTAACTGATTAGACAGTTCCGGTCTCTGAATCATCTGCTGTCAGAGCATCCATCTGTGTGTTGCCCAAGTCCTGTTAGCATTCTCCTGTTCTCTGCCCTTATAACCCACCAGAAGTGGCCAACAACACATCCTACTATAAACATCACATGGAAAACATTGGCTAGATGTTCAAAGTGCCCTCCTCTTGATTGGGATAATCTTGAGGCATGAGAATATGCTAAGTGTCCTCAGAGTTCCCAAGACTGAGTCTCAGCTGTTCACGACAGTCATTCCGTACATTAGCACACCCTCTAAACGACGTTTCTCCCTTCCCATGCCTTCTAGGTCATCTCCTCATGAGCATCTTGTAACCCTGTTTTTACTCAGAGAAACCCTACATCCAATAGCATTTCTCCATGGAGGGAAATCAAGCAACATAAAAGTGCTTAGGTTAAGATGAGTCTGAGCTAACAATGACTGATATTTTACATTTTATATTACTCCTTATTTATTTATTGGTTGATTGTATGTGTGTGCATGCGCGTGCATACATGCACATCTATGTATATTCAGCCTTAGTGGAACACTCCTTTACCCGCTGAGTCATTTGATGGACAGTTGTTACATATTTTAAATCAAATATTATATAGTATATCATTTTCTCATAATAAATGTATCTCAGTATTTTATCACTTTAGAACTTGAGATTCCTACAAGCCCTCTGGATGCTGAACCACATTTTCTTCCCAAATAAGACAGAGGTCAGAGGCACTAGGTAAAAAGGAACTGCCATGAGCAAATGCTCACCTCTTTCTTGGCAGCACAACACTTGGATTTTAAACAGTAAGTTCTTGGTTCCTAAGAAAGCAAATAAGCCGTTGGGAAGAAACGGAAAATACACAATAGTCTCACAAACCTCAGGGGTAATATTTACTTTTCTCTTTCTAGGATAAAAGCTGCTGAGTCTAACTTGGGTTCCTGCCAGGTTCTTATCACATTCCTTTAACCGTGTTTATTATTATTATTATTATTATTATTATTATTATTATTATTATTTTCTCTAGGAAGTTCTGCCAGACATGAGAAAACAGTATCTGGGGAGGATCAGCCATGTTTGTGCTGTTGGATGATTCTAGTGTGTCTAGTGGGAAAGGGGCACACAGATGCACTCATTGGTAGTCAACTTCCTTTGGTTGGTGTTCTTTTCCCAAAAGTCAGTTTTCCCAAAATGTCTCTGTTTGCAAGCTTGTTTCCTACAGCCAGGTAGTTAAAGGGGTTTCGGGGAAGGATCCCACCTAACTTGCCTGGGTATTTCTAAAATAGTCTATGTCAATTAGATGGAATATGCATACCCAGCTTGCTTGCTAAGCTTAAAGAAGAACACCTATGAATGACCTCACACAGCAGCAATACAGGCTCCCTGGATTCAGCTTCAGTTTGACGATGCTGGGCTGCCTTCCCTCTCCCGCCCCACTTCTCAGGCTCCTTTATTGGCTAACTTGAGCCCCTCCTCAATAACTGACAGGTCATGATTCTGATCATGGTGATTGCAGATATTGACAGAAATAGCTAAGAGTAGCCAGGAGAGCACTGAAAACCAGGGAAACAATATGCAATTAGCAACTGTGTATGGCCTTAGTCAAGGGTCCTTAGCGACTGTGTATTGTCTTAGTCAAGGATCCTTGAGCAGAAAGTTTGCAGAAGAATAAACTGACAGAAACACACCGTGACTGAGGAAATTTGAAGCTACCCTTAACTTACTCAGGCTACATGCTTTTTCTTCTTGAAATTTCTCTCTTGAACTCTTCCTTCCGCTGAAGTCCAGCATTGTGGTATGTTACAGCACTTGCACATGGCTGTGGCTTACAAAGGAAAGAAACCCTTGCCTTGACTTTATACTAAAGCAATTTATTCATCCCCTTAGTGTCCAGTGTCAATATGATAGAATATTAAAAACAAACTAATGTCTACTGAGATTATCTAACATTTGCTATTTGCCTCATTCCAGTCATAGGCAACCCAGGAAAAAAAAAAGAGACACCTGCCAGAAGTGATCCAGTTCTTCAGCGAATGATACGGCCCTCCGTTGATTTTTTACAAAATGAATTGTAGACTCCAGCTAATAACTTGCATCTCTAGGAAAAGAGAGAGTCAAACCCTTCTATTCTGCCTTGAAGTGTCTCAGAGTTAACCCTCCCTCTTCATCACGTGTGGATCCCCACTCCTCTTGATAGCATCCTACCAACATGATTCTAATAAGTATCGCTGATCACCAACACACCCGGTCTTTTTTCATTCTTCCTCAAATTATATAGATTGTGACTCTGATTCTGCAAATATTATCCTTCCTTCATTTTCTACCTTCTACATGAAGTCTTTCCTAACAATTCCAGATCTCCAGTAACAGATATCACGCCATTCTCTTTTATCCCTTTACATACCGCTGCATGGTCGAATGAGGGTCACTTCCTGAAGACTTTGGACTGCCCAGAGTAAGGAGAAGCAATGTCTTTAGCTGCCATTGTTACCCTGATAGCTTGTGAGTTAATCATGAACATATAAAATGTTTCAGTGCTTCTTTCAGTGTCTGATTCTGAATCAGAAACTACTGATCTACAAACTAATGAGAAATTCCTGCATTGTTGGACTCATGCCTTTCCACTGTAGGACAGGCTTTAGTTCTAGCTTCTTAGAAACCCCCAGTCAGGCAACTTTCTCCCAAAGAGCAGAAAATCTTATATTCTCCCCCACCTTGAGTCATATAGTAACTCTGAGTGCTCATCACCGACTCCTAGAATTTTCCAGCAAGGCCAGCGATGACCACAGAAGAAATAATTTCATGATTATCTTGATAATGCTTCTCCTCTGTCTCACTCTTCCCTCCCTATGTTTCCTGGAATGAACTCACAAATTAATCACTTACATTTGAATCCTTGTCCCAAGTTCTGCTTTGAAATGAACCTGGACTGAGATAGCATCCAACAAGAGACTTAAAGAATAGATAAAAAAAAAAAAAAGAATAGATAAAGGGTGATTTTTTTTTTAGTTCCCTTTACAGAGAAACCTGACAAGAAACACTGTTGGATTTCTAAAGACTCCCATGCTCTTACACCAGTTGACTCTCAAAAGTGAAAGCGATGAAGATCACTGTATTATAAGAGACATTCATTCAGAAAAGCCTAGAAGGACAGGTGGTGACAGTTGGGCTGCTGCCCACAACTCACTTGTTTAAGTTTAAATAAGCCAAGTTGAGAGATCCATACTTGGGCAACCCAAAACTATACTCTTAAGAATGTTGGGGTTCATTAATACAAAAGAAAAGAGGAAATCAGAAAAAAATAATAACCACAAGAAAATTTTGTAATTTTGATTTGAACTTTGAAATTAAGAGAAATGTCTCTTTTTCACTTCTTTCATTTGGGAACAAGTTCTACCCGATAAAACAACTGTTGAGGAATGAAGAAAACAAAAACCCCCCAAATATAAAGAGAATAGTAAGAATAAACAGTCATTCTTTGATCGCTGGAAGGGCAGTGGAGCACTTCTGGGAGTTGGTTACATAATTCCCACTCTTGAACATTCAATATATTCACCGTTGGTTGCTGGAGGAACATAATTACTCAATGAAATGTGAAGAGATTTGTCAAGGACTGTTTGAATGGTAATGTGCCAAGTCCTTGCTTGCTTAATTAAGTATCTACTTATGGTCTCGTTGGGAGTTTTTGAATTGTGTTACCTCTTTCTTTAAAGAAAAGTTAATATACTTGAGAAAGGAAGCTTATTAATCAGAGGACAATGAACATTAGTACTTTCTAAATAAGTAGCTCTAAGACTCGCCTTCTAGGCAACTAGCCAGCGTAACAAATTCTAGTTCACAAGAAAATTGACCAGTTTTCAACAGAAACCCTGGGAGCGAAGGCAAAGTGTGCAGTACCAGAACAGAGGAAACCTGCTGGAGCCAAAATTATTGGCTAACCCAGCAACAACAGAGCAAATGATGCTTGTCCCTTCATTGATAGGAATCCAAAATAAGGCTTTGGCCTAACTTAATATGTGGTTTGCCTGACATTCTGATGAAAACCACCCTCAAGGAAGTATAAGTTTCTCATTGTCTTCTACTGGAAAAGTATATGACCCAGCTATGTATAATCAGAAGGTCAGCCTTCAGGGCTCTGAACTTGAATCACAAACTTCATCTTTTCAAAATAGGACATGCTAAATGGAGGAGATTACATGTTCTTTAACTTATAGATGAAGACAGCCTACCTACTATAAATTGTTTCAATCATCGGAATCACAGCCTTCTGCTCAGCATGTAGAGCTAATGCCTGGAAACTATGTGTATAATATCTTACATTGTATAATATATAAAATACAATTTTACATCGTAAGTGAGCTTTTATAGATGCACTTGAGTTAAGGCTCTTGAGATATGCAGGGAAGATCCATAAGCCTAAGAATATGAGTAACTTCAGAGAGCTGGAATAAAGACAAGAAACTAGATTTTTTTTCTAGCATCTTCAAAAAAGACACCCGGCCTTTGGATACCTGGCTTGCTGACACCTGGCCCTTGGACTCCTTCATATTAGCCTAGTCTACACCAGTTCTAGGCTCCAAGCTCCAGGATTGCGAGATAAGAAGAAGCTTGCATCATTTTAAGCTAAGTTTGAAGAAATTTATTCCATCAACAATAGATAACTAGTACAGTTATGATATTTAAATATTTTCTTAAAGGAAATATAACAGAAATAAAAAAGTAACTATAGAAAGGCTTGAGGCTAAGAATATTTTCCCATCGTTTCTGTCATTTAAAATTAGCAGCCACCAACATTTTGCTTTATGATCTTCCATTCTGTTTTGGAAATGAGTATGATATTCATTATATGTGAGCATCAGGTACTTGTTAGTTATAAAGTCCCTAAGACATTTCAGCATGGGTCCCTATAACTAATTTTAAAATGCTATATGCAAACTAATAATTTTTGCATGATTTTGTGTGCACTTTCCACAATACAATTTTAAGGCATAGTGTCAGAGGATAAAAGGTGTTTGACGTCACCTGAAAAACAGGAGACACAAAGCCACCACCTATGAAGATGCATTCTAAGAAAGAGAGACAGGAACTCTTGTCTCTGCCCTGTCTCTTCTCTCACCTGCTCTCACTTCTGCACCGAATGAGCTCTGTAATAAGCCAAAGGATTGGGGAGTCTGAAAGTGTTTACTGTAGATGAGCTGTTTTTAGTGCAGCTGAGTGCAGGGATGGGGAGCGCAGGCAACATCTCAGGGCAACAAGCAAATGATGACTTTGTGCTGTGGATTTATGATTACGTCCTTTTAAAAAGCTTCACATTTTCAACCTGCTGGCTTGATCAAACTTAAGTTTTATCTGCTCTTCAGTGTGTGTGTCTGTGTGTGTGTGTTTGTCTGTGTGTGTGTGTGTTTAGTCTCTTAGCACCAGCACCCCTGGAATTTCCTAGTTTCCTCAAATGTCTACCAGCCTTATGCCCTGTCCTTCACATTACTACCAGAAAGCATATACTTTGTTCATGACGACCTCAGTCAAAATCCCAGGGCAATGCTTACGAGCCACTGTTTACGACATCTGCTGAAATTAAATTCCAAGTATGAGATGGAACATGGAAAAATTTAACTCGATTTTGGTGTTTAGGGGTGGGGTGTTTGGGGAGCTGATTAAGTTTCAAAATGGCCATTATTAAATTTTGGTGTCTTTATAGGCAGAGAATGACCACATTAAAAGTCATGTTCTTTATATCTGTTGAATGGTATTTGGAAGGGCCTCTGAGCTCTACCACAGAAAGGCCATCACCAGCTATGGCTCCTTTGATCTTGACATGAGCCAAAATAAATCCCACCATATGGGTCAGACTATCATTCACTGTGCAATTAATCCCTACACTTGACCAATTTGCCATTTTCAGAGAGGGAGGGCTGGATTTTTTTCATTCAAAGCACGTGGAATTGATGCAAGGGAGTCGCTTTTCCAAAGAAAATCAGGTTTCTATGGCCAAGAGAAAAAAAAATGGATACTGGACAGGAGAAATTCTTGCTCTATCAGCCAAGGCTCTTGGCAATGGGAGGCTTGTTGGTTCCACAAGCATGAGTACTTAATTCATACATCTAATAACACATGCCAATTACCTCACCTCCTCTCCCCATTGTTAGCCTTGGGAAAATCCATATCTTTTTAGTCTACCTAACCTTGAGGATCTAGGCTTCAAATTATATACCTGAAAAAGGTACGACCTTCATCACACTTTCATTATAAAGGTTAAATTAAGAGGATATTGATGAAATGCTAGCAGTAGGTTCTAGCAGATGACAGTGTTTAAAAAAAAACACTAAATAAATATGCAAAGTGTGGTATTATAGATTTTGCTCAGAGGATCTGTTGATGTCTCAAATGATTTCACATATGTTTCTTCCTGTCAAGGTGGCCTCCAATGAAAATGTTTGCTGCAAGAATAAATCTCATTTTCAGGGCAAAAAAAAATGCATATGCTTCTTCCCCCCCCCGAAACACACTTATGTCCTTAAATATGACTTGGCAATATTGTAGTTCCCTTCTGTGGGCATGTGGCAAAAATGTGATTAAATAAGACCAATTTCCTGCCGAGGAAGCTTCGATTGATGTAATGATGAAGGAAAAATCTGGGCATCACGACAACCTTGAGAAATTGCTCCATCTCCATCTCACGCTTAGTGTCGCGGTATTTCAGGTAAGTTACCTGGGATCATAATTATAGCCTGTGGGATTTAGCTGAGGAAAGGTTCTTTGAGAAAAAAAGGTCACATCTCTGGACGCCTTAGGTAGGGACAGCAGAATTCAATTCCCATTAGGGACCCAAAGATTCCCACACACTGAGGAATATTGATGGTGGCAATGCCCTGCTATAGAAAATATCAAATTGGTGTGTTCTGCGGCTTTTGACTTCTTTTGCTATTGGATAAGTTCAGTCACGAAAAGGAAATGGCTTGCCCATGGAAGGTGATTTCAGGTACTATGTGCTCTGATTTCCCAAAAGAACTAGCCTGAACTACCATTGTACAGGCACCATGTTATGGGCACTGCTCAGCTAGGTCCTTCCCTCTTAGGGGCACATTTACTGCCTAAACGTAATCACATTAACGTCCTAGCCCTAAATCCAGGTTAACATAATGTATCTCCACTTACTCAGCTAATCTACCAATACTTCCTATTCCTCCCCTAGCACCATACCGCTCTTGCTCAGTAACATTGCTGTCTGTTCCACTGGAAATCTTGCTTTGGTCCTGTAAGCAGAGGTTACTTGTTTGTTCCCAGCTGCCCATACCCAAATAATTACACAGAAACTGAATTAATTAAAACACTGCTCAGACGATTGGCTTAGGCTTCTTATTAAATAATTCTTACATCTTAAATTAACTCATTTCTATTATTTTATATTTTACTAGGAGGCTCATGGTTTACTGGTAAGGTTCTAGCTGGCGACTTGCATCTTTCTCCTTTTGTGGCTACATGGCGTCTCCCTGACTCTGCCTACTTTTTCCTCTATCTCTGCTTGGAACTCAACTCCCTTCTTGCTCTATTCTGCACTGTCATAGGCCCAAGCAGCTTCTTTATTAAAAATGGTAATAAGCATATTCACAGCATACAGAGGGGAATCCCACATCATGGTCCCACATAGTTGCTTTGGCCAGTTACATACGGGCAAAGTTGCAATGTGCCAGCTCTGTACATGTACGTAAGACATTTATCTCCTGTATTTGTGTTTGCCTCTCCTGCATTTTTACTACATTGTTCTTTTGTTCTGGAAGAATCAAAGTCCCCTTGAACAGTCACTAGCCGAACAGCAAACCCATGAGCACAAAAGTAAATGTTTATTTCATGTCATTGACATTCGGGATGGTTGTGATACAGGATTGTTGTAACAGCTGGTTAATAACATGTCAGCCTGGAAAGATGCCGAGCACTTGGCCACAGGTACTGAAATTCCTTATGAGGGAAGGCAGCATCTATAATGTAACCAAGCTAGCTCTAAAGTATGGTTAGTTGTCAATATTTAGTGAGATCAGGTTGTGCCCTATTCTCAGTAACTCCACGTCATGTAAGCGATGGGTATTACACTGTGCCTAGACCTGGGAGCATTTAACTCCATTTTAAGTGCAAATGCAGAAGCGGGGTGACTCTGCACCTCCTTGTGCCTCTGGGCACCACGGTCTGCACAGCACAATTCATGAGGCACAGTCTGATGATGAAAACCATTCTATATAATCCCAAAAGTTGATACGGACCATATGAGCATATATGTATTCTAAGCCACATCAGGCAAACCTGCAACTTGTTAAACACACTAAACTAGAAAACCACTTTAACTCCTTCACCTGAGCATCATAAAGAAGAGGATACCAAATACTGCAACGGTGACAATCCCCAGTAACCTATCATTTGATTGTCTGGAGCGCAAGGCCCCAACATGCAAAGAACCCACAACTGTTGCTGGAGCTTCAGTGCAGCTCCAGATCAAATGGTGACAGAACCTTGAGGCTTGATTCAAGGCTGAGCCCCTTGACCCCTGCAGCCTTGTTCTATCCTTCCACCAGCTTCCCAATAGGCCTCCTTAGTATCTCATCCATCCCTTGCAGTGGCTGTTTGCATCAACACCAGTGCTCTGCCTATACCTCTAGCATGACCTCTCTGAGCTCTTTGACCTCTGCTGGAGCCTCTTTAGCAATTATATATCCATCACAGAGGCCACATAAATGCATATAGACAGAGCTAATCACTTTGTGTAGTGTATGATGTGTAGTTTGATCTGAGAGCTAATATTATAACTAAAATTAGAATATAAAGACACGAGTTTACCAAAGATAAGCTATCAAAAAAATGAAGCCTGGGAACACTTGAAAAATTTCAGCCAACAAATTTTATATAGCTTATTAATTTATTGCTTATAGAATGAATTTTGACATTTTCAAAAGACATATACACATGTATATATCCATGTTTTGGCCATAGCTCACGTGATTATATTTTTCAGTTCCAACTCCCTCCAGGAAAGATGCATGCAGAGGAGATGACACCTCACCTCCAATATGGTTGCCCCTCGGCACTAAAAGAAGGCCTGTCTAAGAGCCCAGACCGACGGGGACCACAGCTACATCTCTGTGTGGCGTTTGCTGGCTTTTGTTCCAAGCTCTCTAGAAACTGAAACAGTGTTATGGGAGGGCAGTGGCAGGTGTGGGCAAAGCTACGAGTAAGTAACAAGGTCTATTTTTTCATATTATACATCATTTTTCTCTTCATGTATGGGAATGACCAGGTGGGCAAGCCTGGACCTAGGCCTTTTGGGATGGAGATTCTGGCAATGCTAAGACTTTCATTGCAACCTTTCCTTATTCTGTCTTTCAATACAGGATCCGAAAAACACCCTACCCAACATCCTTGATTGCTTTTATGGTGAGGGGTGGGCGTCTCGTGATTCATTTCTATCCCATAACATGAGTGCAGCTCTGTAGGGACTCTCGGGAAAACTCCTGTTGCCTCGGTAAGAAGAAAAGGAACATAAGCTATGGCCCTTCTCCCACCTTCTTCCTTGAAAATCTATCTTGACCTCAGCAAGACTGCAAAATTCAAAGAGAATTCAAGAGCTTAAGAAAGACCAAGAGGAGAAATACAAAGTCTGAGTCCTGGGGTGTGACAGCAGAGGCAGTCAGTAGCCACCACGCCTATCCTCAGTTTCTTATATCTGAGATTCATCAATGCATATTATCTCCTATTTTTATGAGTGTTCCAGTGCTAAAAGTTAAATCAACTTGTGTTTAAGTGCTTATTTTGCAGCATGACTTGGATCTAGCCCAGGTTGTTTGCATCAGTAGTAGAGTGGTTCTCAACTTTCCTGACACAAAAACAGCCTGGGCTAGACCCAAGACATACTGTAAAATAAGCACATTATAAAATTTTATTTAATGCTGTGACTCTTTAATACAGTTTTTCATGTTATGGTGAACCCCCCACCATAAAATTATTTCATTGCTACTTCATAACTGTAATTTTGCTAATGTTACAAATCACAATGTAAATAGCTGATATACAGGTTATCTGAGATGTGACCCCAAAAGGGTTACAAACCACAGGTTGAGAACTACTGAGTTGGAAGATAGGCTTTTCTACTGGGCATTGGAAGGACTGAAATAGAAGGAAACACAGTGGTGTCTTACCCTGGGGACTACGGGAGTAAATAAAGCTGCAGCCTCAACAGCAAGTAAAAATTTCGTAGGACTTGAGATTGGGGAAGCTTACATTAACTCTCTTTTCTCTGTGTTGATTTAATTGACATAGAGAAATCCACGCATCTTCTTTAGCCTCTCTCAGCAAACTTTTTGAGGCTTCTTCAAAAATGAACCACTACTGAGAGAGAGAGAGAGAGAGAGAGAGAGAGAGAGAGAGAGAGAGAGAGAGGGAACATAATGAAGGGCTGGGTGACAAAAACAGCTCTGACAGGAATGTCTTCTACTGCAAAGCAAAAAACCTGGAGACAAATGACAGAGAACAGAGAGAAGAAATCAAAGTCACCTCCAGAAGTGCCTGGAAGTGGATAATTCATTCCCTCTTGGGAGGACGTCTATCAGAAGTTCTGATTTTTAAAAAGCAGCAGGCAATCTTACTTGGCCTTGCCTTTTTACCCTGTTCTTCACAATAAGTAGGATCATGGACTTTTCATCTTCTACTTCAGGCAAAAACAAAAGAAGAGGGGGCTCTCTCAGTCAGAGGATATTAGATACGTAACAAGGGCCAGCAGGAGAGGCTCCCTTACTTTGGTCTCCGGAAGAAGGCACTGAAGCAAAGATTTGAGTTCAAATATTTTATCTGGGAGGTAACCTCAAGGAACAAGTAGGGGGAGCCTAGGCAGTTTGGATGTTCACCTTACTAGACCGGAATGGAGGTGGGAGGTCCTTGGACTTCCCACAGGTCAGGGAACCCTGATTGCCCTTCAAGCTGATGAGGGAGAGGGACTTGATCAGGGGAGGGGGAGGGAAATGGGAGGCGGTGTCGGGGAGGAGGTAGAAACCCTTAATAAATAAATAAATTTAAAAAAAAAGAAATCAACATGCGTGACAGGTGTTGAGAGTAGCTGAATTCTCTCAGAAACAACTTGTGAGCTCCCCGAGTCCTGGACACCAAAGAGTCATCTTGTGAGTTCAAGGCCATCATGGTCTCCCTGGTGAGTTTTGGGACAGCGAGAGCTACATACTGATACCCCGTGTCAATGAAAAGCATTTCAAGGAACGGATAAGGACGAAAGCTAGGCTCTTACAGTGTTAATAATATACAGTCCTGCCGGGCGGTGAAGGCGCACACCTTTAATCCCAGCACTCGGGAGGCAGAGGCAGGCGGATCTCTGTGAGTTCGAGACCAGCCTGGTCTACAAGAGCTAGTTC
>NW_004949101.1:11362811-11380020 GCF_000317375.1 Microtus ochrogaster | reverse complement strand
TTATTATTATTATTATTATTATTATTATTATTATTATTATTTTCTCTAGGAAGTTCTGCCAGACATGAGAAAACAGTATCTGGGGAGGATCAGCCATGTTTGTGCTGTTGGATGATTCTAGTGTGTCTAGTGGGAAAGGGGCACACAGATGCACTCATTGGTAGTCAACTTCCTTTGGTTGGTGTTCTTTTCCCAAAAGTCAGTTTTCCCAAAATGTCTCTGTTTGCAAGCTTGTTTCCTACAGCCAGGTAGTTAAAGGGGTTTCGGGGAAGGATCCCACCTAACTTGCCTGGGTATTTCTAAAATAGTCTATGTCAATTAGATGGAATATGCATACCCAGCTTGCTTGCTAAGCTTAAAGAAGAACACCTATGAATGACCTCACACAGCAGCAATACAGGCTCCCTGGATTCAGCTTCAGTTTGACGATGCTGGGCTGCCTTCCCTCTCCCGCCCCACTTCTCAGGCTCCTTTATTGGCTAACTTGAGCCCCTCCTCAATAACTGACAGGTCATGATTCTGATCATGGTGATTGCAGATATTGACAGAAATAGCTAAGAGTAGCCAGGAGAGCACTGAAAACCAGGGAAACAATATGCAATTAGCAACTGTGTATGGCCTTAGTCAAGGGTCCTTAGCGACTGTGTATTGTCTTAGTCAAGGATCCTTGAGCAGAAAGTTTGCAGAAGAATAAACTGACAGAAACACACCGTGACTGAGGAAATTTGAAGCTACCCTTAACTTACTCAGGCTACATGCTTTTTCTTCTTGAAATTTCTCTCTTGAACTCTTCCTTCCGCTGAAGTCCAGCATTGTGGTATGTTACAGCACTTGCACATGGCTGTGGCTTACAAAGGAAAGAAACCCTTGCCTTGACTTTATACTAAAGCAATTTATTCATCCCCTTAGTGTCCAGTGTCAATATGATAGAATATTAAAAACAAACTAATGTCTACTGAGATTATCTAACATTTGCTATTTGCCTCATTCCAGTCATAGGCAACCCAGGAAAAAAAAAAGAGACACCTGCCAGAAGTGATCCAGTTCTTCAGCGAATGATACGGCCCTCCGTTGATTTTTTACAAAATGAATTGTAGACTCCAGCTAATAACTTGCATCTCTAGGAAAAGAGAGAGTCAAACCCTTCTATTCTGCCTTGAAGTGTCTCAGAGTTAACCCTCCCTCTTCATCACGTGTGGATCCCCACTCCTCTTGATAGCATCCTACCAACATGATTCTAATAAGTATCGCTGATCACCAACACACCCGGTCTTTTTTCATTCTTCCTCAAATTATATAGATTGTGACTCTGATTCTGCAAATATTATCCTTCCTTCATTTTCTACCTTCTACATGAAGTCTTTCCTAACAATTCCAGATCTCCAGTAACAGATATCACGCCATTCTCTTTTATCCCTTTACATACCGCTGCATGGTCGAATGAGGGTCACTTCCTGAAGACTTTGGACTGCCCAGAGTAAGGAGAAGCAATGTCTTTAGCTGCCATTGTTACCCTGATAGCTTGTGAGTTAATCATGAACATATAAAATGTTTCAGTGCTTCTTTCAGTGTCTGATTCTGAATCAGAAACTACTGATCTACAAACTAATGAGAAATTCCTGCATTGTTGGACTCATGCCTTTCCACTGTAGGACAGGCTTTAGTTCTAGCTTCTTAGAAACCCCCAGTCAGGCAACTTTCTCCCAAAGAGCAGAAAATCTTATATTCTCCCCCACCTTGAGTCATATAGTAACTCTGAGTGCTCATCACCGACTCCTAGAATTTTCCAGCAAGGCCAGCGATGACCACAGAAGAAATAATTTCATGATTATCTTGATAATGCTTCTCCTCTGTCTCACTCTTCCCTCCCTATGTTTCCTGGAATGAACTCACAAATTAATCACTTACATTTGAATCCTTGTCCCAAGTTCTGCTTTGAAATGAACCTGGACTGAGATAGCATCCAACAAGAGACTTAAAGAATAGATAAAAAAAAAAAAAAGAATAGATAAAGGGTGATTTTTTTTTTAGTTCCCTTTACAGAGAAACCTGACAAGAAACACTGTTGGATTTCTAAAGACTCCCATGCTCTTACACCAGTTGACTCTCAAAAGTGAAAGCGATGAAGATCACTGTATTATAAGAGACATTCATTCAGAAAAGCCTAGAAGGACAGGTGGTGACAGTTGGGCTGCTGCCCACAACTCACTTGTTTAAGTTTAAATAAGCCAAGTTGAGAGATCCATACTTGGGCAACCCAAAACTATACTCTTAAGAATGTTGGGGTTCATTAATACAAAAGAAAAGAGGAAATCAGAAAAAAATAATAACCACAAGAAAATTTTGTAATTTTGATTTGAACTTTGAAATTAAGAGAAATGTCTCTTTTTCACTTCTTTCATTTGGGAACAAGTTCTACCCGATAAAACAACTGTTGAGGAATGAAGAAAACAAAAACCCCCCAAATATAAAGAGAATAGTAAGAATAAACAGTCATTCTTTGATCGCTGGAAGGGCAGTGGAGCACTTCTGGGAGTTGGTTACATAATTCCCACTCTTGAACATTCAATATATTCACCGTTGGTTGCTGGAGGAACATAATTACTCAATGAAATGTGAAGAGATTTGTCAAGGACTGTTTGAATGGTAATGTGCCAAGTCCTTGCTTGCTTAATTAAGTATCTACTTATGGTCTCGTTGGGAGTTTTTGAATTGTGTTACCTCTTTCTTTAAAGAAAAGTTAATATACTTGAGAAAGGAAGCTTATTAATCAGAGGACAATGAACATTAGTACTTTCTAAATAAGTAGCTCTAAGACTCGCCTTCTAGGCAACTAGCCAGCGTAACAAATTCTAGTTCACAAGAAAATTGACCAGTTTTCAACAGAAACCCTGGGAGCGAAGGCAAAGTGTGCAGTACCAGAACAGAGGAAACCTGCTGGAGCCAAAATTATTGGCTAACCCAGCAACAACAGAGCAAATGATGCTTGTCCCTTCATTGATAGGAATCCAAAATAAGGCTTTGGCCTAACTTAATATGTGGTTTGCCTGACATTCTGATGAAAACCACCCTCAAGGAAGTATAAGTTTCTCATTGTCTTCTACTGGAAAAGTATATGACCCAGCTATGTATAATCAGAAGGTCAGCCTTCAGGGCTCTGAACTTGAATCACAAACTTCATCTTTTCAAAATAGGACATGCTAAATGGAGGAGATTACATGTTCTTTAACTTATAGATGAAGACAGCCTACCTACTATAAATTGTTTCAATCATCGGAATCACAGCCTTCTGCTCAGCATGTAGAGCTAATGCCTGGAAACTATGTGTATAATATCTTACATTGTATAATATATAAAATACAATTTTACATCGTAAGTGAGCTTTTATAGATGCACTTGAGTTAAGGCTCTTGAGATATGCAGGGAAGATCCATAAGCCTAAGAATATGAGTAACTTCAGAGAGCTGGAATAAAGACAAGAAACTAGATTTTTTTTCTAGCATCTTCAAAAAAGACACCCGGCCTTTGGATACCTGGCTTGCTGACACCTGGCCCTTGGACTCCTTCATATTAGCCTAGTCTACACCAGTTCTAGGCTCCAAGCTCCAGGATTGCGAGATAAGAAGAAGCTTGCATCATTTTAAGCTAAGTTTGAAGAAATTTATTCCATCAACAATAGATAACTAGTACAGTTATGATATTTAAATATTTTCTTAAAGGAAATATAACAGAAATAAAAAAGTAACTATAGAAAGGCTTGAGGCTAAGAATATTTTCCCATCGTTTCTGTCATTTAAAATTAGCAGCCACCAACATTTTGCTTTATGATCTTCCATTCTGTTTTGGAAATGAGTATGATATTCATTATATGTGAGCATCAGGTACTTGTTAGTTATAAAGTCCCTAAGACATTTCAGCATGGGTCCCTATAACTAATTTTAAAATGCTATATGCAAACTAATAATTTTTGCATGATTTTGTGTGCACTTTCCACAATACAATTTTAAGGCATAGTGTCAGAGGATAAAAGGTGTTTGACGTCACCTGAAAAACAGGAGACACAAAGCCACCACCTATGAAGATGCATTCTAAGAAAGAGAGACAGGAACTCTTGTCTCTGCCCTGTCTCTTCTCTCACCTGCTCTCACTTCTGCACCGAATGAGCTCTGTAATAAGCCAAAGGATTGGGGAGTCTGAAAGTGTTTACTGTAGATGAGCTGTTTTTAGTGCAGCTGAGTGCAGGGATGGGGAGCGCAGGCAACATCTCAGGGCAACAAGCAAATGATGACTTTGTGCTGTGGATTTATGATTACGTCCTTTTAAAAAGCTTCACATTTTCAACCTGCTGGCTTGATCAAACTTAAGTTTTATCTGCTCTTCAGTGTGTGTGTCTGTGTGTGTGTGTTTGTCTGTGTGTGTGTGTGTTTAGTCTCTTAGCACCAGCACCCCTGGAATTTCCTAGTTTCCTCAAATGTCTACCAGCCTTATGCCCTGTCCTTCACATTACTACCAGAAAGCATATACTTTGTTCATGACGACCTCAGTCAAAATCCCAGGGCAATGCTTACGAGCCACTGTTTACGACATCTGCTGAAATTAAATTCCAAGTATGAGATGGAACATGGAAAAATTTAACTCGATTTTGGTGTTTAGGGGTGGGGTGTTTGGGGAGCTGATTAAGTTTCAAAATGGCCATTATTAAATTTTGGTGTCTTTATAGGCAGAGAATGACCACATTAAAAGTCATGTTCTTTATATCTGTTGAATGGTATTTGGAAGGGCCTCTGAGCTCTACCACAGAAAGGCCATCACCAGCTATGGCTCCTTTGATCTTGACATGAGCCAAAATAAATCCCACCATATGGGTCAGACTATCATTCACTGTGCAATTAATCCCTACACTTGACCAATTTGCCATTTTCAGAGAGGGAGGGCTGGATTTTTTTCATTCAAAGCACGTGGAATTGATGCAAGGGAGTCGCTTTTCCAAAGAAAATCAGGTTTCTATGGCCAAGAGAAAAAAAAATGGATACTGGACAGGAGAAATTCTTGCTCTATCAGCCAAGGCTCTTGGCAATGGGAGGCTTGTTGGTTCCACAAGCATGAGTACTTAATTCATACATCTAATAACACATGCCAATTACCTCACCTCCTCTCCCCATTGTTAGCCTTGGGAAAATCCATATCTTTTTAGTCTACCTAACCTTGAGGATCTAGGCTTCAAATTATATACCTGAAAAAGGTACGACCTTCATCACACTTTCATTATAAAGGTTAAATTAAGAGGATATTGATGAAATGCTAGCAGTAGGTTCTAGCAGATGACAGTGTTTAAAAAAAAACACTAAATAAATATGCAAAGTGTGGTATTATAGATTTTGCTCAGAGGATCTGTTGATGTCTCAAATGATTTCACATATGTTTCTTCCTGTCAAGGTGGCCTCCAATGAAAATGTTTGCTGCAAGAATAAATCTCATTTTCAGGGCAAAAAAAAATGCATATGCTTCTTCCCCCCCCCGAAACACACTTATGTCCTTAAATATGACTTGGCAATATTGTAGTTCCCTTCTGTGGGCATGTGGCAAAAATGTGATTAAATAAGACCAATTTCCTGCCGAGGAAGCTTCGATTGATGTAATGATGAAGGAAAAATCTGGGCATCACGACAACCTTGAGAAATTGCTCCATCTCCATCTCACGCTTAGTGTCGCGGTATTTCAGGTAAGTTACCTGGGATCATAATTATAGCCTGTGGGATTTAGCTGAGGAAAGGTTCTTTGAGAAAAAAAGGTCACATCTCTGGACGCCTTAGGTAGGGACAGCAGAATTCAATTCCCATTAGGGACCCAAAGATTCCCACACACTGAGGAATATTGATGGTGGCAATGCCCTGCTATAGAAAATATCAAATTGGTGTGTTCTGCGGCTTTTGACTTCTTTTGCTATTGGATAAGTTCAGTCACGAAAAGGAAATGGCTTGCCCATGGAAGGTGATTTCAGGTACTATGTGCTCTGATTTCCCAAAAGAACTAGCCTGAACTACCATTGTACAGGCACCATGTTATGGGCACTGCTCAGCTAGGTCCTTCCCTCTTAGGGGCACATTTACTGCCTAAACGTAATCACATTAACGTCCTAGCCCTAAATCCAGGTTAACATAATGTATCTCCACTTACTCAGCTAATCTACCAATACTTCCTATTCCTCCCCTAGCACCATACCGCTCTTGCTCAGTAACATTGCTGTCTGTTCCACTGGAAATCTTGCTTTGGTCCTGTAAGCAGAGGTTACTTGTTTGTTCCCAGCTGCCCATACCCAAATAATTACACAGAAACTGAATTAATTAAAACACTGCTCAGACGATTGGCTTAGGCTTCTTATTAAATAATTCTTACATCTTAAATTAACTCATTTCTATTATTTTATATTTTACTAGGAGGCTCATGGTTTACTGGTAAGGTTCTAGCTGGCGACTTGCATCTTTCTCCTTTTGTGGCTACATGGCGTCTCCCTGACTCTGCCTACTTTTTCCTCTATCTCTGCTTGGAACTCAACTCCCTTCTTGCTCTATTCTGCACTGTCATAGGCCCAAGCAGCTTCTTTATTAAAAATGGTAATAAGCATATTCACAGCATACAGAGGGGAATCCCACATCATGGTCCCACATAGTTGCTTTGGCCAGTTACATACGGGCAAAGTTGCAATGTGCCAGCTCTGTACATGTACGTAAGACATTTATCTCCTGTATTTGTGTTTGCCTCTCCTGCATTTTTACTACATTGTTCTTTTGTTCTGGAAGAATCAAAGTCCCCTTGAACAGTCACTAGCCGAACAGCAAACCCATGAGCACAAAAGTAAATGTTTATTTCATGTCATTGACATTCGGGATGGTTGTGATACAGGATTGTTGTAACAGCTGGTTAATAACATGTCAGCCTGGAAAGATGCCGAGCACTTGGCCACAGGTACTGAAATTCCTTATGAGGGAAGGCAGCATCTATAATGTAACCAAGCTAGCTCTAAAGTATGGTTAGTTGTCAATATTTAGTGAGATCAGGTTGTGCCCTATTCTCAGTAACTCCACGTCATGTAAGCGATGGGTATTACACTGTGCCTAGACCTGGGAGCATTTAACTCCATTTTAAGTGCAAATGCAGAAGCGGGGTGACTCTGCACCTCCTTGTGCCTCTGGGCACCACGGTCTGCACAGCACAATTCATGAGGCACAGTCTGATGATGAAAACCATTCTATATAATCCCAAAAGTTGATACGGACCATATGAGCATATATGTATTCTAAGCCACATCAGGCAAACCTGCAACTTGTTAAACACACTAAACTAGAAAACCACTTTAACTCCTTCACCTGAGCATCATAAAGAAGAGGATACCAAATACTGCAACGGTGACAATCCCCAGTAACCTATCATTTGATTGTCTGGAGCGCAAGGCCCCAACATGCAAAGAACCCACAACTGTTGCTGGAGCTTCAGTGCAGCTCCAGATCAAATGGTGACAGAACCTTGAGGCTTGATTCAAGGCTGAGCCCCTTGACCCCTGCAGCCTTGTTCTATCCTTCCACCAGCTTCCCAATAGGCCTCCTTAGTATCTCATCCATCCCTTGCAGTGGCTGTTTGCATCAACACCAGTGCTCTGCCTATACCTCTAGCATGACCTCTCTGAGCTCTTTGACCTCTGCTGGAGCCTCTTTAGCAATTATATATCCATCACAGAGGCCACATAAATGCATATAGACAGAGCTAATCACTTTGTGTAGTGTATGATGTGTAGTTTGATCTGAGAGCTAATATTATAACTAAAATTAGAATATAAAGACACGAGTTTACCAAAGATAAGCTATCAAAAAAATGAAGCCTGGGAACACTTGAAAAATTTCAGCCAACAAATTTTATATAGCTTATTAATTTATTGCTTATAGAATGAATTTTGACATTTTCAAAAGACATATACACATGTATATATCCATGTTTTGGCCATAGCTCACGTGATTATATTTTTCAGTTCCAACTCCCTCCAGGAAAGATGCATGCAGAGGAGATGACACCTCACCTCCAATATGGTTGCCCCTCGGCACTAAAAGAAGGCCTGTCTAAGAGCCCAGACCGACGGGGACCACAGCTACATCTCTGTGTGGCGTTTGCTGGCTTTTGTTCCAAGCTCTCTAGAAACTGAAACAGTGTTATGGGAGGGCAGTGGCAGGTGTGGGCAAAGCTACGAGTAAGTAACAAGGTCTATTTTTTCATATTATACATCATTTTTCTCTTCATGTATGGGAATGACCAGGTGGGCAAGCCTGGACCTAGGCCTTTTGGGATGGAGATTCTGGCAATGCTAAGACTTTCATTGCAACCTTTCCTTATTCTGTCTTTCAATACAGGATCCGAAAAACACCCTACCCAACATCCTTGATTGCTTTTATGGTGAGGGGTGGGCGTCTCGTGATTCATTTCTATCCCATAACATGAGTGCAGCTCTGTAGGGACTCTCGGGAAAACTCCTGTTGCCTCGGTAAGAAGAAAAGGAACATAAGCTATGGCCCTTCTCCCACCTTCTTCCTTGAAAATCTATCTTGACCTCAGCAAGACTGCAAAATTCAAAGAGAATTCAAGAGCTTAAGAAAGACCAAGAGGAGAAATACAAAGTCTGAGTCCTGGGGTGTGACAGCAGAGGCAGTCAGTAGCCACCACGCCTATCCTCAGTTTCTTATATCTGAGATTCATCAATGCATATTATCTCCTATTTTTATGAGTGTTCCAGTGCTAAAAGTTAAATCAACTTGTGTTTAAGTGCTTATTTTGCAGCATGACTTGGATCTAGCCCAGGTTGTTTGCATCAGTAGTAGAGTGGTTCTCAACTTTCCTGACACAAAAACAGCCTGGGCTAGACCCAAGACATACTGTAAAATAAGCACATTATAAAATTTTATTTAATGCTGTGACTCTTTAATACAGTTTTTCATGTTATGGTGAACCCCCCACCATAAAATTATTTCATTGCTACTTCATAACTGTAATTTTGCTAATGTTACAAATCACAATGTAAATAGCTGATATACAGGTTATCTGAGATGTGACCCCAAAAGGGTTACAAACCACAGGTTGAGAACTACTGAGTTGGAAGATAGGCTTTTCTACTGGGCATTGGAAGGACTGAAATAGAAGGAAACACAGTGGTGTCTTACCCTGGGGACTACGGGAGTAAATAAAGCTGCAGCCTCAACAGCAAGTAAAAATTTCGTAGGACTTGAGATTGGGGAAGCTTACATTAACTCTCTTTTCTCTGTGTTGATTTAATTGACATAGAGAAATCCACGCATCTTCTTTAGCCTCTCTCAGCAAACTTTTTGAGGCTTCTTCAAAAATGAACCACTACTGAGAGAGAGAGAGAGAGAGAGAGAGAGAGAGAGAGAGAGAGAGAGAGAGGGAACATAATGAAGGGCTGGGTGACAAAAACAGCTCTGACAGGAATGTCTTCTACTGCAAAGCAAAAAACCTGGAGACAAATGACAGAGAACAGAGAGAAGAAATCAAAGTCACCTCCAGAAGTGCCTGGAAGTGGATAATTCATTCCCTCTTGGGAGGACGTCTATCAGAAGTTCTGATTTTTAAAAAGCAGCAGGCAATCTTACTTGGCCTTGCCTTTTTACCCTGTTCTTCACAATAAGTAGGATCATGGACTTTTCATCTTCTACTTCAGGCAAAAACAAAAGAAGAGGGGGCTCTCTCAGTCAGAGGATATTAGATACGTAACAAGGGCCAGCAGGAGAGGCTCCCTTACTTTGGTCTCCGGAAGAAGGCACTGAAGCAAAGATTTGAGTTCAAATATTTTATCTGGGAGGTAACCTCAAGGAACAAGTAGGGGGAGCCTAGGCAGTTTGGATGTTCACCTTACTAGACCGGAATGGAGGTGGGAGGTCCTTGGACTTCCCACAGGTCAGGGAACCCTGATTGCCCTTCAAGCTGATGAGGGAGAGGGACTTGATCAGGGGAGGGGGAGGGAAATGGGAGGCGGTGGCGGGGAGGAGGCAGAAATCCTTAATAAATAATAAATAAATAAATAAATAAATAAATAAATAAATAAATAAATAAAATGAGAGGATATAAGGGTTAGATATTGAACAATGAGCCAATCATGTGACTTCTCAGGAACAAATTAATAAAAAAATTAAAAGTGAATTGTCAACGTTAAAAAGAGAGAGAGAGAGAGAGAGAGAGAGAGAGAGAGAGAGAGAGAAGGAAGAGCTACAGATATAATGAGCAAGCCGTGCCTACGGGTGACTGGAACTCAGCAGAGTGAGATGCTCTGTTACAGAATATGCTTCTGGATTGTTCCTTCTGTGCGGTTAGGAGCTGGGACACCTTCCACTAACTCCTTTATCATCAGCTGACACCTGTTCCTTGGGACATATACACTTTGACTATTTCAGTCTGCCCAACACATGAGCAAATACATTCTTACAGTCAGAAAATGTCTTTGGGCCAAGAAAATCCGAGGTATCTGATGTAAGAAGCCATTAGCACACACAAGATTTCTGAGCTCTGAAAATCTATAGGCAGGATGTCAATAGTGTCTGCTACAGTGGAAAGAGAAGAGGGTGGAGGAAATGGGGTCTGAAGTGAGGCAGCAAGCTATAGAGAGCTTCTGCTCAGCTATAGCGAGTACTTGGGTTGGCCAGGTCGATGAAAAATGAAGCAGGCAACCCATTAAAACAGCTTTGAAACTCTATAGCATACCTCACATTTATTTTTGTTTTCCTTAGACTTTAGGATGTCCTCAAGAATCAAGATTAAAATTCATAGCAACCTTCATGCTCTATACTGGAAGAAGATGAAATTCTAACCATACCAGCCAATAATCTGAAGGTATTTAAAATTATGATGAATAAAGAGTTTAATAAAAGTAAGCAGTGTTTAGCACCCAAAGTTAAATGTTTTTATAAAAGGCAAGCTCTAAAACTGGCACCACAGCAGGGTTTCCACATATAAAAACTGCACCAAGCCAATATCAGAAGAAAATGAGTCTGAAGGTTCTGAGCAGGGTGCTTCTGCTTATTTTTCTCTGCTTCTTTTACTTCTTAAAACTTTGCAGATTTCCCCCCATGGACATATATTGCTCATATAATTTGTCCACAATGTCTTTGAGAAAAAAAAGCTATCTCTTTCTACTAATGTCCCTAAAATGATTTGCTACTCTGGCCCATTTGGACCTCAGCTGTTAGACTCTCTCTCTGGACTCCAGATTAATGTCGTTGACTCTCCTCTCCTGATTTCTATCCCAGTTAACACTGAGTTCAGCCAATCAACCAGCCAACATGCAATTAATATTTATAGTGTGTCTACTGTGTGCCAGGCATAGCCCTAGGCTGTAGACCAGTGATTTTAAACCTTCCTAATGCTGTGAGCTCTTAATACATCATGTCATGGTGACCCCAACCATAAAATTTTCATTTTCACTTCATAACTGTTATTTTGCTACTGTTATGAATCGTAATGTAAACATCTGATATGCATATGGCCTTAAGAGAACCCTGTGAAGGATTATTTGACACCCCCTCTCCCAGTGGGGTTGTAACACATAGGTAGAGAATCATTGCTCTTGACAAAACCAAGCATGTTTCAATGTTACTGGAGGGAACAAAGAAATAAAATAAAAACAACAAAAAAATGCCCATCTTTCAGCAAGACTAAAAAGCAGAAACTCATGATTCTGCAAGTTTCTGCTGTTGGTGACTTAGTGGGCTGCCTTCAGGATGTGAGCTTTAACCTAATATCGAAAATATGCAAAGGAATTAACCAGAATATAAGTGCATGGGGTCAGCAGGTTAGGGGCCTAGAGTATAAATCCTTGTACAAAAGGATATAGTGATTAGATTGTCAAGCCACAATCAAGTGTACTAAAACAATGAAGGGTTGCAGTATTGGATTAAGGCCCACTGGAAGACAAATGAGTCCAAGAAACTAGCCACCAACAAGGCTCCAGCAATAGGAAAAGAGTCTGGGAGAAATATAGGTCGGATCTACTTTTATGCCAGGAAATGTTTGATCGGCAAGGAGAATGGTACAAAAATCCTAGATGTTCTTAGAAAAGAGATGACCACTGGGAAGAAAGCAGGTAGGGGCGTGTGTGTGTGTGTGTGTGTGTGTGTGTGTGTGTGTGTGTGTGTGTGCGCGCGTGCACGCGTGTAGATGTGCTACCCATGGAAACCATATAAGCATGGTAGGATTTGAAATGGCAAGAACTAGGAAACAAGGACACGCAAGACAAAGATACTGTGGGGTTGATGTTGCTGGTCATATCACCCAGAAAGGGAGAAGCCAGAGACAGAAACCACAGTAAACTGGACAGCAAACAAGAGACTGGCAACAATGAGCCTACTTCCCCTATTATCCTAGCAAACAGGGCAGAATAGGTTAGCTAGGCTTTCAATCTCTGTAATGGAAATTCTTACAAGAAAGGAGAAGATCAGTGTATTGCTTGATAGTATCTTTTCATCTTACTTACTATATCTACCTCTCTCATAACTAAAGAAAGAAGCTGAAATGCAGCCAGTTGCCTTTTCCCAAAATTCTACCTACAAAGGACGCTATACCTGCAAGTCATCTTAGGGCTTAGCTGTGCTTGAACAACCAGTGGACTGTATAATCTTTCTCCACTTTAAGGATCCCTTTTCTTCCCCCAAACTACCTGTCTCACAAAGGCTTCTGCCAGACATGGGGTGTGATTGTGATATTGAAAGGTATAGGTCATGTTGGCTAAAAGACCTGTGCATTAATATAGAAGAATGGCAGAAACTAGGGACCAGAGAAGCATCGCTGTCTGTGGTGCTCTGTCCTGGTGGCTCCTGTGACCAGCAACAATTCCCAAGCTGATGCATAGCTTCACAGGCCATTTTAGCATAGGTCTATACCTAGGTAGCCCCTCCTGTTTTATCTCTAGAAAAAGTGAGATTCTAAGCATCTTTGGCATTCTACCTTACTGGTGTATCTTTTTATTGTTTTTATTGCACTATACATTTTTCTCTACTCCCCTCCCTTCCTTCTTTCTCCCCTTCACCCCTCTCCCATAACCCCCATGCTACCAATTTATGCAAAAGATCTTGTCTCTTTCTCCTTACTACTTGGATCCATGTATGTCTCTCTTAGGGTATCTTGAAAGCCTTTCAAGAACCAATAGAAAAGCCAAGATAATCCCTGCTTCAACTGTAAATAATAATCACACAGAAACTATGTTAATTACAACACTGTTTGGCCAATGGCTCAAGCATATTCCTAGCTAGCTCTTATATCTTTTTTTAATTTATTTATCTATTAAAGATTTCTGTCTCCTCCCCTCCACCGCCTCCCATTTCCCTCCCCCTCCCCCAATCAACTCCCCCTCTCTCATCACCCCAAAGAGCAGTCAGGGTTCGCTGCCCTGTGGGGAGTCCAAGGACCTCCCACCTCCTTCCAGGTCTAGTAAGGTGAACATCCAAACAGCCTAGGCTCCCACAAAGCCAGTACGTGCAGTAGGATCAAAACCAGGTGACATTGTTCTTGACTTCTCAGCAGTCCTCATTGTCTGCTATGTTCAGCTAGACCGGTTTTATCCCATGCTTTTTCAGACCCAGTCCAGCTGGCGTTGGTGAGTTCTCGATAGAACATCCCCATTGTCTCAGTGTGTGGGTGCACCCCTCGCGGTCCTGAGTTCCTTGCTCGTGCTCTCTCTCCTTCTGCTCCTGATTTGGACCTTGGGGTTTCAGTTCGGTGCTCCAATGTGGAACTCTGTCTCTGTCTCCTTTCATCGCCTGATGAAGGTTAATATCCAGGAGGATGACTATATTAATCCATTTTTATTATTTTATATTTTACCACAAGGCTTGTGGTTTGTTACCTCTTACTTCTTGGCAGCTACATGGCATTTCCCTGACTCCACCTTCTATCTCCCTGTGTTCAGTTTAGTTTTACCCCTACCTATATTCTGCTTTGTGGTAGGCCAAAGTAGCTTCTTTATTAACCCATGGTAATAAGACATATTCATAGCATACAGAGGGAAATCTCACATCATCTCCCTTTTTCTGTCTAAATAAAAAGATTTTAATTTTAACATACTAAAATTACATATAACAAAACAGTTATTAAGAAATAATAATAATGTAAATAGTCCATTTACATTCAACACTGTCTAAACAGACCCAAGCCCAACAGTTCTAGAAACTCTACAGAGAAGGAATTAAAATATGGCCATCCACTTACCTAATACCACTGTAACCAGAGTCTTCGGGGAAAACCTGGCAGACCCAGTAGATTTGATTCAACAACCTATGGGAGGAGCAATGATGAAAAGCAGAGAACAGAGCTTTAATCACTGCAGCCTGAGAAGAGAAACCATTAAAGGGGTGTAATGACCTCAAGGTCATCTTCAGGATACTGGCATAAGCCTTAGATTTAAATAGAGTGACAGGAATTATACATAATTAAGCCGTTCTAATCAAGGACTTCTCTGGTTGGCCAATATCTCAGTTTGGGCTCTGCAAGATTGCCTGAAGAAGCCCTCACTGGTTTAGCAAACAGATTGGTTTTCAGGAGAGGATTACTCCTTCTCCAGTATCATGGGTAACGGCTGTCATCTGGGGAGTGGTCTGGCCAATGAGGCTCTGTTCTTCCTAGAACCCAAGACAATGACTGAAGACCCTTAGGTACCTTGTGGGAGTCTGGAAAAGAATACTGAAAAGGGATGACATTGAAATATTTTTTCTTTTTTTTTTGGTTTTTCGAGACAAGGTTTCTCTGTGGTTTTGGAGCCTGTCCTGGAACTAGCTCTGTAGACCAGGCTGGTCTCGAACTCACAGAGATCCTCCTGCCTCTGCCTCCCGAGTGCTGGGATTAAAGGCGTGCGCCACCACCGCCCGGCGACATTGAAATATTTTAGTAATCCTTTGTGCCTTTAGACAATGAAGAGACTAAGACAGGTTAGACAGCACCAGTTTTTAGATAAACAGCTCTGGAGTTATTAACAAGTGTACATACAGAGACAGGCAGGTGACCTAGCGACAGATGCAAAATGAAGGCAGAGATGGCAGGCTTTCAGTTGCTTTATGAACACAAGCAGGGAGTCAAGACCTTCCAGCAAATATAATTTCTAAGTGCATTCCATACAATTTCCTCTGAAACTGTACTTCCTCAGCAGCTACGCTCTCTTTATTGTCTTGAATTAAGTTTCCATACATGTATCGTACATTAGCATATTCCCCATCACATACCCGTTTTCCCTTTTCTCTGTCTTCTTTCCCATTAGTACCCTGGGTTCCCTTAGATTTTCATTCACTTTCATGCCATACATACATATGGGATTTTGTACATCTGTATAAAACGAGAATTATGCACAGTGTTTGTCTTCTTGAGACTGGCTTAAATTATGGTTATCTCCAGTTGCATCCGCTTTTCTGCAGAAAGCATGACTTCATTCTTCTTATGCAAACATGATACTCTCTGGATTTTGATTATTGGGGCAGCTTGGGGAAATAAGGGGTGCTAAAGGCCACATCTTTCAATCCTCATATAACCTGTATGCCCTGCAATTAGGTTTCTGTTCAGTTAGTCTCTCACAATTGGCCTATATCCTCACTTCAACTTTGGCTCCAATGATCAGACAACAGTGCCTTGCATGCAGAAATAGGTTATCGGTGAATAAACTGATGAACTACTTATCTCCCTCTGCTAAGAGAGAGGTCTCCCTCTTTGCATGAAGATAAGAGTCTACTGAGTACGTTTTTAAGAATGGAAATCCTCCTAACCATCAGACTCAACCAGTTGGCTGGGCTCCTCCCCCTGCACACCGGGAGCACATTTTTCTGGGTCACTGGGGCCCTCTAGTGGCTATCTTCGACTGAACCCTTATAGAGCTCTGGCTTTTCCTAGCCTATTAAAATTTCAACTATCCCTTGGATTTTAAAAGAAAAATCAACAAATAAATTCATTTGCTTCTCCCCAAATATAGTTTGGAGCTATCTGGATTCTCAGATTATGAAGTTCAGCCGGCCTTTTAGCTCTTCCCTGGGTGTTTTGTGTTTTAATGAGCTTGCAAGAGCTTGCCTGCATTCGCCTTAAAGGGCTGACTGTCATTTCAAAGCTTCTAACTCGTTTGTTTCTGCAGATGACACAGGGGAACCCAGGCCTGTAGGCCAAGGCAGTTTTCCTTTGACTCCAGTCTGCAGAGGCCTCAGGGAGCAGTGATGCGACTGTGAGCTATGGCTGCCTCTCGTGGCTTTGGTAAATAGGTGAGCTCAGGGTGCACCCTGAAACTGTGGCTGCCAGCCCTTTCATGAATCGATTGCTCCAACCCCATGGGAAGCTTTCCTAATATAATTAGCCAGCGTTGTGGTTGCATCACCTTCATGTGACCCCTGGGAGCCATAAAGAAAAGTCCATCACAGTCACCTGGCTTTCTTCCCAAGCAGACAATTAGCCACTGGCCAGGAGGAGACTGGGGGAGGGGAAGAACCTCTATTTCCATATCTTATGACATCTGCTATGTCCTGGACGAGAGAGAGAGAGAGAGAGAGAGAGAGAGAGAGAGAGAGAGAGAGAGAGAGAGAGAATAGCTCTTTACTGGCATTGAGTACAATTATACAAGCATTATCTTTTCCATTGCACAAACAAGAAAATTAAGACTCAAAATTAAACATATTTATCAAGATCACACAGCAGTGTAAACAACAGGATTCAGTTTAAAGCGCAACTGTACCTCTTCAGGCTGGGCCCCACCTGCCAAAGTTCGCATTCTGAAGGCTTGGGTGGCTGACACAAGCTTTTATCTAACAAGTTTCCAGGGGCTGGGGTATGGTGTAGCAGGTTTGGCCACAACACTGAGAACCATGGTTCTAAACAATCCACATTGCTTTCAATAGACCATTACCTTGTTTTTATTATAGGGCTTTTCATTTGTAGGAAGCTTTCCTTAACCCTTGAATCCTGGCATCTGCGGGTTAAAGAGATATCACAAACCAAGATAGGGATATCTAGGTAAAGGATCTCACCTAAGACCATGCAATCAGCCACGAGGCAAAGCCAGGATTGAGCCTGCCACCTCACTCACTCTAAGCTACATTTTTTTAAATTTATTTATTTATTAAAGATTTCTGACTCTTCCCCGCCACCGCCTCCCATTTCCCTCCCCCTCCCCCAATTAAGTCCCCCCCCTCCTCAGCCC
>NW_004949101.1:11353893-11362611 GCF_000317375.1 Microtus ochrogaster | reverse complement strand
CATAAAATATCTTGGGGTAACTCTGACCAAGGATGTGAAAGATCTATTTGACAAGAATTTTAAGTCTTTGAAGAAAGAAATTGAAGAGGACACCAGAAAATGGAACGATCTCCCTTGCTCCTGGATTGGGAGGATCAACATAATAAAAATGGCAATTCTACCAAAAGTAAGCTACATTTTTTTGCTCTGCATTCTGCTGACTCAAAGGCTCCCTAGATTCTCTGGATGCAGTAGTTGCAGTATTTTTGGTGAGCTCTCCATATCGGACCAGCTTTGCCTTGTGGTCCCTACTGGACACATACGTCACCAGTGCATCCGTGAGAATGTACTGGTCTCCTTTCTAACAACTCTGAGAAAAGGGGCTTTGGAAAAAGCCAGCAGCTGTGCTGGCCCCCTGGTAGAGAAGTAGCACAGAGGCCAGCGAGCAGCCCAGACAAGTGATTCAGCCCAGAGGCCCTGAACACAGGAATAAACCAAGATACTGCAAGAGCCAGCGCCCTGGCTCTGCTGACAGCGAAAAGGAGGTCATTTCATCTTTCTGTGTCTAAAAAGGTTATTGCGATCAGGGAAAACAATACTCACATGGAAGAGAATAAACACAAAAGAACTATGGATTTAAGGTAGGGTTTAGTCAATTTCCTTTGCCTGACAAATAACCCAATGCCTTAAAAGACATATCAACAACGTTTGAGGAAAACGAGATATGTGTGCAAGTTCCCTCCCTCGGGCTAAACCTGCTAGGCCATCACTTTGATCATATTCTTTAGCCAAAGCAGACCTACCTGTCCATGGGAGGAAACATAATGTAGATGCACACAGCTGATAGTTTATGGTCATGTTTGCAGTCTGCCACAGAAGAGTTTTCCTAGTTCGGGGAACTGAGAAAAAGAGGCTAAAACAAAGGATTTTGCCTACTTACTTGTAAAATGGAAAAAAGACTGGCAGGAGATGGGAGGTAGGGATGAGGAGATAAATCAGTTAGCAGAGGGCACAGACAAGTCAGCTCTCTGCCTAAACAATTTGATCTTACTGCCTGCAGGGATCTCCCAACAGCTGGTAGAGGACCCTGGCTTTCCTATTCATATTCCCCAAGCCAGGGAGGAAGCGGGGACATTGCTGCAGCAATTCACTTTTAGACACTTGCCCAAGGTTGCTCTCCAGGGATACTAATGACCTACCATTTCAGCCTCGCACTGTTCAAAGCTACTTGAGTGATGGGAAGTAGCTCCTCGACAAAGAAATGTGCCTGCTAGCTCTGCTATCCAGGCCACTGTGGTCTGGCATGGTTCAGGTAAGGGGACAGAATAGCAGGGATCTGAAAATAGAGCATCCACAGCTGTTCTTGCCCCATGAAAGTGATAACAAAGAAAATAATTTCAAGCTTCCAGCTAAATCACCCCAGTCAAAAACATTTCTTTTAGCCTGCTTGCATTGCATTGGTTGATGCCTCCACTCTCTTGCAAGCAATGGTTGGATTGCTAAAAGGCATCCACTTGAGCTGTCCTGCTGTGGTTCAGGGGACAAAATGCCAAGCTATGTTCTTGGTTGTCCTTGGATTTAACAATTACGGTGTGAGCTGAAAGCAAGCTACAGTCCCCAGCACAGTGATGACGATCACTACAGCCCTACCAAGGCCACCACTCACTTACGCTGCCATGGCTACAACATCACAAACCAAGGATTAAGAAGAAACAAAGCACAGGCAGGCAGGAAGAAACAGCTGCGTTTATACAGAACAGAGACTGACTCACTCTTTAGATGACTGCGCAGTTACTCTTGATTGCTAGCTTCAGAGGGTTTGAAATCAACTTAGTGTACTGAAAAGATGGAGTTAAGAGGAAGGTCATGGCTAAATGCTGGCGACTAGAACATTGGTAATGAGAAACAAAAAAAGCTTGCATCTAGGTATGAATGAAATAAGGTGACCAGAAAGGAGACAGGACAGGACTCTTGAGGCAGTGTCAGCTGGTTCTGACTGGTTCCCACAATTGCCCCTCCCTGAGGAACACAAGCAAGGTACTGTTGCCTTTCCATAGGTTATTGTTTCTAATTCAATGAGTTGGCAAGGAAGAATGATTTCTACCTAGCCTCTACCTGTTTCAGAAAAGAGACCACCACAAGTTGCCTGTAGACAGTGATAAATGAGATTAATATGAAATAACAAAAAACAACTGGTGCTACATTTTAGAAGTTGTGACAAGAATAAGGATGGGAAAAGCACAATGTGGTCATACAAATGTGAAAACAAAAAGAACATGGTCTAATGAATGACTAACATACCCCACAGGAGTCCAAGGTTGGCCGCTCTAGAAAGGACAGCTTGGGCTAAGGGCCAGCAGACAGTCAAGGTCAATAGCAAAGAAAGCAAGCAAGTTAGAGATGAACAGAGAGCTTCAAGGCGTGACCACTCCCCCAGAGAAACAGCCTGCACCTGGGCAGTTCATCTCCTGGCTGGGCCAGGGAGGCATCAACATGGGAGATGCTCAGAGGATTAATCAATATCAACAGAAATTACTTTAGTTTTTGTAGTTTCCACCGTAAATCTATAAAAAGTCCTTAGAGGGACAGTTTGACTGGTTTCTCCCAATCTCTTGAGAATCGTTTGCTTTCTGGAACTCTGCTTTCTGTGATAATCTTTCCTTTTTTAATCTTCTCTATAATAAATAATCTTCTTTAAACTCATCTTTCTCATTGCCCATGAATTTCATTTTTCTAGTTCCCAAGATAAGGACCAGAGAAAGCCAAGTCTTCTAATGCAAGGAGAACCCTTTTCCTCGTTTCACTGGGAGGCATGCCAATGGACATGTCTGAGACCGTGTTTCAAAAGATTATGTATGGAGGGAAAGTTCATCCTGGGTTGGGGTTCCAACCTGAATAAAAAGGAGTTGAGCACCAGCATTTGTCTCTGTGTCTTAACTTCACACACAGTGTGACCAGCTAGCTCATGCTCTCTGCCCTTCTGTGACCTGCTGTCTCATGCTCTCTGCCACACACAGTGTGCACCACCAGACTGGGAGCCTAAATAAGCCTCCCCTTAACTCGCTTTTGTTGGATATTCTGTCATAGCAATGAGAAAAATAATTAACATACTCAAAAATTCATTGGAAGAAAAGCAGGAAAGAGAATGAAGACTTCTAGGTACAGATAACACATACACACACTCATATGCGCACACACACAATCAAAATACGTGGAGATGAAAAAATAGTGAAGTTGTATCAGAGATGAGCTTCTGTGTGAGCTTCTGTTCACATCCTGTGCACAGCATCAGCTAGGTCCAAAAAAGGCACATGGCTGACTCTAGCATAATAGACTAAAGGAGTGCATTTTACTCATAGAGGGAAAGAAAAGATAATAAATAATTCACTGAAAGTCACTGAAACAACCACATTCATATTTATAATGTACTAAGTATATTATAAATATACTGTGTTCTAGGAACCAGTTCAGCATTTATGTTAGTAAAAAGCTTAATTATCAAAATAACCCAATGAGGCTCGTGGTAGTTCACAGAAGTAAGTAGTACTGCCTCAGTGAATGGTGCACAGCCTCTTACAGGAAAAGAAATACAAGACCTTTGAACATTTGTTTGTAGGGAAACAACTAGAAGCCAACTCAAGACAATCTTTAGAAGAAGAACCTGATACAGGTGCTTGGCAACCTGCAAACCCCTGGTAACTGAAGCCACACCTTCCTTCTCTCTCTCTCTCTCTCTCTCTCTCTCTCTCTCTCTCTCTCTCTCTCTCAGAACATGGAATTTCTCTCTCCTCCATCTATTCCACTTTCCTATTTCTGCAGAAAACTCTCCTTTACACCTTGTTCATAGGCTACATTGAGAACATTCCAAAATAACAAGAATTATTCCCTGTCATCCACACCTTTATTGTCACAGCTAACTCTAGGCAGGGGTTGGTTGCCTGGGGCTCTATGTTTACTTCTGGATTAAACATTGGAGCTGAGGGATGGTAGAGTGAAATGAAGTTGGTTTTTATCTCAGGACTGAGCAAGTGAATGCACCCAGTTTTCTAGACTGGACTATACAAATAGGGCAGGCAAAAAACTTATCTATACAATTTTTGTTGAGGTATAGCATGCTTACAGAAAAGTTCATGAATCATAAAGTTGACAGTCTATTAAATTGGTTACTGATAGAAACAGAACCTAACTTTAAAAAAAAAAGATGAAAACAGCTTAGATTATATAACATAAGAGAAAGAGCTAAGGAAAGCAGACATAACTCAATGCTGGAATCTCTCTGCAAAAAAAGCAATAAAAGCCTGAGAAAGAAGGTCTGGCTCCAGAAATACAATATAATAAAGTGTGACCTGGGCTGGTCTGAAGAAAAGCAGGCAATGGAAAGAGACAAAAATATGGCACAATGAACCAAAGAGGGGATTCAGAAATACTCATAAAGGTGACAGTATTTCCCTGCCGTTGCCTGTGAGTGAGTCCTTCACAAATGACTGCTGGAGTCTGATGTGGAACCTGCATCCTGATGGTACAAAAAAAAAAAAAAAGATGAATTCATACAGGACAGGCTTTGCATGTCCTCTCTTAGCCAGACCCAGAAAGCCCTGTGCATCCTCCAAATCAACCCACAAAATACCAAAAGAGGTCTAACTTACAAATGGGGACCTAGGACTGGGATATACTAGTAGAGAGACAGAACAAGGGTTCTTCTTGTGTGGCAGGATACACTGCCTTAACTTCTTTGACTTACTGAGGTTGTAGTCCTCCAAACTGCCTATGGAGAATGAGACAAAAAAATAACCCAAGGGAAACATACCATCCCAATGAGAGGAAATACTGGCTGGGTGCAAAATAACTTACATTTCATGCTCTTACTTATTTTTACTTATTTTTATTTATTAAAAATAAATAACAATTTATTTTTATTTTATTTTGTTGAGGTATAGCATGCTTACAGAAAAGTTCATGAATCATAAAAAAATATTTATTTTTAAAAAATTATTATTCACAATTTTCTTGCGTTATTCTTATTTGCACTCTTATTAAGATGGCTTCCGGTTAGGTATTTCAGTGGTTACTTCTCCATTGCTGGGATAAAATGCAATGACCAGAAACAACGTGAGGAAGGAAGACTTTATTCTGACTTATGATTCCACAAGGGAGAGATTCCATAGTGGCAGGGAAGGCATGGTATGGCAGCAGAAGGTTAGCTGTATGATCACATTTCCAGCCATCTTGGCCAATATTCCCAGAAAATACAGCAATATTCGATGTGTACACACCACAGAAGTCACAAGATGGAACACAGGTAAACAGGGCCAGAAACACCACATGGTCACTACTATATTTGCAGTTGATTTTGTCTTGCTTTGTTTTGTTTTGAATTAGCTTTTGGTCACTGCATACCTTGAGCCGTTTTACTGTCGCAAAAGATGTGTGACCTACCCCAACATTTGGTTCCCCAATCCCACAAGATCCACCATTTAAGAAAATGTCCTTAAACTAGCAACATTACTTTCTTTGTCAAGTTGCAGTTTTGATAGAGCAGGGAAAGCTTACTCAAGCGTAGTTGTCTCTAGCAGGCTAGTTCAAAGATGCACTCACATATGGAAGTCACCTGTCATCGAGGACTTTGACTCAACCCTGCACGTGCCTCTGCGGACGAAGAGAACAGAAAGCAGGATGAAGTCATAAGCCCTCAAAGCCTGCTCCCAGAGAGGTACTTTGTCCAGCAAGGTTCCATGTCCCGATAGTTCCATAACCGCCCCACACATCACCACCAGCTGGGGACTGTAGGTTCCAATATATGCTCCCATGGGGGACATTTCTCACTGAGATGCCTAACTTTGTTAAGTGGTTGTGTTTTAATGTGTCTCTTGTCTGAAAAGGCTTTCTATAATTCTCCTTTCTTTTACCCCATCTACAGCCGTAACAGTCTCTCTATGCCTTCTGATAGTTCTAAATCACATATTTTTTCTTATCATTATCACTTTATTCTTCCCGTACCCCTTTTCCACTTTGTCATTCCTACTTAAATCCTGGTACTCTCAGTCCTAAAACAAATTAGAAGCTACATTTTCACCAGGCTGCACCATATGGCTAGTGTCTTTGAACCTTACTATAGTCAGAACTGAAGTGCACAAATTGTCTTCTGTTGTAAACCAACTTAATAACTTCTGTTAAATCATTATAACTCTCATTGCGGTTGCTCTTGGTAGCAGCAAGGAACATAAACGCAAGTGAAGACAACTCACAAGGATGACTCAAATAAAATAAAAGAAGTAACTGAAAAGAATAGACAAAATAGGGGTAAGTGAAAATTGGAGGACACATCCATCCCTAACAACTGCACCAAACTTAACAAAGAAATAATACAAGATTCGATTCCAGCCTGGTCTACAGAGCTAGTTTCAAGACAGGCTCCAAAGCCACAGAGAAACCTTGTCTCGAAAAACCAAAAAAAAAAAAAAATACAAGAATATATGAGACAATATCAACTCTAACACATTTCAAAGGGATCGAACTGTTACTTTCCATTCTTCTAAGCTTGGCCATCTCTCTTTCCCAATGGTCTTTCTCAGCGGCAAAGAAGGAGCTCAGTAATAATGGCGATGACCATCAGCACACCATTACCACAAGTAAGTCATTGCGATTCTAGGACACTTAGTGCAAATAGTAACAAAAGGGAAGTGTGATTGTTGCATTAGTTTTAGATAAAAATCAACTTCATACCAAAGAAAAATGACCAGATAAAATGATGATCTCCTAAGAACATACCACAAGAGTCACAAGATGTAACATGTGTGAGCCAGGCCAGAAACATCACAGGTTCAATGCATACTCCCATTTGAATTAGTTTATGTTTATTGCATGTCCAGAGTCCTTTAACATTTGCCAAAGATTTGTGACCTACTCCAACATCCAACTCCACAATCCCAGATGACTCCCAGTTTTACAAGCTAGACTTAAACCAACAGTATTACTTTCTTCATGAAGTTTAAGTTTTGACAGAGACCAACAGGGACAGTTTAGTCAAGCTTAGTTGTCATGAGGGGGAATTTAAAGTCCCACTCCTATTTGGAAGTCACATATCAGCTAGGACCTCAGCAGAACACTTGCATGGGCATCTGTACATGGCTGTGATTTTTCCTGGCATGACAACCAGGTTGTAAGTTGAGCCTCCTGAAAGAAAAAGTAGTAGATACTTGCTGCCTTGTATGATCTAGCCTACAAGGTAAACAAGATTACTGCTCATACATACTACCAATATATACATGCAAAAAGACTACCAAGGCTCAAGAAAACAGAAACAGTCTCCCACTTTAGGTGAAGAGCGTCCAATTCTGTGAGCATATATTGGACTAGAAATGCTTATATGATTATTTTTTAATCTCCATTCATTCTGTCATTCTCCTATGAAGACTTTTCTCGAGCTTTTTTTTTTTTAAAAAAAAAAAAATACTGTTGGGTTTGTGGCTTTTGTTCAGATTAAAATTGGAGCCCAAATACTACACCCAAATCCCATGTTTTGAAAAACAAATTGCAGAACTGATAGAACATGATCAGAAACATTTCAGAGAAGAGAATTCCTAAATAAAGATCTAATGGCCACTGTGGTCGCTTCCAACCAGGCATTCACAGAAAAGTGGTGTTTTCCCAGATAATTGACAATCACGAGTTGACCCTGAACAGGGAGCTCAGATTTCCCTCTACAAAACGAGGCTAAATATTAAGAGGCGCCATGGTGCTCTTATCAGTTCTAATGCTTTACAGAAACAAAAGGGAAGGGGGAAAAAGTGAATGGAGAAAATGGAAAAGCATGAGCCCAACAAAGGGAGAAGCCAAGCTGTTGCTTGTTTTATATCTGAATGCTGTGCATGGTTTTCATGGTGGCAAAAACAATTTACTAACAAAAAAGGCTTTTACTGAGTGGCCTTCACTGAAGAGACCCTGCATGCTTTTTCACCAGACTGCTATAATTAAAAGCACCAATAAACAGAGCCTTTCTATTTAGATGGAAAAGCAACAATTAAGCCTGCCTGTCTATAAATAGGAGGCAGCTTCCCATCTATGGCTCCAGTGAACACATTAAAATCTTAGCTCCAGTGCCCCCAATTTATTTATACAGGACAAACCAATGAATTGCCATACTCTGATCATAAAACTGACAATTTCCTACAAGATGTAAGTAGATAAATTATGAGTCGTTCTAGGTGAGTACTGAGAGAGATGAAGCTGGGAATCAGCATATACCCTGAAAATCTAAAGGTATAGTCTTCTCTACCTTTTTTAAAAATTATTTTCCCTTTATCAAGCTATGGTTTGCCTTGGGTAACTTATATGTGCTGGCTCTCTTTTGCTTGGAAGGTATGAAAGAAAATGATAGAGTTAAAAAATAGATTATGGAAAATGAAAAATTCTTTCTCAAGATTTCCATTAGTTCAAGTAAAGAAACCAAGATATGGACAAAATATGTCTGAATTAGCAAATCTTTCATTTCATTTATAGAGAGTGAGTTTTCAGTGTTTATTCAACCACCCCCTCTTCGGCAAGCACAACTGTTCAAAGGTCAGGCAATCTGTCTAGACACACGGCTGGGCCATGGCAGAGCTAGAACTCTGCAGTCATTCTGACTGCTAATTCAGCAACCATTGAAGGAAAATATTTGCCTATTTTTATTACTTCCAATATAAAAGAAAGCTGAGAGTAATGAGTTTTTTTTTAATTTATTTATTTATTGAGGATTTC
>NW_004949101.1:11348033-11353242 GCF_000317375.1 Microtus ochrogaster | reverse complement strand
TGAGTAGTACTCTAATATGTATATATTCCATACTTTCTTCATCCATTCTTCTATTGAAGGGCATCTAGGTTGTTTCCAGGTTCTGGCTACTACGAACAATGCTGCTATGAACATAGTTGAGCATATACTTTTGTTGTATGATGGGGCCCCAGCAATACCACTCTTGAGAGTAATGAGTTTTAAGTAATAATAAAAATCAATGGGTTCAATATTTCAAGAGAAAGACAGATTTCCCAAGATGGCAAGAGATCTTCACTTTTGAAAATGTTACTCTCTTCTGTTCTACACAATTGGAAACACACAGACTTTGTAGTTTACAACAGTGTGGATATCTAAAAGTGCCCTAGATTGTCATAGCTTCAGAAAGATATGTATCCTCCTGTTCTTTCGTTTGTACCTGTCCTGTGTCTCCCAGTGGTTCTAAATGTCTTGCAATATCCTTTTGGTTGGTGGTTTTCACATCCTCCTGTGACTTTTTAATTCAAGTCCTCATGTTGTAGTGACGCCCCCAACTATAAACTTACATTCATTGCTAATCATAACTGTAATTTCACTACCTCTGCTATTCCTCCTCCTCTCCCTGATTCTCTTCCTTCTCCTCTTTCTGCTTATCCCCTATTTTTCTTCATTTTTCACCCTCTCTCAAAACACACAGATTTCCATTCTTTGTGGCTTTAGCTCTAAAAATTAAAAGGATGCTTTCTCTGGGCCATAGGTCATCATGCAAGCAACTTCTTAGATTCCCCAATTGCTTTGGGTATTTTTCTTGTTACCTTTTTAAGCTTGTTTTCTTTTGCTGCTCTCATATATTTTAAGGTAGGTTTTGTTGCAGGATTTCATTCTGTAAACTTGTTATATAGTTGAGCTAATCTTAAACTTATGGGCTTGAATCACCATACTCTAATGATTTATCCATTCTAGCCTCTAATTTATATCTTTCTTTGTGTTTTCATTGATGTTCTAGTTGGGTCCTATATAGAAATTCAAGTGCAAATCTCAAATGACTTTAAAAGACAGTTAAGGAAATGCTCAACATCCTTAGTGATCAGGGAAATGATCAAAACAACTCTGAGATGCCATCTTACACCTGTCAGAATGGCTAAGATCAAAACCCACTAATGAAAGTTTATGTGGAGAGGTTGTGGAGTAAGGAAACACTCTTCCATTGCTGGTGAGAGTGTAAACTTATACCACCACTTGGAAATCCGTATAGCAGTTTCTCAGAAAATTGGGAATCAATCTGCCTCAAGATCCAGCAATATCACTCTTGGGCATGTACTGAAAGGATGTACACTCATACCCCAAGGACATTTGCTCAACTGTGTTCATAGCAGCATTATTTGTAATAGCCAGGACCTGGAAACAACTTAGATACCCCTCAACTGAAGAATGGAGAAAGAAAATGTGGCACATTTATACAATGGTGTACTACTCACTGAAAAAAAAACAACAATGACATCTTGAAATTTGCAGGCAAAAGGAAGAACTAGGGAAAATGTCCTGAGTGAGGTGACTCAGACACAGAAAGACAAACACAGTATGTACTCACTCATAAGTGGATAGTAGACATAAAGCAAAAGATAACAAGCCTACAGTCCAAAACCCCAGAGAAGCCAGGAAACAAAGAGGACCCTAAGAGTGACATACATAGATTTCCCTGGGAAGCAGAAATAGACAAGATCTCCTGAGTAAACTGGAAGCATGTGTGAAGGGGGAGGGTGAAAGGGAAGTGGGGAGGGGAGAAGGTGAGAGAGGAGGTGAACATGAGAGATTGAGAAGGTTGAGTTGGGGGAAGGGCAGAGAAGGAGAGCAAGGAAAGAGATAACTTGATAGAGGGAGCCATTATGGGGTTAGCGAGAAACCTGGCACTAGGGAAACTACCAGGAATTCACAAGGATGACCCCAGCTAAGAATCTAAGCAATAATGGAGAGGCTGCCTTAACTACACTTCCCTTGTAATCAGATTGATGACTACCTTAATTGTGATCATAGAACCTACATCCAGTAACTGATGGAAGCAGATGCAGAGATCCACAGCTAAGCACTGGGTGGAGCTCCTGGTGTCCAGTCATAGAGAGGGAAGAGCGATAATATGAGCAAAGGGGTCAAGACCATGATGGAGAAACCCACAGAAACAGCTGACCCAAGCAAGTGGGAGCTCACTGACTCCGGACTGACATCTATGGAAACTGCATGTGACTGAACTAGGCCCTCTGAATATGAGTAACAGTTGTGTGGCCTGGGCAGTTTGTAAGACTACTAGCAGTTGAACCAGCATTTATTCCTAGTGCAGAAACCAGCTTTTTGGAGCCCATTCCCTATGGAGCTATACCTTGCTTAGCCCATATGTGGTGTAGGGGGGTGGGGGCTTGGTCCTGCATGAAGTGATGTGATAGATTTTGTTGACACCCCATGGGAGGCCTCACCTGTTTTGAGTTGTGGATGGGGGTTGGGGAGGGGGAAAGTAGGAGGAGTGGGAGGCAGGAAGGGAGAGGGTACTGGGATTGGTATATAAATAAGATTGCTTTAAAAATAAAAAAAATAAAGATAATAGGAAAAAATGAAATTCAGGTCTAACCTACATAAGAAAAACCCATTACTGTGGTTTATAATGATAATCATATAGTAAAATGCTTGCTATTTCTTTAGTGCATGCTACTTACTGTGTTGGAGATAAAGAAACCAAGTCTCTGTTATGAAGATTAATTCCCTAACCTCTTATGACTAATAACTGTGTAAGCCTCACCACAAACAGACCAAGTATCAAATGAGTCAGACATGAGCTCACAGTAGCAAAAATGTCACAGTGCTTCCTACCCTGGATTTGCTGGCCCTGGTTCTAGCAATGGAGGATATGGTTCTCCTCCTCTCTTCCCTGATTGTACTAGAGCTTACAGCGCTAATGCCCATCCTTAGCCCACTTATTTCCGTTGGGAATGATACTTGCTTCCCAACATACTGACTCTCTACCTGCCATTTTCTCCAGACACAAGAAAGAATATTCCCTGAACATACATTTCTTAGGGCTTCCAGCTTCAAAGCCAAGCCCTCCTGCTGCCAGCTGAGTCATATTCCCGAGAAATAGAACCCAAGACAGGGAAAATCAGGAATACGTGATTCATTGACAAAGGGCACCTAAATGAGCATCTAACAGGGGAAAAAGAACAGGAACTGTAGGGAAATAAGTCATGTGAAGATGTGTGCTCAAGTGATGTAGGAATTCCTACCACCAGTAGCCTTTAAGTTACCCGCCCACTTGGGCGTGGCCTCTTACACTATTTATGCCAATGTAAAGTGCCCTTCCTTTTCCCCGCTGCAGGATTTGGTTGCTGTTCTCTAGTACAGCAGAGAATTGTGATCTGTGAGTCTACCTATAAATAAATAACCCTCTATTATACTCAATTCTGAGCTAGTGTGGGATTTCTTTTAAGCGTCCTTCTTCACTCCGGTAAGATCTAAGAGTGTTTTCATTTGGGAAGGACCCTACAGTATAAGTCACAATGTGGTCCCCACCTCAAGGAAAGGGAGATGACCTTTTATCTCCCTGTATTAGTTAATCGTTGCTATAGGTTTTTCTGGTTGGGGAAGTGTAGGGAATGTGATCTGCTGAGCATCAATTTAGGTCCCTGTGGGGGTATCCTTGCTCCTATAGAAACCAACACTTACTCAAACATCTATTATAACCAAAACTCTGAGCTCTAAACATACTATGTGAGGCAGGGGAAAAGTCAGCATTCAGCTTCCTTTTTTTTCTCATCCCACCCCCTGATCCTGGCCTCTGCCAGCTCCCCACCATCCTTTGTGGCTGAAGTCCCTCGTACCAGCTATCCAGCCATGAACACTGGAGATTTTCATAAAAGCAGAACCAACCACATGGGCGCCTAACCCTTTATTAGTGTTCTAAATCTCTGTTGACAGTTACCAAGACTCCCTGGGTGCAGCACAAAAGTCAACAAGGAAATAAAAGAGCAGCTGGTTTATTCCTTGGGGACAAAACCCACTACATGTATAGCAACTGGGTATGTGCCCACAAACCTCAGGGCACTGCTGGGTCCAAGGACTCACTGAATCTTCCATTTTAATCTCCCTTTTCCAGCCTGTCTGTGTACATAACACTTCTCCACATCTTTCCGTTTCCTTGTATCATGTGCCTCAGGAAGCTGAGCAATCATGAATACTGAAGCTGTCCTACTACCTGGAAGGCAGACATCTGATCCAACTGCTTGCTGCTACCTTGGACCATCTCTTAGCAAAGTCTCTACCATCTTTTTCCATTGTTTCTGTACTCTAAACCTCCTATCATCCGGTACTCACCTCACAGTGAATTCCATTGTGCAACTGAACACCTTACTATAGCCTGATAAAACTCTCTACCCTATCTTGTCAGAATCTAGAGAAATAAATGTTCCAAGAAAGCCACGTAGAAAATCTGAGACAAATATGCTTGCTAATGACACTCCTGCTTCCTCCTTGCTGACTTGATGTCTAGAACTACACGTTCATAGCACAAAAATGTTCTATGCAGGTGACAGCTTTGGTATGGGGGCCTGTTTGCGGAAGCTGGTTCTACCAAGTCAGTGCTGGGTGACCCAAAGACTCAAGGAAATTTCATGCACCAAATTTCTCCTGTCAAAGAATGCTACCTAAGGCATAATTGTGAGGATGACAGCCAACAACTTCTGCCTTGCAGTAGCCTGGCACTATAAAACATTGGTTCTAATTCATATAGCATCCCATGAAGATGATTTTGGTTGGTAAGACCCAGATGTCTTAATCTCTGACATGCTATCCCAGTTTATTAAATTCCCTTCCATTAGACACATGTATAGTGAAAGATGGAAATTGAAGAAAGGCCATGAGCAAGTTCAAGGGGCATAGTCTGTTGAATACTCACATAGCCACAGCTAGACGAAGAGGAGTTTTGAAAGTGTGGTCTAGATATGCACCCCCCCAAAAAATGAGGAACTTGGCTGAAGTTTAGCAGAGCCCAAAAATGAGCCCAGTACTGTCTCTAGACTGAGAAACAGAAGACATTTAAAATAGCCACAGAGGGAAAGAAGAAACCAAGAAAAAACATGTCTGGCTCCAAGATGGGTTGTAGGCGTAAGTCACAAACAATGCCACAGCAGTTTGGAATTATAATTAATAGGGTAGTATTTATTTAAAGGGGAAAAAACTTACAGATCACCGTCAGCCCTCTGTACAACCA
>NW_004949101.1:11335314-11343018 GCF_000317375.1 Microtus ochrogaster | reverse complement strand
ACACATCCGGTCCCATACAGGTCTGCCTGGTCCTCTAGCCCAAGGCAACGCTGAGATTGATCAATTATTGATTGGAAGTGTGTTGCAGGCCTCAATGGGTGATATCTATAAAACCTCTCTATTCTAATTTTGGCATGTCCAAGAACTTCAAGGGTCTTCCAAATACCCTGGATGAGGCAGTGTAGACCATATGAAGGCAGAGATAAAAGGAATACAGTAGTGTTCACTCCTGAGAAGGAGCAAGTGCATATAAAGAGAAGTCAGATAGATTGGGAATGTAGACCAGATATCACAGAAAAATGGGTAGAAACCAAGTGACTTAAAACAAGCAAACATAAAAACCATGTCCAATCTATCCACTACCACGACAACTCAGAAAAAAAAATGAAAAGTCTGTTGACCTTGCAGATCATAGAGAGCAAACTGGCTTGACCGTGGATTAATATTACAGAATCATGAATCCCTGGACCAACTCCAGGAGTTAAAGAAAGATCTTGGCATCAGGTAAGGGTTGGGAGTGCGAATTAAGTGATGCTGAGATTTCTACTTATTATGGCTCCACGGTAGAATGATACACCCGGAGAATTATGATTTGCACATGCCTGCCTCAGAACAGAACAGGCTATGCTAAATTATCTCCTTTCCTCCCAATCTCCCTCTCTCCCCACCCCCGCCCCATGTATTTAACTCCATCTGCACACGCTATGTGGTTAAGCCTTACATTGATGTGCTGGTGATTTTAGACTGTTGTAAATAGCTTATCTAAAAATACTAGGCACTTCTGTCAATAGCACGCTAATCCGGTCTTGCTGTGCATTTTTACGATAGCAACCTGAGCTAAGAAACAGTCACCCTCCATCTTCATCTCACAAAAAGGGGCGACCTGACCCTCTAAAATTGCATGCTTCACCAGCCAAAACTTGCCAGACTCTCCCTGTTTCTGTCTCTCCATGTCTCTTCATGGTATTTGATTGGACTTGCTCAGCTCAGCTTTTAGCTGAAGTCAAAGGTATTTACCTATATTTCCAATGTTTGATCCGTGAGCTGGCTCTGAGGTGTACATAATTCTTTTTAAGTAACTGAGTCATTTCCTTCTAGGAACAACCCACAATTGATGGCTCAACACAGAGTGGGCGTGTGCTTTTCAGGTCACTCTGTCCCTTGTCTCTCTGTGATTCAATATGGCCTACTGGATCTCTACTCATGCTGTTCCCTTTATCTTATACCTTGCTTCTATCGATTTTTGTGTGGCCCATTTTTGCACAGTGAATAGAGTCTAAATCTCAGCTCCTCTGAAAATTCTGTTGGGAATAGCTTACCTAAAACATGAGGTGCTTCTGTCACCTTCCTGCACCTTCCTCTTCTGTGTTTCAGATCACACTCTGCTATTGTTTGTTGGCACTGTTATCTACCTCCTCCTGCCCCGTATGTGCAGAATTTACAAGGGAGTCACTGTGGGATCAATGAGAATTTAGTATTTGTTTGAATTGGCACTGTGTTCTGTCTGTCCCACTGCATCCTCCATCACTTAGTCCCTTAACAACAAAAGACTGAAAAACAGACAGACAGACAGACAGACATATACGAAAGCTGGGATCAGGCAGGCTGTGTTCCCCATGATGGAACAGTACAAACTCTGCAACATCCAATAAACTCAGCATGTTTCTTATATACTGTACAGGAAAGAGAGTTAGCTAGTTTTGGTTGGGGGGGGGGAGTCTCTTTATGGGAGCAGTCTCAAACTGTAGACATTCAAAAGGAGGAAGCTGTAGTTGCTAGTTTTTGCACACACTACCAACATTCCCACACAAACCAAAGGAACACTTTGCCAGTTCTAAGCCTGATCCTTATAGGGAAGACTTTACTGTGCCCATGTGCCTAAGACACTGCTGTCTGTCTTTGCCATGGCTGTGCCCATGTGTACGGTTCATATTTATTTGAGGCTTTTTTAGGTCTTTACATGTTTACTAAAGGCTTCCTCGCTCCCCCACACTGCCTATGTTAGTCTTTCACTTGGAGCATCTCCCACATTAATAAGTCTAGTCCATTTCCCTCCCCAAACCAAAAGCATACATTGATAAAGAACTACATATTGGCCATGTGCTTTGGGAAATTTTTGAGATTTTTTCTAACATGTAATTCCAGGCTTTCAGAACCATTTGCTATATGTAGCTACCCTTGTATCATCTACTTTTTCTACAAATAATATATAAAAGTCCTTGAGGAGGTAGAGAAGCCTCCAACTAAACTTTAACTTAGTAAGAACCATAAACGACACAAAGTTTCTTCCCACCCCACCCCTCACCGCTGGCTTTGTGATAGAAATGGACAGAATAGGTTTTCACTCTACCTTTGCGACTCTTCCAGAAAGACATGTTAAACCTTAGGTTCCACACATCAAAGTTGCAACTCTCTTGTTCATGTATGTAAACCAACGATCAAGGACAGCCCTTATATGATGTTGACGCTCAGTACCTGAAGCTTGAGTGTTTGCTGAATGAACACAGTGACCAAACACTAAAACATATTTGCTTTTTAATCTGGTACAGTCTTTAGCCTTGAGGAAAAGGCCCAAGAGTTAGTGCTGCCAGAATTAGTGCCAGTAAAATCACCAGGAAAGACGAGAATTCACTAAGAGGTAACAGGCCACGAGTGTCTTTGCTGATTTTATAATTTTACGTAGTGTTCTTTACTCAGTAAAACCCACCTTCTAACAACAAGTCAGTATGACAACGTGCAGTTTTACTGCTCCATTATGTCGAAGGCGTTTAAGATTCAATAAAAGGTGTTGGGCCTTTCTCACTCTCCCTCCTGCAGCCTCCGCTCTCCAGCACCTGCACAGACACCCGAGAAGCAGGCTTCTCTAGCCGACCTTGTGGTGGCGCATTCCATTTCACTGTCTCCCCGCTTTCTGAGTTAACGCACTTGGTAACTGCCACAGGGACTGAGTGGTCCCCAAGGGTAGAGTGCTGAGCTCTGTGTAATAGATGTTGGTGCATTTCCACTTTGCCTGGCACGTGAGCCTGTCAGAATTTGCCATTAACACCGGAGCTCACCTTGAGGACAAACTACAGGTGATAATATTAGATTGTATCACAGTCCCTTTGGAGTGCCTCGTGGTTATGACTAAATTCGTAGTAAAGCTAATGTCTTTCACAACTCTAGCTGTTGCCATAGCGCACGCCTAAGCTGCCTCACACCCTGAAGGATTGCAATATCTTCAGTGCTAAAAGGGATCACAGCTATTCAAAATAGGTCAGCCTGACCAGATGGAGGCCATTGCATTTGCATGGGCTAGCTAAGCCTCTTTTCCAGCACATGATCCCTGAAGAAACCAGTTTTCCTGTATATCATGATAATCTCCCCTCCTGAACAGTCTTTCCATCAAGAGCAGGTCAGAACCAGAGCAACATGAACAAGACAGTCTCTAAAGTGCTGTTTCACACAGAGATGTGGAACATGGCTTGTAATAACATTGAAAGGCAAATCTTGTTTGCCATCTTCAGGATAATTTTAAGAGTTTCACACATGATTTTATTCTGCTCCTGAAGGTAGAGCTTGTGTTTCCATATTTTTGAGCCTATTAGGGGCTTAGTTATTTCACTGATAATCAATAAAATGTGGCAGCAAAACCGATCATGTAATTTTATCCTGGGAAGAAACTCATGGCTGGCATGGGTGTGTGTATGTGTGAAAGTGGAGAACATGCCAGTCAAAAACCCCTAGTTAAAATCTTCCCAGACCAGGCATCATACCTATGAGTGATAAAGTCTGCTCACTTGTAACCAGAGGCACTTTTCTGTGACCATGGTATCCAGAGGAACCTAGCTGACCTTAGACCTAAGTCATTGTTTTCCGAGGATGTTGGTTCTGTCATAATGAATAAACAAAGCAGGAGGTATATTACACATAGCATGATGCAGAACTTGAATGACTTGCCTTTCCACTAGGAATATGGTCGTTAATGGGAAATACTGCCGTGTGTGCACAGAGACAAGGCAGTGTTTCACAGACTAGTAGTTACTGGATGGTCAAGCTATGGTTTGACGGGTAGCCAGTATCTCCTTCCCCAAGAGATGTTTCCGTTCTTAGCTTCTACTGCAGTCATCGTTCTGATGAGATTTGCAAACTTAGAAATTTTTTGGACTCTTAGAAATTTTCAGGTCTGGGTTTTAAGAAGAGACTTTCCAGGAGGCAGGATGCAAAGCAAGAGAGTAAATGTCCCTTTTTACCTGTCTTCATTGGGGTTTCTGTTGCAGTGATCAAAAGCAACTTGGTGAGAAAGAAATTATGTCGGCTTCCAGCTTTCAGGTTACACCCTATCCCTGAAAAAAGTCAGAGAAAGAACTCAAAAAACACCTGGGGATTAGCAGCTAACGCAGAGGCATGGGGCAAAGCTGTTTCTTGTGGCATGTTCAACTTTCTTATACAGCTTAGGACCACCTGTCCAGGGGTGGCAGCACCTGTCCTAGGCTGGAACCACCCACATAAATCATTAGTCAAGAAAACGCACTACAAACTTGCTGAAAAACAATTTGATGGAGATACGTTCACAACTGAGGTTTGCCTTCCCAGAAAATTCTAGTTTTTGTCAAGTCAACAGGAAAACAGCCAGGTCATCCCCTTACTCTGTTCTCTAGGGTGGGACTTCTTCCCAGCCTCATGTGACCTAGGACAGCACATTTCCTTGGCATGGCACAACTTAATTGGTATGGGCCTGAGCATATAACGTATGCTAGATTAATGGAAGTCAGCACTGAGCCATTCACGGGGAACGCTGGAGCATCCGTGCCCATTCTTCTTCAGCAGATGGGAAGTGAGAAGAATGTTGCTCTGAAAGCCATTGGAGCCATCCTGTGATGATGACAGAGCGGGTCTGTAGGTCCTGGGAATGGGAAGGCAGAGCAGTAGCACAACTGAGAAAAAAAAAGGAACAGCAATTATCCTGATGGTTTTGAACCCCGAACCCAGCTACCTGTTCTTGAAACTGGATATTCCCTGGACTCTCTTGCAATATTAAGTGCACAAGTCATTTTTTAAGCAACTAGTTTTTTGTTTGTTTGTTTGTTTGTTTTTTACAAAAAGATAGTGAATACCTTAGGTTAGACTTCTCTTGCACTTTTTATAATCTTTGTAAAAAGATTTCTGATGTTGCGGGCATGTGTTAGGAACAGCTGCCATTAGTCCTATTTGTCCAGTACTCTCAGGCATGTAACAGTAAATGACATGGTGGTGGTGATGCTGACGATGCTGATGCTGATGATGTTTAAGAAGAACTTATCAGGCTCTGAGAACATTTCAAAGTCAAGATATTCACAAAAGTATTTAACCTGACAATTTCTTTTCAGGGACTATACAGATCTGCTCTAAAGCTTTGAATATAAAATCTCATTTAATTACCACCATGATATTATAGGATGTTCTATTATTTCCTCATTTACAAATTATAGAATAAAAATAAAGAGAGAATGAAATAATATTCTTCAGGCCATACAACATGAAACCCTACAGTGCCTTCATCCATCCCCCATACCACCTCTGACAAGGTAGAGGACTCTGTGATTAGCTCCTGTGTTCTGGGCTCCGCCCTATTACAGTACCTCTGGTTTTACATTCTCCACCTAGAGGATCCCTGATCAATGACAAGGGGAGAGTTTCTGTCATTGGAGACTTAGCTCAACCAGCAGGTTTTGCAGCAGTTGCAGGTGTTCAGCTGACTCATGCCTGCTTGATCCTTCCCAAGAACATGGAGATCAAAGGGAGGAAGGATTTTTAACTCAAGTTGTCAGGCTGATTCTGCTTCCAAAAATTCTACCGATTATAACTATGGCATTCTGCTTTAATCTTCCAAAGAAAAAAAAATCAAATTGTAGCTGACTATTGCAACTCCCTGTTTAACTGGGATAAAAGAAAGATTTATGTCTCAGTAAGTTCTTGCCTACCCCTATGTTCCCCAAATGGCTTTGGACAGTATATACAGCATAGACTTGGAGATCCTCCTGTTATCTCATCATTCCTCAGGATAATTCAGATAATCTATGCACTGCTGTCAATCTCAAGTAGGGTCTTCTCTTTGACATTACCTCAGAGTCTGGTATTGTTTTTCTTCAAGCGTCTTCATCCACTCCACTCTATGGAGACACTACAGTGCAAGACCACAGACCACCATGGTACTTTTTTAGCTGCTGTGACAAACTACCAAATAGCAGCAACTTAAGGGAAGAAAGTTTGAATTTAACTTGCTCTTTGAAATGGTAAAAGCCATTGTGGAGTCCATGGCAATGGAGTGTGTAATTGAAAATACTCTGTAATTCCTTACACCTCTGTGCATCAGGAAACAGAGAGCTCAGGCTCGAAGTGCGATGGGTTAAGGTCAATACTCACACCATAGCAACCCACTTTTAGGCAGAAGTTTCTGTCCCACCTGGTCCTGCAGCCATTCAGTCCCAAATAAACACACAGATGTTTATATTAATTATAAATTGTTTGGCATATTGCTTAGGCTTATTGCTAACTAGCTCTTTACAACTTAAATTGACCCATAATTCTTATCTATGTTTAGCCACATACCTAAACTTGGTACCTTTTCTAAGTTAGGCATTCTCATCTTGCTTCTTCAGTGTCTGACTTGCAAACACATCTCTGCCCTTTCTCTTCTTATAATTCTCCTACTCTGGTTGCCCTGCCTATACTTTTGGCCTGGCTACTGACCAGTGTTTTATTTAACCAATATATGTGACAAATCTTTACAGTGTACAAGAGCATTATCCCACAGAGCCCACTTTCTCAAACCAGGCTTCACCTCCTAAAGATTTCATGGCCTCCCTAAACAGCTATGCATAAAGTGTTCAAACCCTTGAGTCTCTGCAGAAAATGATACATCTAATATCAACAGTGTTCATCCCTCCTTACTGTCTACATTACTCTCCATATTTCTTCCTTTGCTAATTGTACTGGGCTCTTCCTTTGGGTAAAGAACAAAAGCAATAGGAAACGTAAGTTGTTGGTTTACAACTTACCAAAGAGCCAGTAATCAGAAATTGGTAAGGGGAAATGAGTTTGTCTATAGTTTGAGCCAGAAAAGCTTAGTTTTTCTACCTTTGCTGTGGTGGGTATTATAATTTATAGGAAAGATTAAATAAAACCCAGGAGCCATAACTGTGTATTTTGCTGTGAAATAAGTTTCTAAAACTGTGAGGTATCTCTTTCTGGGAGACTTGTTCTCTGGCATCATAGCCCAGGTTTGTTCTTGACCTTAGCATGGCATTGCCTGGAGAAACTAATTCTTTAGGCTCCATTCTTACAGAGCCATTATTGCACTCTTACACAAATACCCTACTGCTGTCCAGCCCATTCTCTGTAGTACTTTCCATACTGCAAGGGTTTATGCCTCAACTAAAGTGGCCCTGTAAAATAATTGCAGGGGCTTTTGGGATTCAATGCATAATTTATTTTAATATCCCCTTAAATGTCTTTGGAAAAATCTCTTAGATGTCCACTCAATTTAAAAGATAGTATGTAATTTAATTAACCATTCAATTTCAAATACATACAAAGCAAATTATAAACCTCTTGCTCAGCTACAGGACAAGGACAATGGTACTGGGTATTGATCCTACTTCTAGCTCTGGCTTTGTGGGGGCCTAGCCAGTTTGGATGTTCACCTTCCTAGACCAGGATGGAGGGGGGAGGACTTCGGACTTT
>NW_004949101.1:11312424-11335054 GCF_000317375.1 Microtus ochrogaster | reverse complement strand
AAAAAAAAAAAAAAAAAAAAAAAAAAAACCAGCTCAGGAATTTGTAAATACTCTCTTATTTTGCTTTTAAGGAGAACTTTCAAAACACAAACCCAAAGGTAGATATTAACCAAAACCTGAAAACCGTTTCCTAAGAAGATTAATGCTGTTGCTTTAAAATACACTGAGGAATATTGATAAGCAGCTCTGTCATTTTTAAGTGATGATTCTTATCTAGCCTGTAGGTTTGATGTTGAGAAAGAAAACACTTCAATATTCTGTCATCTATTAACATGTGTTGCTCAGCCCACACATTTAGTCAAATTCCTGATCAGTCCATCTGTGGACTCCCCACACACCCGTTCCTGTCACTGTCATTGGACCTGTAGACACAGCAGTAATCTATACCATGAAGAAACCAGTTTTAAATAATTATCAAGTAATAACTTTCCAGGCTATTTATGATTTCAAGTCTCCATTCATAGCACGAATCAAGTCCCATTCAAGTGACTAGTAATTAGAGTCCTGATATCTATAGGGTACTGATTTTAAGGGAAGGGCCCAGCCCAATTGTTCTCCATCTCTATCAATTACTCCTCAGTGTCCCAGAGCTGACATCCATGGTCCTGTTGGAGCACACCCTCCTCGAGTCCGGAGATGTGTGTGGAGTCTCTAACATAGCAGCATCTCTGCAAACTTCTGCTTTCTCTGCCCCCAGCACACTCCCTTCTCACCCTCTAGAGCATCAGTTGCCCTTCCTCCCAAGTGCTGTTTCTGTATCACAGAAGGTGTTGCTGGACACTTGCAAAAAGCTGTGCTCTCTGCAATAAAAGTATCCAACCACTTATGAGGTAGCTTCTCAAATCACTTGGCGCAGAGCCCGGTACAGTGTTACACAATCAATCCATCACTCGGAAGGCTGGAATGAGAGGATCAAGTGTTTAAGGCCAGCCTGGACAATGTAGTGGGACTCTACTTAAAAAAAACAAATCACTTGGGTCAAAGTAATGTCCTTACACATGCTCAAACAGAAGTCAGCTTTTGAAAAGTGAGGATAGAACAATATTAATGAAGACAAATTTGTTGCTATGGCAATTGTCAGTAGGTTTCACGGAAATAACTGTCATAATGACATTTTTATCAAGTATCATTGGACATCATCAGACATTACATAGACATACATCAAAATGGTAGTGTAATACCATTTTACATCCCTTATAGGACTAAGCAAATGTTGGTAAGGTGAAAGAATTAGGACCATCATGTACTGCTCAGATTGTCAAATGATAGAACCTTTTTTGAAAAATGGTCTAACAGTTGTTTAAAAATTAAATATGCTATACCTGCCTTCCATGACTACATAGAAAAGTAAAGACATGTTCATAGAGAAACTTGAACATGGATGCTGATAGCTCTTTTATTATGATCACAGAGTGAAAGCAAGCCATATGCCCATCAACTGATAATAAAATGCCACATATTCCATATAAGAATTTGTCCATAAAATGGAATTCTGTATTATTTCATTTGAAAATGTAGGTTGCTTTTTAAAAGACCTTTAAATCTAAAGGCCCATGACAAAAGACAAAATGTTATATTTTTATTTAAAGGAGAACAGGCAACTTCGTTGTGACAGGAGGTAAATTAGTGGTTGCCAGGCATTATGGCTAATTTTCATTGCCAACTTGACTAGGCTGAGAATCATCTAGGATTCAGATCTCTGCATGTGTCCTTAAGATTGTCTATATAGACATTTAACTTCATGGGGACGACCCACACTGAATTCCATGGACTGGGTTGCAAGCTGAGCAGAAAGGTGATCTAGGCATTGGAATTCATCTCTTTCTACTTCCTGACTGTGGATTCAATATGAACAGCTTCCAATGCTTTATTACTTATTATCCCTTCTCTGCCTCAAGGGACTATTATTTACTAAAAACCTTAATCCAAAGAAAACTTTTCTTCTTTTAAATTGCTTTATGTTGGCTATTTGGTCATAACCAGGAGAAAAGTCACATCAGGTAATGGGATAAGAAGGGAGGGAAGGATCTGAGGAGTAACTGTCAATGTGTGTAGTAGTTTATTGAAGGTGATGATAAAAGCTCTGGGACTAGACACTAGGGATGGCTGAACATGCTGTTACCTTACTAAGCATGACTGAATTATATGCTTTAGCACATTTTCTGGTGTATGAATTATATCTTAGTAAATATGTTTCAAAACCTCTATGTATTAAATTATCAACATCTATAATATGTTTTGATCACTGTAGTGTATCATATCAGTCATCTTCCCATTACTGTAACAAAATATTTGAGGAACTAAGTGATGTAGTGGTTTGAAGTAGCAAAATTCTTGAGAAACTAGAAGTGGTGGTTTGGATAATATAGGCTCATATATTTGAATGCTTGGAGAGTAGCAATATTTGAAAGCATTAGGAGGTGTGGTCTTGTTGAAGGAATTTTGTCACTGTAGGTGAACTTTGAGGTTTAAAAATTCCGAAGGATAGTACAAAATGTACAGTTTGAGGATGAAATGAGTACCATGAAGTATACTGGACTCAGTCTGTAATCAGAAGATAAAAGGATTAAAGAAAAGTCTGATGCTAGATGGAATGAAGGGAGTGGTGACCTCAAGGAAAGACTCCACCCAGCTAAGCTTCCAAGTTGTGAAAAAGAATTAAAGAAAGGCTTACCCAATGAAGTAAATGGTCAAAAACAGAGAGTGGATGCAGATATAATTTAACAAGGGGGAGAGTGCATGATCCAGCCCTAACAAATAGCAGAACTTGGCAGCTTCAGCTACATGCTGCTGGCTTTAGGGACAAAGATACAAGAGAGGGTTATAGAATCCCCCTCCAGGACTAAGAAAATCCTCGGAGGCAAGGTGTACGTCAAGGGTATTTATCCTTGCATAGAGGCCCAGAGAGGGCTGTGAAAGGGAAGCTTGGATTTTGTTGGAGACCTCAAGATGGTTTTGGAGATGCCTGAACTGTGGGGTACCTAAAGAGGAAAGCTGCTCACAGGGAATGGAATCAACCCAAGAGATAGAAGTATGCTGCACTCAAGAAAGCTGAAACAAAATTCAGATCTGAAGAGTGTTTTGACATCAGACATGGAGATGAAGAGTTTGAAGTTTGCCCAGCTGGCTTTTAGTCTTGCTTTGATCCAGTATTTCCCCACTATACTCCCTTTCCCCTCTTTTGGAATGGTGATGCATATTCTGTGCCACTGTATCTAGGAAATATGTGATATGCTTTTGGATTTTACAGTGGATTACAGTTCAGAGATCGCCAGGAATCTCAGAAGAGACTTTGAGCTTTGGGCTTGTAAGCAGGGTTGAGACATATAGTCTATTTTTGAAGTTGAACTAAATACAATTTTGCATTATAATGTAGGTTCCAGGGAGTGCAGTGGTTTGAATAGGAATGGCCCGCAAAGGCTCATATATTTAATGCTTAGGGAGTAGCACTATTTGAAAAGACCAGAAGTATGGCCTTGTTGGAGGAATTGTGCCTGAGGATGAGCTTTGAGGTTTCAGAAGCCCAAGCCAGGTTCAGTGATTATCTCTCTTCCTGCTGCCTGTGGATATAGAACTCTCAGCTACTTCTCCAGTGCCATGTTTGCCTATGTACCATCATGCTCCCTGCTATGATAAAAATGGACTAAGTCTTTGAAAATGTAAGCAAGTCCCAATTAAATGCTTTCATTTATAAGAGTTGCTATTACCATGGTGTCTCTTCACAGTGATAGAACACTGACTAAGACAGAAGATAACAAAGAGGAAAGGATTATCTTGGCTCTTGACTGAGGAGGCTCCAGGCCATTAAACTGAATCTGTGTTGAGGAATCACATTATCTACACAACAGAGGAAAAGGTGCTTAGATCACAAGCCAGGGGACAGTGAATAGAAGAGCAAGAGAGAGCACAGCCTGAATGACCTAAGGCAGTATCACCAGACTCCAGATCCTAAAGGCCCCACCACCTCCGGTAGCACCACCATGAAGATCAATCCTTAAACACAGGATGTTTCGGGTGATGGTTACCCAAACCACAACATGTATTATTTAGATAAATAATAATATATTATGTATCTGTTGCATAATGTGTAATATATAAATGTACAGAATTACATAACATAGAAATATAACACACTGTGGATAGAATATAATTGCTAATTTAAAAGCTTAAAGGAACTAGAATATGCTTGATATGCATAGGATTTTTTCTTTAAAAAAATATGTTGCCTCAGGTTCTTTCGGGGATACAAGATTTAAGTCAAAGTCACATAAAACAAAAACAACCCTGAATCCAGTGTACTACTTGTCACCTATTTTCCATTTGTTGGGTATTTTTGTTAGACTTGGTTTGGTTTTATTTGGTTAGGGCATCTCTGAATTAAGAAACCTTGATGGGCCTCTAATGATAGCTTTACTCCCAGTAGCTGTAACGCAGGCAAGTTAGCACCTTCTCGTAGATTACACAACTGGGAAATGAGAGGGATATGAGAGTCCCATCACAGAAGGTCATTATTTAGACTAATGACCTCCTAAAACATCAGGGTTCAGGCATTAATATAATGGTATGTTTTCTAAACTCATTGTCATCATCATCATCATCATCACCCTACTTGGATCCAGAACATCTAGAATTTTAAGTTTCTTAAGACCTGTAATTAAGAACCCATTGCCGTTGTTCTTGAGTTCTCGGTAGTCCTCATTGTCCGCTATGTTCAGCGAGTCCAGTTTTATCCCTGGCTTTTTCAGACCCAGGCCAGCTGGCCTTGGTGAATTCCCGATAGAACATCCCCATTGTCTCAGTGTGTGGGTGCACCCCTCGCGGTCCCGAGTTCCTTGTTCATGCTCTCTCTCCTTCTGCTCCTGACTTGGACCTTGAGATTTCTGTCCGGTGTTCCAATGTGGGTCTCTGGCTTTGTGGGAGCCTAGGCAGTTTAGATGCTCACCTTACTAGACCTGGATGGAGGTGGGTGGTCCTTGGACTTCCCACAGGGCAGGGAACCTTGATTGCTCTTTGGGCTGACAAGGGAGAGGGACTTGATTGGGGAAGGGGGAGGGAAATGGGAGGCGGTGGAGGGGAAGAGACAGAAATCTTTAATAAATAAATAAATTTTAAAAAAAAGACCTGTAATTAAGGAGGAATCAGCCTTATCTCTGACTGTAGGAACTAAGGGGATATGAAAGGCAAAGGGTCAACAGAGCCAAACTCAAGGCAATCCAGAAACTGGAACTCGATCTCATATTTACTGCTCTGTAAACAGTCTATATTTGCTTTTTTCCTACCTGGCTGCAAGATTAATTGCTAAATGTGGGAAGATCTTGGAGTTTCTCCATAAGACTTTGTGTTTAAAGGAGAGATTTTATTATGAGTATTCCAGGGCGAGCATGAGTCAGAGAGTGAGTCAGGAAGGTCATCTCATTGGAGGTGGCTGATCATAAATTAGCTTTTGTAGAATATTAATCTCCTCCAGCTCCTTAGGGAAGCTAGCAACGATTGGTAAAAAAGTATGGAAGGCTTAAAAAAATAAAAGAGTGGGAAGACAATGTCACCTTGAGCTTCTTCTAAATTTGTGGATTTTAGAGGAGGGAAAGGGTATGCTTTCAAACAAACTTTAGAAGGGAATGGTTCTGAAAATCAAGATGCTGCAAATAGAGAAAAGTAATTATTAGTGTGCTGGGAGCTGATGAGAAACATGAGCCAGAGCCTGAGAATTTCTTGGTATGTATTTTTCCCACGAATTATTTCTACCTAATGATGAAATTCCTAGGATGGCCTGAAAGTAGCTTTGTAATCATTTTGAGTTTGAATATCTGGGAACCTACAGCTGAGAATCAATAATATCCGAGTCTTTGTGCTGGGATAAACAGAATCACAACACTAGAGGGTTTGGGAAACGAATGTTCATTTGTCAGTTCACTCAGAGCTCTCACCTGAAACCATCACAGCATCACAGACAGATTTTTCTCTTTCTTTAATACACCCAAATCAGTGAGCACTTAATGTACTGTTCCAAAGGCCAGCACCACTTGTAAGCTGATTAAAAATGCAAATTGTCAGGTCCTACCCTAGATTATCTGAACCTCTGGGGCTGAGACTCAAGAGTTGAGTTTGAAAATGTGCTTCAAGATGATGATTCCAATGCTTGCTGAAGTCTGAGAAGCTTCGTAACAGAACCACTTCTAAAATGTAAGCAGATAGGTTTAGGGGAGGGAGGATGGAGTTAGCTCAATGTCCAAACATACTAAATGGTTAGATCTACAAGAAATAGAAGTGGATCTACCATGGTATAAGTCAATAGAGGACTCTTTGGGACCACAAAAATCCTGGAAGTCAACACCTCTAGACAGATGCTACAAAATGTGATGGTCACCTAGATGTAGTAGGGAGGGCCTTGGACTTGCCACAAAGCAGGATGCCTTGTCCTCTCTTAGGATTGGAGAGGGAAGGGGTGGGAAAGAGTGTAGAGAGAATGGGAGGAGGGGAGGAAATGGGAATTTGGATTGGTATTTTTTAAAGTAATAAAATAATAATAATAAAAATAAATTTATAGAAAAAATTGATGGTCTTCCTACCTTTTCATCATGCCAACATAGGCTGGTAAATTTTCTACAGTTTCAATTACTTTAAGGTCCCTGATAGGTTCATTAATCTACATCTTACCCATGTTTAAGGCAGAATAAAAAATGATGAAGGATAACTAACAGGTAAATCAATTATGGAAGTTGGCATCTTCTGAAATGTTTCTGGAAGCTTCAGCTAGTGATGATTGGTCAGTCACATTTCAATGCTGAGGTTGAGCAAGAAAGTTAGAATGGTTGTATTTTACTGGATGCTGTATCAGTCAAAAAAACTCTCACTGTTAAATTAAGAAAGTAAGAATGAGGAAAGGATGAAGGTAGCTAATTAGCAATGCTGCAAAGCTGGCTTGATAGAAAATATTTTAGGTCAGTATTAATATGAACTCATAATATTTACATAAATTATAGTGATAAATTATAATGTTTTGATTAGGTATAATTGATAATATTGGTATAAAACATAATCTATTTTAAAAGAGTGCTAAAAAGTTTCCCTATGTAAAGTTCAATCTTGTAAAATTTTTGTTAAATGCTTAGTGTTATTTTGGAAATTCCTCATTGTTTGGCCTGGCAGTACATTGTGACAGGAAGGCATGGTGGATGAAGCTGGGGGAAAGCTTGGCCTGGTAAGAGGCTAGTACAAAACAGGGAGGAAAAGCCTGGTATCCCACAATCCTCTTTTGAGGCCCACAACCCTCTCACCAACCCCCCCCAAAAGACCCTTCACACATAGATCTTTAGGTGCAATTGGTCAGTTGCAGCAGTTCCCACCACAGACAAATGGGTTTAGTTGTTCAGCCTCTTCTTACACCAAAATAATAATAATAATTAATAATAATAACAATAATAATAATGCAGTAATAAAGAAATAACCAAAGAAGGTTTAGAAACAATTGCAAATGTGTACTGTGGCTCAACAAGTTGAAGAATGCTGCCAATTGATCACGGATCGAAACCTCAAAACCTGTAGCCTCCAATACATCTTCCTTTTTACCCAGCATACCTCAGGTATTGGTCACCTAACCAGAAGCCCAAGTAAGATGGTTCATGTTGTTGTTTGTTTGTTCTGACTTCATTTCGCCTCAGTTGTGGAATTTTTCATATCATAATGTTAATTTCGGGCCAGAAGTTCTTAGTTTACAGACAAGTTATGCATCAATATCTTCTTCATAGAGAAGTACTCTCAGAACCACTTACTTTGAAATATGTCATTTTCCCCTGACACTTCTCTCATATTAGCAGCAGAGGTTTCAATTTAATTGAGAAAATCACCTCTTATGCCGACAATAGACTATCTTTTACCTTGCTCTTCTAGTTCCAGATGAAGCTCCATGAGGCTCTAGTAAGCATCCCATTGGATTACTGTTTCCCTCCACCAGCTCCCAAGCAAAGATCTAGCTAGTAGAATGCTAACATATCAAGTCAGCACAGGTGGGATGGGTTGGTGGTGGGAGGAACTAAATCTTGACACTCATTTCTGAAACTGTGGCCCTCCTACCAGCATCAGCATCAGCATCAGTATCATCAGCATCACCCAGGCACTGTGAGAAATGCAGATTTGCAGGTGTCATCCTAAACCAATGGAATCAGGAATCAGAACTCATTTTACAACAATCTCCAGGGATTGGTATACAAATAACTCTGAATATCGACAGAAATGCTTTATCACTCCAGGCCTCATATAGAAGAATCTCCTGGGAGATAGACAGAAATAAAAAACTTGGCCCATCCCCGACCTGTAGAAACTGATACCTTGAGGGTGAAGGTTGGCCATCCATGGTTCACTAAATGTTGTAGGTGATTCTGATGTGAGTTAATGTCTGTGAACTGCTGCCCCTAATACAATAATATTCTACTTTAGAATAAAATTACCCAAGATGTATAAATTTGGAGCTCTTTGCACCTGCCCCTAGAAATTTGAAGATGAGATGTGGAATTTTTAAAAAGTTCCCAAGTGATTTTACTGAGTAGCTGGGATAAACAGAGAAAAATCTATGTTTAGAAAAAAGTCTGCCATGTACTAATAAACATTTTCAGTACAGTAGCAGGATACAAAATTAATGCACAGAAATCAGTAGCTTTTCTACATACAAATGACAAATGGACTGAGAAAAATAAGGGAAACAATACTTTTCACAATAGCCTCAAAAAGAAATGGGGGTGGTAATTCTAACCAAGAGAGTGAAAGGCTTGTATGATAAAAAAAAAATTTAAGACACTGAAGAAAGAAATGGAAGAAGATATCAGAAGAGAGAAATATCTCCCATGCTCATGAATTGGTAAGACTAACATAGTAAAAATGGCCATCCTACCAAAAGCAATCTACAGATTCGACATAATCTCCAACAAAATTCCAACACAACTTTTCATTGATCTTGTAAGGACAAATCTCAGGTTCATGTAGAAAAGCTCAAGATAGCAAAAAAAAAAAAAAAAAAAAAAAAAAACCAACCTGAGCAATAAAAGAACTGCTGGAGGTCTCACCATTCCTAATTTCAAATTTCAAGTTGTACTACAAAACTATAGTAATAAAAACAACATGGTATTGGCATAAAAACAGAGACATTGATAAATGGAATTGAACTGAAGACACAGAAATAATTCTACAAATCTATAGACACCTGGTTTCTGATAAGGAACACCTGGTTTCTGATAAGGAAGCCAGAAATCCACATTTGAATAAAAGACAGTATCTTCAACAAATGGTGTGGGTCAAACTGGATGGCTGCATGTAGAAGAATGCAAATAGATCCATAATCATCACCCCCAATAACTCAACTCCAAATAGATCAAAGACTGAACTCTTTGATAAAAACATACACTGAACCTGACAGAAGAGAAAGTGAGGAACACCTTGACACAATAGACTTCCTGAACAGAGACACTAAGATCAACCATTAATAAATAGGACCTCATGAAACTGAAAAGTTTCTCTAAGGCATAGGACACTATCTTTCAGACAAAGCCTACTCTGTAAAATAGGAAAAGATGTCTACCAATTCCAAATCCAACATAGGACTAATATCCAAATTATATAAAGAACTCAAGAAACTAGATATAAAAAATCCAAATAAAAATTGGGTAGAGATAAACAGAATTGTCAATAGAGGAAACTCAAATTACTGAGAAACATTTAATGTTCAACATCATTAACCATCAGGTAAATGCAAATCAAAACTGCTTTGAGATTCTATCTGTACCTGTCAAGATGGTCAAGATTTATAACACAAGTGATAGCTCATGCTGGCAAGGGTGTAGAATAAGAGGAAAACTCATTTCTTGCTAGTATGAGTACAAATTTGTACAGTCACTATGGAAATCAGTTTGGCAGTTCCTCAGAATGATGGGAATCGATCTATCTCAAGATCCACTATACCACTCTTGGGCATATACCCAAAGGATGACTCATCCTACCACAAGGACACTTGCTTAACCATGTTCATTGCTTCTCTATTTATAACAACCAGAAATGAAACAACCTAACTGTCCCTCAAACAAATAATGGATAAAGAAAATGTGGTACACTACACAATGGAGTATTAGTCAGCTTAACACAAAACAAAACAAAAACATGATATAAAATTTGCAAGCAAATGGATAGAACTAGAAAATATTATCCCAAATGAAGTAACCCAGACCCAGAATGATAAATATAGTATTATTTACTTATATATGGATATTAGTCATTAAATAAATGATAACCAAGATACAATCCATAAACCCAAAGAGGTTAGGCATAGAGGAAGGGACTGAGAGACATTTCCTTGAGAGGGGAAATAGAAGAGATTTTAAGAATAGATTGGGGGAAGGAAGCATATAAAGTGGGGGATCAAGTGAGGAAGGGGAGGGAAATGGGGTTGAGCAAGGGAATGCAGAGAGAGACAGAATTGTGTGGCATTTGAAGGATGACACGGAAACCTAGTGCAGTGGAAATTTCCTTAAATATCTGAAGGCGATCCTAATGGTGACTCCAAATAATGAGGTAGATGGAGACTCAACTGGCCATCTCTTTGCCACCAAATCAAGCTTCCAGTACTAACTTATCAGCCAAGGGGGTCCCATGAAAATACTCAAACAACCCAGGCTGTTGCCAGGACAATAGACGTCTCTCAAACAAACTGACAGCAAGGCCCCATTGCTGAAGACAACACCCACCCAATTTATTGAGCATGGACACCATCACCCCTATGTTCTAGTATCTTTGGTATGAAAAGGTACTCTGCAGGCTACCAAAAGAGAAATGTAAACAACGACTCGGCCACAATACCTTTGATCTACAATCTGTCTTGCCTGCAAAATATGCTATGACAATGATGGCACAAAGCTTGTGCGAGTAACTGATCAATGTCTGATATGAATTAAGGCCCACTCCACAAGATGACATCCATACCCAATACTGCTTGGGTACCATAGACTACATGGTCCAGTGGCCTAGGGTAAAACTGGTCACTGGACACTACCAAAATTCACCAGTCTTTAAGAAAAAGGGAACCATAAAATGGCTCCTGGCCATCTTCTGCTATATTCATAGATGCTATTCCCATGGAAAAGTGCCTTATTTAGCCATCATCAGAGGTGCTTCCTCCTGCAGCAGATGGGAACAAGTACAAAGACTCACAGCCAGGCATTACACAGAAAATGAAAGATCATGGAACACTCAGCTCTTAATGAGATATATCCATCAAATCCCTCTTCTCAGAGTTCAGGGAACCCTGCAGAAGAGGCAGAAAGAGTATAAGAGCCAGAGAGAATAGAGGATACCAGGAAACAAGGCCCTCTAAGTATACAGAGCAAAGCTCATATGAACTCAAAGAGACCGAAGCTACAAGCACAGGGCCTACAGGCCCTGCACTAGGTCCTCTGTGTATGTATTACAGGTTTCAGTTAGCATTTTTATAGGACATGTGAGCATCCAATGAGTGGGTCCTGACTCTTGTGCCCTCTCTTGGGGCTCCTTTACTACTGTTGGTTTGCCTTGTCCAACTTCAGTATGATAGTTTTTGTTTTATCTTCTTATATTTTTGTTATGTTTTGTTATCTCTTAGAAGTCTGTTCTTTTTCAATGTGACACAGAAAAGGAGTGGATCTGAATGGGGGTGGATGGAGAGGAACTGGGAAGAACAAAGGGAAGAGAAACTGTAATCAGGATATATTTTATGAGAAAAGAATCTATTTTTAATAAAAGGGGGGAAAGAAAAATCCATATATTTGATGGTACCTATCTCTAATAGGTTTCAAAGGCATCACTGAATCATGGAGCTTGGGAGGTTAGAGAGGAGGTACACAGTGATCCATCTTCCTTATGACCTTTCATATCTCCTGTCAGTGCCCAGCCAGCCAGAACATGTAACAAAGAAGGAACTGTAGCTAAAGCCTTATGGTGAGAGGAATGTGTTTACCCTGACTATCTCCCTTGCATACCCTCTTTTCTGGTTTCTAGTCAGAATATTGTATACTCAAAGATATAGGATTCCCAATATTGCCTCCTCTTCTGTGATAAACCTAAGCCCTGTCTTCTATTATCCACCCAGCAAATGTCCAGTCTCTTTCTTGTGTATAGAAGAAGTCATACCCCAAGAGAAAATTTCTTATTTTCATATTGTCCTGTCCAAAATTCTCCCTTCATATAAAGTCCAAATCTGCCTTTATTGAGAGTCTAATTATAGGTCCCAGGTCCACCCACAAAAGAGTTCTTTACCAGTCACCAGAGCTCATCACATATCTAGAGACAGTTGTTACGCCTCTTCTATACTTTCTCTAATTCTTTGAAGTTCAGAAATAAGCTTCTAAAAAAAGAAAAAGAAAGAAGCCTCTCAATATACACATTGCCTCCTGGTGATAGCTATGGTTGGGGTCAAGTTCAGACCTTTTTGCTCAATCATATATCCATTCTCCAGCTTTTCTGAGTACTGACTGGTCAAAGCTCAAGCTACACCCTGCCCTCAAACATTGCCCTATGATGATAAGAGTCACAACGATGGAGATATTATGCCAGGCCCCCAGGCTCACAGGCAAAGACAGTTTGTCCCATGAGCACAGCAGCCTCCTTGTCTCAAGATGGGACCATTACAACCATACCGGGCTCCTCACTGCTGCTGAGAAGCATCCCTCCACCGACTGACTACTTGACATGAATCCATGCTTGAGACCCTTCTAGGAAATTTCATCTAAAACACTTCTCTTGTGTGCAGGAACATCTGTGACAACTCCTGTTGCCTGTTCACGCACACTGATACCCAGTTATTTGATGGGTGTAGATTAACAAGACTCAATAAGCCACAGAGAAGCAGGGCACAAAAGATGGCTGAAGAACAAGTCTGACTAGTTTCATAAGGTCCTTGTCATACCTACAAGGACTGGATCGAGCTATGGAAGAGAGGAGACCTTTGGTCCTAGTCTCTGTAAATCACATCAAATTGTAAATGTACAGATGGTATGAAAGTAGACGTGAGCATCTAGGGGCAAAAGGAGATTCGTGGAAGGGAAGGGAGGAAAGGGAGGAGGGATGATAGTGGGTGATGGGGGTTATGTTCAAAGGGCAGTGTGTGCTTGCATGAAAATAGCCTTATGTAACAATGCATACATTTTTAAGAAAAAAATATAAAAGCAAAATATAAAGGTGTGTGTCACCATTACCTGACCTTTTTTGTGCCTTCATCACATGTCATTTATTGTCAGAAGGGCCTGATTTCCTCCAACTCACTGTAGGCACATTCTTTACAATGTGATTTTGCAGTATTTCTAGTCCTGACGTAGACTATTTTCCTGCCCTTTGAATCTGATCTATGACTTGTTAGAACCAACAGAATGTGCTGGAAAGAAAAGTTTGTCAATTCCAAGCCTGGCCTCCATTGATCTTGAACACCTTTTCACGTTTTCTTCAACCCTTAGCAAGCACCATGTGACAATGCCCAGATAAGTTTGCTAGACAATAATAGACACATGGTCCAACCACACTGAATAAAAGTCAGGAGCCTCTTGGGAATGAGAGCAGAAAAGTTCTCATGGATGAACCAACGATACGAGGGAGGGCAGGTATAAAAGTATATAGGAGCAGACAAGGGCCTAACGATGGTAAGGAGGGACTTCTCTGTGTGGTCCACCAAAATGTCATGCCAGGAACTGTAAATCAGAATAATAAAAGGAATAAAAGTTTTTACCAGATGAGAATTAATATAAAAAGACTTGTAACATATATAATATTAGTAGACCAAAACAGACAGCCAGTTCTCAGAGAAAATGCCCTCACAAGCAGGAGTTGGGGTTTCTTTTACAACTGTTAATGGAGGTCGCATTCTCCCACCTTGTGCCTCTGTGGGGATTCTATATCTGGATAGGCCCATATCTAGATCTTGTTAAGTGATGAACTTGACAGCACCAGTTCTCCTTCGGGGGACTGGCCATTTAGGGCAAGGTGCCAGAGGACACAAAACGTTTGGCTGTTGCTTAAAATAGCCCAAGTCGTTGAATCAGGCTGGAGTAGTCAAGACACAAGTTTTAACATGTGGGGACTTTTGCGTTTATTTTTGGAGTTGAGTCTCCATAACAGAGGACACAGCACTTGGGCAGGAAAGGCTCCCAGTCCAGAGGTCAGCTCTCTGTGCTGCAGACAACACAGCCTGCACCTTCCCTGAAGTCACGGGGGAGAGAAGTGGGGAGAAGACAGCTCCTATTTTTGATATGTAGTCTAGAAAAAGTACCTGGGAAGCTCGCAAGAGGCAATTCAGAGAGGATGACTGATGAGACCAACAAAGGTTTTCACTTTATGAGGAATGTGGGAGAAGAGAGAAGGGCCAGAAATGTGAACCGGGAGCAGATGAAATCAGAGCTCAGCCATCTCCGATGTTTAGCTTCAAGTATTCCGTCTTTATTCAAATCTAACAAATACATAGCAAATAATGCAAATCTTAAACATCCGTCTTAGTAAACTAGTATAGAAAGCCCCTGACCAACACGATGGGGCTTCTGGAAACCCACAGATTCCCTCCCAGATTCCTCTTCAGCAGAAATGAACGCCTCAGAACACTGTTTTCCTGACTTCTGGTTAGCTTTACTGGGCTTTGAGCTCCATAAACAAGGACTCGTACAGTATATACTCATATATTTATTTAGCTTTTTCCGTTTGTCATACTGTCTATGAGACTCATCCACAGGGATTGCATGTTACAATAATTTGTTCCGGTGCATGAATCAAACACAACTTATTCTGTTCTGCCGCTGCTATGAGGCACATGAGCTGCTTCCAGATTTGGGCGTTAGGAACAGCTCTGCTATGAGCATTCTCATCCTTCCAATTTGTCACACATTGTCTTTCTCAGTGGCTTTTAACCAGCCACTCTTTTATACACATCTAGCCTAGGAAGTAACTAAATGCAGTTACTGGTCATCATGACTGGAGTCAGAACCTGTCTCTGATTCCAGGACTCATTCTTAACAGAAGAAAGGAGAAGGAAGGAAGGAAGGAAGGAAGGAAGGAAGGAAGGAAGGAAGGAAGGAAGGAAGGAAGGAAGAGGTAGCTATGTGAGTCCCTCCTAACCTTCCCTCTGACCCAGAGCTGCTATAATGATCTGCTTTTGAATTAAGGATGCAGACAGCTCCTTCTAAGAGGTGAATATGCTTTTCTTTCAAGGACAGATCTATAAAAGAACTGAAATGAAATACTCGTCTGCTACTTCACACTGTTCGGTTGTTCTCTCCTCTCCCCAGCTATCCTCTCCCCTGGGAGTTTGCTAGAGGTGCAGAATCCTAGGCCTCACCCCAGTCCCTGCATTTTAACAAGAGTCCTCCAGGTAATTCCTGGGCATATTAGAGTTGACGAAACAATATATTCTCCCACTTGCTACTGTATACAGATCTCTCCAAAAAAGAAAAAGGAAGAACAATCATCATTCTACAGACAGGTTCAACAAGATGCAGAAAGGTGAACTCAATATGCCAAGGGCATCTTGCTGACTCTGTCCCAGGGGAGGCCTCTCTAGAGGGAAGTTCAAGTATTTTTAGAGGACAAATGGTTGCCTTACTACTCACGGAGAGCTGCTGAAATGCCTACACTTCCGTCAGGCCCTCCATCCAGCTCCCCCTACAGTGCAGTATCCTAAGGGATGCACTGACGACATAAGGAGCCACGAGAAGGATATAAATACTTCAGAGCGGTGAATACGGAGAGGGGGAGGAACACAAAAGAAACCAGGAGCCATAGATCACATGAGGGATGGGAGGAGGTGCGGAAAGAAGGGAAAGTGAAAACAAGATACATTGCACATCCCAGTTTCACCATCTATTCTTTCCTTGCCAGCAGTCAGAGAGGTCTGTGTTGTGACAGTCTGCAAGCGGCTGCTGGCAGTCAGCCCAGAGCTGGCCCAGGTCCCCACTGTGGAGCCTAGGGCTATGCAGAGAGAAAAAGGTTGCCTGGCACACCTTTCCTGGGGCCTGTGGGGCATCAGTGGCCGCCTGCATCTGGAGGCCCCAAGACTCTGCAGTATAAAGGCAGACTGCAGTACAGGCTGGAAAGTCAGAGCAGTCACCGGAGACAGGGGCGACTCTCGGTCTGGTCTCTGCAGGGTCTGGGGACACCGTGGCTTCACTGTTGCTCTCTGCTCCTTCCTGAAGCAGATCTGGGTTGTAGACTGTTCTCCTTGTCCTGGAGATCCAAATGCTCCCCCTTGATCCCTAGTCCAGTATCGATTCCACAGCCAGGATGATTGTGGATCAGAACTCAGGTCTCAGGTCAGTAAACCCTACCTGACTCTACAGACTCCCTTCAAACTCCAGCGGGAAGAGGGCTAGACATAACACCTGGGGGAGGGACTGCCTGCTCATATAGCGTCAAAGGAAGGCAACAAGAAAACATTCAAACCTCTACCCCACTTCAGGATCGGACATCAAAGGGACGGTCAGCTGTAACCTTCCAAAGGCAGCTTCTGTTCTTTACTGATCCAGAAAGAATGGTTCTGATGGTACAAAAAGAGGAATATCAAGTCTAGTGAGAGAGTTTATGAAGGATTCATGAAGACAAGTTGAGGAGCTGTACAACCATGTATGAGCATTGAGTTTCCCCAGTGTAGGCTGGGCCATCAATGGAACTCCCTAAGGCAAAAGAGCAGACTAACGCTACTGCTCAGCCCTGAGCCTCCCTATTCCTCCCAGTAGCTAAGTCTGCTCCCAACTACTTCACCCTTAATCACTACTGTCTCTCCTTCTTTGTATTGGGAAATGGCCCCTGTCTATGAACATCCGTGTTCTAGATATTCAGCTGGGGCCAAGTGGTGGGGTAGAAGCTCTGGGTCCAGGCTCCAAAGAGATGAAGCTATGAAGAAAGGACAGTCACGTTTCTAAACCATGGTTAGAAAGTTGCTATGGCTAGAATGTACATCTGTGGTGGTCAGACATGGGGACAGGAAGTGGAGACCACTGGAAAGCATCTCAAAACCACTGTGTGAATGTGACTTTTTGTCTCAAACAGCCCAGAACTTCCTTTCTACAGACTTTGCAGGAGGAACCACTGAGCTTTCCTACCCCCTTTAAACCAAGACCCCAAACAGAGCTCATGAATAAGTTCACCTGCTGTGACAGTGGAAATTAGAACAAGATAAAGAAAAATCTTCAGATTGAAAATCCCCCACATCCAGGAAGGAAAAAAAATGTAGTATATTGGATGTTACATGGTGAGAGTGTAAAAGTATTGACCCCATATATCATACACACCATTTTTCTCTGGACTTGTATCTCTATGTTTCCCACCTGTTTCCCTGAATCAGAGCCTAGATTTAGTTTAGTTTAGTTTTGTTTTGTGTTGTGTTGTCTTCTCTCATTAACCACCTACACCCCTGGTAGGCCCTTACTCCATTTACTTACATAACAATCATTAAGCACATAAATTGTGCTGGAGAGGAATCAGAATTCTTTCTACAATGTAGATGGAGGTTTGTTTTTCCTACAAATATTTATCAAGCACTGTCTTGCTTGCATAGCATTGTTGGGGTGCTGCAGAGTATACTAGGGAAGAGAGCATAGAATGCCTATGAAAAGCTCAAAGGACTTTCAGAGAAATGACAAAGTCCCTTTCTACTATCACAATACAGTCCTTTTCTACTATCGAAGAGTGCATCCCCTGTTAGAGATCCAGACATGCTGCATGTTAAGGAGATTCTCCAGGAGATTCCATACATATTGAAGCTTAAGACTCACTGATCTACACAAGGAAACTTCTACAAGTTTGGGGAAAGAGAGATTACCATGCACTTTGATTATCACCAAAACATTATGCAGGAGTCTGCCTTTGAAGAGTGTCTGGATTTAACTGGACATAGAAAGTCCAGAGGAATGTAATCTTCCACCTCCATTAATATATATATTTACATACATACAAGCTGAAGAAGGCAGTAAAATTTTGCAAACACATTTTCCACACTAGCAAAAGCATGCAGAATGAGTCTGCAAATTCTCGTGTCTAAGAGAGTCAGAATCCCTAGATGGCAACCTGCCTAGTTTGGACAGCTTCAAGGTCAGATTCCTAAGTATCCTGGATTGGACCAGTCCACACAAGATTCCTCAACTTGTCCAGCTTACTTGCCAATCAAATAGATCAACCAATGAGAAACCAGCTCACTACTTTCCCCCAATTATTCAGCCAATTGGCAGTTACTAGGAAACGAGTCTTGGAGTGGCATCACGGAAAGGATGATGAGGTTGCTACTTCCTCACAGCACAGACTAGGAGTTCAATCATTGTGAGCTGCCATTAGAAGCTATTGTTTCACACTGAACCACTCTGGATGACTGTTCTTTCACCAACCCATATTACAGTCAGTTTAATTATCTTAAGATTTCATTTCAAACCTAAACAGTGAGACAAATGGATAAATAGCTCAAAACACAGACTCTCTTTACTGTTATCTTCTGAGTTTACCTACAATCTACAATAGCTGTGCTTCTAGAATAAATGAATCAGAGGAAATGGGAATATGGTCCGTAATGAAGAAGCTTCAGAAATCTTAGCAAAGGGGAGCAGAAATCTTGGTCCAAGCTATCTACCACCAATGAGATTTTTCTTGGCATCATTTCCAGCTTTGTGCTGGCCCATATGTGCTCTGTTAAGATTTGTGTCCATGGCTTATGTTTATAAGGTGACTGGTAGCAGATTGTTTATGAGCAATATGGGGGGGGGGGTACAGCGGAGTAGCAAACCCTAGCTGGCTGCCTCATATAAACTGGAATGTAGGACTTTCAGTCTTCAGCTAATCTTATTGATCTAATGTTCCCTTTCTACCCACGTAATAACATACATCCTGGACCTGTCAAACATGTAACTCTCCACCACCGTAACACCTCCGCTCTTTTCTTCATTGCGGTCTCAAGAAGTATCCTATGACTCGTACTCCAGATGCATTTTAAACTGGTGCAAGCTGTGGGTGTGTATGGCAGGCAGACATGGTGGGTACCCACCAAACAGAGTGGACATCCTGCTCTTTACATAAAAAACTCTACGATTTACCGAAAAGCTTTTGAGTGGGGGAGGATTCTTCTTGTGTCTTTCACGGGATGAGCATATCTTCTGTCTTTTAAATGGACGGATGAAAGTGAGAAATCTGGGAACTATATAGATGAGAACAGGTTGGAGGAATTGATGAAATAGCGATGAAACAGTATTTCAAATGTTTGAGGTATGGCCACGGAAAAGGTAGCAGGTATGTTCTCTACAGTCCCCACAGGTGGGACCCAGCTCAGTGAAGGAGGCACCCCGTCACTAAGAAAGCTCACCTAGCAAAAGCAGTAGATTCTACTCTCAGTTGGGACAGGTTCTTAAGTTTAGACTGCATAACTATTTTAGGAGCCATCTGTATTATATGGGAAAGGGTGGAACAGAATTTGATCATTCAGTACTGAAAGCTAACGGTCATCATTGCTATCATTACCACGTATATTGTTCTATTCCTTAGTCCAATAAGGAAGGCATAGTTGCTATGTTTCATTTTCCTTTGACTTTTCTTTGATTGAAAAGCTCTTGCGTATGTTAGATGAGTGTCTCTCTCTCCCCACAGACTACTCTGATCTTCTCAGTATGATCTAATCAAAAGGCCTTTCCTGTTTGCATCTTCAACTTCAGTTATCCCTTACCCCAGCTTGCCCTCCCTACTCAGCTTTGCTGTCTGTATGCATATGTTACAATTATATCTGTTTATTACCTGTTTCTATTCTATTTTGGAGCTTATGTGTTCTTTGAAGACATTGTGTGGAAGGCTTGGACACCAGCCTATGGTGATATTGAGAGGTGGTGAAAACTTTAGCAGGTGGGGCCTAGTGGAAAGAGCCTAGGTCCTCTGTCACCAGAACCTTGGAACCTGGGAACCTCTGCTTCTTCCTCCCTCTTCTGGCTGTTTTGCAATGTGCACCCCCTGCCAGCATATTTTGCCCCATCTCAGATCCCCAAACACTATATCTGACCAATATGAACTGAAACCTCTTAAAACTGTGAAGCAAAATAAATCTTTGCCCATCTTAACTTGATTATCTCAAATATTTTTTGCATTCTTATTGAATGCAGAGAGACTACCTGGTTTTGTTCATTCCTCTTAACAGCAGGTAATGGGTCATTGTTTTATTGTTTCAAATGGCATGTACCTATTAGAAGTTGAAGGCAGAATGCAGAGGGCATGAAACCACCGTTTCCTTTGCTGGTCTTCTGGTTACACAATCATTTGGTTAAATGGAGCAAGTGGGTCAGAGAGGGACAGAAAACAGCTTGACAGTCACCTGGCCCTAATTTGTCCCTTGGCAGACAGACTGACTGACATAACTTCGATGCCTAAAATTAAATTTGCAAACTCAGAGCAGATTTCTTGCTCCTCCAGGTGATAAAGCCAACATGCAATGCCATGTCATCAAAGGAGCTGAATCTGCATGCCTGCATCTTCTCTCTGAGTAGGACTGGGATTTTCCATGGCAAAAAGTCATACTAATTTGAATATTCATGGATTAATAGAGGGAGTCCACATATACTTTTGCAGGTAATAAAAAAGAATATGGACTTGAAAATTAGACTAACCTCAGAATTCAGATCGCTTCTTCTAGCTACAGTTTTGTTATCTGAAAAAATAGGAACAAAGCATTTTCATCATATTCTTGCAGAGGCAGGAAGAAAGCATGTTAAATCCATTCCTTTTTTCTCTTTATCTCTCAAACTGCTGCTTACCTACTAACTGCCTTCTATCTCTCCACAGTTGCATACAGGGGAGAAATGCATTATACAAAAGAGATAGACTGTAATCCAAGTAGCCAGATGGAATTCACAAAAAGACACAGACATTCCTGTGTCTTACAAGTACAGAATTGTCTGTACTCCTCAGATATTCAGCGCAGGTCAAAGCACCATCCTGCTTCCCAAGCCCTGGCCCAGTGGGTAGTGCTCATTTGGCTGCCCAGGAGAAAGCCACAGAAAGTACCGAGACAGGTACTTTCATAACCAAAACCTGCCCTGTTGAGTCATCCTCCCTTGTCAGGAGCCATTTCAGGCTTCTCCTTTCTCAGGTCTCACAGGGCCTTGAGGTGGAAATCTTGAGACAGAAAAACTTAAAGTTAACTGAGACATTGTATACTGACCTTGGAGATTCAAGCTTCAGAAGGCACCTCAGAGTGTCTTCTTTGTTTGCTGCTTATCACTAACACCAGGTGCTCTAGCCACTGACCTTGCAACTGCTGGCTTAGCTGCCTAGCTACCGAGCCCCTCCTTTCCTTCCCCCCTCCCCCCTTCCTCAGTTCTCCCCTGCCCGAGCTCCTCACTGAGGAGTATATAAGATATAAAACTTGCTTCAATAAACAGGATGCCTTGACAGGGAATACTGCTTGGCGTCTGTTTCTCTCCCCCCACCCCCCATATCTTTCAGATAGAGCCTCTTCAAGACCCTGGAGTAACTTAGGACCTGCTGGGCGGGTCACTCCCTTGGATCCCATTATGGAAAATGGGGATGACTTCAATAGGTTTGACATCTTTGAGAACCCTTGTAGATCTGCAGAAAACTCCTTGTCCTTCAAGGAACAAAAATGTGTTGCTGAGCAGTTTCCAGTCCAACCCAATGAGTTACGTCTTGGAATGACCATGTTTCTAAGCTTAATATCAACACCATGAACTCGGTGGTATCAGATTCCATTGGCATACCATTTTCTCATAAAATCTGTCTGCAAAACCTGGCACATGGGCGAGAAATGTAGCCCATTTACAGAGTGCCTGCCTATCAAAATCAAGGCCTTCCTTTTGATCCCGGGCACTATTAAAACAAAGGAAAAGCACAAGTGATACTAAATGTATGAAATACACTAATATTCCAGGGAAAGGCATCAGGATGCCTCCATTTCAGATGCCTATGGCCAACACCAGACAGGTCCCTACTAGATTCTAATAACAAGCCATACACAGTGATATGCAGCTGTCGCTGGAGTAGGAAGACACATGTCACAGGTCTCCACCGTGGACAGCTCTGTTTCCTTGGAAGACTCCTAACACAGGAAGAGGTCTTCAAAGGTATATGGTGCATGGCAAACAGACTGTTCACTCTCTGGTACTTCAAAAGCAACATGAAATTTCCTGCACTCCTATCTGCTTGCTTTGAAACAAGGCACAGTATTAAACTTGATATCTTGGGAATGAGAAATTCTAATGGTGTCAGGCTCATGATCAGTGCTCCATAAATAATCTGAGTGGGTGAAGACGCATAATAACTTAAAGGAATGTCTAAATCCTGTGGCTGCTCTCAGCTGAGGGACACAGAATTTTCCTAAAGTTTCGCCGAGAAAGGAAATGTCTCAAGGAACTGTCTGAGTGAAGCATTGAAATCCTGTGAAAGAGAAAGGCGGGAGGTAATTGCTTTCAGTTTCTGTTTGTCGATAGGTTTATTAATAACAGAGGGATTCTGGTCTCTGGTCTGGAGGCCACATTTATTTGTCCAGGTCTTCATGTTTGGTCCTAGTGAATGATAGTGGTTTGAGGGCTGTGCTTTTCAAAGCCTTTGGACAGAGAGAGAGAGAGAGAGAGAGAGAGAGAGAGAGAGAGAGAGAGAGAGA
>NW_004949101.1:11271309-11312324 GCF_000317375.1 Microtus ochrogaster | reverse complement strand
GAGAGAGAGAGAGAGAGAGAGAGAGAGAGAGAGAGAGAGAGAGAGAGAGAGAGATTTGATAGTATGTAATTCCTTGCTGGGAGGAAAGAAATGTGCATGACTAGCCATATGCTAAAAAGCATCCCTGGCCTGATCCCACCGCTAACCTCAAGAACTCCCCTGAATGCCTTTATCCCTCCTCACTCTTCATCCCTTCATGCATCTATCGATCCAGGATTATTCCTTTTAAGTTTTCTATCTCTAGCCTAACTACCATTCATATGTTACATGCAGGGTGAGAATAACACCCCTTACCTGGACCACAATAAATCCAAAAATGTAACCAGATTTTGCCATAGAGCCCTAGGATACAAAATTACTCCTGGTTGAGTATCAGTGAGTTAGTCTGAGAAAACCATCATCCACTGGATAAATTTGATTTGTAGGCCTTTAAAAAGTAAGAACTAATTTTGCTTGAAGCAGTGCTCTGCCATGACATCTGCCTTGTACTTGGTGAGGCCCAGAGCAAAGCAATTGCAGAAAATAGAAATCTCAAAGGGCACTGAGTGCATAGGGAAAGTTATTATATGAATTGATAGTGTCTCCCTTAACTATTGATTTGGTTGTATTGCTAAACACACCAATATGGAACTCAGGAACGTGGTAATTTATGCACAAATTCCGGGTCTAAAGATTGACTGAGGGTATGTAGAGTCTGTAGATAGACTGGGCTATCAACTTTCCATGAATGTCTCTTTGAGCCCTGAGCTATAAAGGCAGTGCTGCTACCTAGGAAACGTTCTCATGATGAAAGGCAAAGCATCCAAGATCTCCCCCAGAAGCAGGCACTGTCTTTTTAGGTCTAAACAGGCACACAGCAATCTGTCACTTCCACCCATATGCCACTGTCCTAATAAAGACCCATAATCAAAGGGGATCACCCCCAGCTGGGCAGGAAAGACCACACTTCCCTTGCATATTTATTTCAAAGGCCACATTCCAGAACTAACACTGGCAATGGAATGAATGGTTGGTTGGTTAGTTGGATGGTTGTTTGGCTGGTTGGTTGGTTGGTTGGTTGGTTTGTTGGTTGGCTGGTTGGTCATACTGGGGATGGAACCGGGGCCTCATTTGCTAGCCAAGCACTCTACCACTGAGCTGTGTTCCTGGCCATCAGCTCCATTAAAAGGCAGCTGATGATAGAGTTGATGCTGGCATTTGAGCCACGTTTGCAAAACTAGTAAGGTCTTAGTAAGAAAATTCACATTTTTTTGAGAACCTGAAGCATCCATGCAAACGATTTGATCTATATTTAGAATTCTGTTTCTTTGCAGAAGGACTATTAAAGAAATCGCTAGCACCTTGACAACAGCCAGCAGCTTCCAACAGATGTATAGTCGTGTTTTGTTCCGCTTTCACATGTGCTCTGCGTTAGTCACAACCCCATCAGAGAACTTGTGCACTATTTAGGTGTCTGTGCTTTCTAAAGAATAATGTAGGGAAATGGAGTGCGCCCAAAAGCAAAACGATTATTAGAGTAGAATAGATATTCCCCAGGTATGGTATCTTTAATAAATATCTAGTATTATTTCATTAATTGAAATGTTTTACAGCTAAAAGGTAAATTCAACACTTTCCAGATATTCTTCCAGCAATCTCAGTGAGATCAGACTGTGGTTTACAAATAAGGAAAATTGAAATCAAAGATAAACCCTATGTTGTACAAGATTCTTTCAGCAACAACTGATTTTGTTGGGGCAGAACTTGGGTCTCAAATTCAACAGACAAAAGATTTATTTTTATACCATAGGATGTTGTCTAAGGCCTCCATTCATGAGAAAGCACTAGAGATTTTCCCATTTCAATGCCCACTCTGTTTTCTGGCTGCCATGTGTCAAACCCATTGTCAACATTTGATTCCTCTCTGTGTCTTTCCAACTTGGGACACTCTTGGGCTTCCTCTGAAACAGTTCTGTGGTCCCCTCCATTTCTCTAACTGGTACTTGTTTCTTGTCTTCACAGTTGCTCCTATATGCATTTTCTTAAACAATGGTGTTGCCCTGGACACACTTCCCCCTCCCAACTGTGAATGCTGTGGACAGAACCTAGAATAGTGGCTCCCAGATCTTTACCTCCATCCTCCGAGCAGTAACTTCAAGTTCTTGGTAGACATCTGTTGGCCTACCTGCTTATTACATTTCTCTCTTTGTGATTATCCTCCAGCCTTCTCTTTTGCGGTATCCCAAACTAATTGGGCAGTTGCAGTATCTGCACAGTTACTCAAGGCAGGGACTAGAAGTTACTTTACCACTATACCTAGCATTTAAGCAACCATGGGCTTCACAGTTTTCTATTTCCAATTATCCCCCTCTCTTAGAAGCTGACCTATCACTCTTTGAATTACTCATTGGCCTCCTAACTCTTCTTCCCTCAGCCATGCCCCAGGTCTTACTAGATTCTCCATCCCCAAACCCCTTTTTACCATCTCCTAGAACACAAATTTTCTAAACAGTTCTTACTAATAAAGAATCAATTTGATTTTTATGTAGTAGCCCACTTTCTAATGGACATTGTTTATTCACTAATCATTATTTATGAATTGTACTCTGTGTGTCTATCCTTGGTAAGTTAATAGTAAACATTTAAATCATTCCTTTTAGGGGCTTAAAAACTAGTAAGGGAAGATACATAATACAAGAGTAAATAATAATTACTGTGAATACAATATACTATATATTAAGTTGAAGTGAAACTGATTTGGGAAAAAATGGTCATTGGGAAGGACAAGGGAAGTGATAGTAAAAGGGTTTAAGTACTATCATATGGTTGTCATGGAAACACCACACCGAGAAAATGACATTTAGAGAATGGAAGGGATGATTGGGTGAGTGAATGTGTGAATAATGGAGAAATACAGGATTCTGAGCTGAGAGAACAGCAAAGGCAAAGACCCTGAGGCAGGGGTCTTCCTATAATGTCAAAGGACAAGAAAAGTACATCTCTTGGGCTGTAAGGCGAGGAAAGTAATAATCATCAGTTTATGTAGCTTCTAGCTACCAACAATTGAAACAACACTTAGAAGTCAAGTGTCTTTCAAAAGAAGGAAAGAAAAGAGAATGTAAATGATGCTAGCGCTAAGAACAACACCCTTAAATACCATACAACCAAGTCATGTTTGGGTGTGCATCGAACCACCTAAGCCTTAGTGTAGCTTAAAACTACAACCACTTGTTTTCTTCCTGAGTGCTTCTGTGCATCGGTTGATAGCGGCTGGGCTCAGAGTGACCTGACCCCACACTGGTAATTGGGCTCAGATCTGCTGCACTTGTGTCCCTGGACCAACTGCTTCTTTAGATGGCAGTAGAAGAAGAGATCCAACCAAATCATGTTCACACATCAAAGTGCCCTCCCCCCTCACTAAGATGTCATTAGTCAAAACAAGTCACATGCCAAATTCAATGTTCAAGGCTTGAAGAATTGCATACTTCACACCATGATAGGAGATATTCCAAAATCCACATCAAGCTATGTGCATAAGTATTTCTGGAAAAGGACTGGGTGGGGGATCAAGACTAATTGTTTGATCTTTGTGTACTGTAGTCCTGTTGGCTTGGCTGCCTTGGTGCTTTCAGAAAGTTTTAACTGAGGTAGGAAGATGCACCTGAGGATGGGTGGCACTATTCTATGGAATGGGGCCCCATGCTGAATAGAAAGAGAAGAGCACTCTGCTTCCTGTCTGAATATGCAGTGTGACCAACTGCCTCCCACACCTGACACCAATCCCAAATTATGACAGACTGAATCCTCAAACTGTGAACCAAAGTGAACCGTTCTTTAACTTGCTTTTGTCATACATCTTATTAGAGCAATGAGAAGAATAACTAATACAAGGACCTTCTCTAAACAGCAAAGGAGCCCAGCTTTTCAAGTATAGCCTAAACATAAGGCTCATGTCAAGCAAAATTTAGAAAGCAAGTTCAGGTAGCATATTCCAAAATCCGTTCTTTCAACTTCCTTGTCTTCCAAAGAGAAATGTATACATAAAATCACACTTTCAGATACCCAGTCGATTAGGGACCCAGATAGGAATTGTGCTGTGCCATGTAGGTACCGTCGCATGAGTTTAAAAAGGCAGAGCTGTCCAGACTGATGGTTGGTAATCCTTAGGAGAATTGAGCATGTGCAAATGTCAGACTCAGGAGTCTACTGTCTACTACTGTCTAGCCACCGTGTCTTGGACTCAAGGTAGTAATAAAAGCAAGAGGGGAAAACATGACAACCACAGGTCCTGACTTTCCATAGAAACCAGATTTCATTTTTGCTCTGGTCCTTCTCTCTCTGTACTAAACCTAATCAAAATGCCCATGCGTGTTCTCTTCTCTCTACTGGACTTTGCCATATCACATTGACGTGGGATTCCCCTCTGTATGCTATGAATATGTTTTATTACCATTGGTTACTAAAAAGGCTGTTTCAGCCAGTGACTTAGTAGAGTAAATCTAGGTGAGAATCCAAACAGAGATATAGAGAAAAAGTAGGTGGAATCAAGGAGATGCCATGTAGCTGCCAAAGGAGTAAAACATAAGCCATTAGTCAGCTTACTGGTGGGCCACAGCCTCATCACAATAGACAGATTAATAAAAACGGGTTAATATACCTAAGCTATTGGCCAAACAATGTTGTAATTAATACAGTTTCTGTGTTATTCAGGTCTAGGTGACAGGGAAATGAACGAGCTGGCTCCGCCTACATCACATGAGTATCAAAATTATAAACACAGTGTACTGAACAAGAGTTAGAAACACAGAATTCATGCACAAAAGCCTGGCCTGTAGAAACAGTTATATTGAGACACTCAGCTGACTAGGCCATATTCACTATCTGCTTGTCTGTGGCCTCATATAATTAAACTGCTTTTATGAAATACGCTTCTAATTCATCTAATTGCTTGGAAGTCTTTCTGCTGAGTGATCTCTTGGCTGACTAGGAAAATATTTTGGAGACATTTTGGTGTGGTGTGGAAGCCAGAGTTGTGACTGATTGCCTTCATCACGGAGTAAAAGCTACACACCCACGGCTATGCTCCAGATGATTTACCATTACCTTGACATGGCATCTGCTCTTCTGAGACTAATGCTGGCCTCTTCTGTGCCTTCTCCAATGACTGTGAAGAATGGTGTCAGGAAAAAGTAGCAATATATTTTTGGATTCCATGCTGAAGAGTGAAAAGCCTGGTGAGATCTTATGGACCTGAGATGTCCATTAATTTCTCAGGAGCAATGGAGGTCTCTGTGCCCCTGGAAGGAAACATTTACAACATTGCTCTGTCATGTGAAAGCAAAACAGCCATTCAAGCGCAGAGCTAATGAGCTCTGTACTATAATTAATTTTTTCATGTTTTTATATATTTTTTATTTTTCAATTTATAAGCATATCATTTTTCCCTTCTCTTTCCTTCCCCCGAATCCTCCCATATACCTCTCCTTGCTCTTTTTCAAATTTATGGCTTCTGTGTTCATTTAAAATTATGACATCCACACATGTGTTGAGCCCAGAGGCCCCTGAGCTGGAATTGAATTGAAAGCCTCTTCCCTGAGGACTAGCTTTCATAGTACTACAAAGTACCATGCAGGCTTCAAACGAAAGGAAGCAACTACCAGTCCTACCCAATTATGCTTATAAACCATGAACCACAATGACCAGCACAGCACAATAACCCTAAGAGTGCAGCAACAACACACATTCCTTTCGTAAGCAACTGCTCTCAAACTGAACTTAAGACATATTCAACAGGAAGGAAATCATGCCTGATATTGGAAACATAGCTTACTCCCAGGGTTAATAAAGTCATGGATCTTGAAGCAGAAACTGCAATACCACTTCACTGAACCAGCCTAATTCCTAACTGCATTACACCCACAGATAAGTATAGTATTCACCCCTCAACAAAGAAACTTTTCTTTGCAATAGAAGGATACCACTATAGGATACCATATCCTCTCAAAATGCATTATAGGACTTTTTCTTTTTTCAGAAGAGGGAAGAGTTAAGAGCAGATTTCTTGTTTAGCTTTTTCTTCATTGGACTTGGGAAACCATCTTTCCTGTTTTTCTTGCCCCTTCCTACTTGTCAACTCTTACTAATCATATCTGACTCTTGCTGTGGGATCACCCCTCCCTCACTCTCAGTTCATATTCACATAGCTGACTATCCCACATGGGCCATCCAAACACCTGACCTGTTGTAATATGAGTGGCGGGGCTGTGTCCCCAGCACCTCGGCTGCCTGCTAGCTTATGCCCGAAATAACAACACACAAACTGTATTCATTTAAACACTGCTTGGCCCATTTCTATCTAGCCCCTTCTAGGCTAATTCTCACATATTAATTTAGCCCATTTCTACTCATCTGTGTAGCACGGGTCTTACTGGGAAGATTCTAGCCTACGTCCATCCTGGGTCGGAGCTTCATTGCGTGCGTCTGCCCAGGAGAGAGGAGCATGGCATCTCTGCTCCAGAGAGCAGAGCTGTCGAGTCTGAGCTCACTTCCTCTTCCTCCCAGCATTCTGTTCTGTTTACTCCTCCCATCTATGTCTTAACCTATGAGGGCCAGCCAAGCAGTTTCTTTATTTTTTAACCAATGACCTTCCTCCATCACTGACCCATGCCTAGGGACCAAGATAATGCTATTACATGAACCATTTGATTGGGTAAGACATGGTCACATGATGTTCTCCTTGAGGAACACAGACAATAGCCATGAGTCTGAGGGCTTTACACAGAAACACTTGGGAAAGGAAATGTTTTATGTTGGAGTTAACAATGTGGAGGTTGTAAGTTTCTAGCAGTGGAGGGCTATGTGAGAAAATTAGATTAAAACTGAAGCTAACAAAAAGGAAAGTACTAAGATTGGCTTCTCAATCTCTTTTGTGCCTCTAATACAGTTATCATCTCTTCACCTTAGGAAAACAACTTAAGCTCTCTGCCTGCCCCTCTTTTCATCTGTTAAATAAGGGTAGGGGAAGGACATGGTTTAGCATTGTCTCAATCTGAAATTTTTGCAAATTTACTCACCTATGATAATCTCCTACCGTCTTGGAAAGCAATTTCTGATTCTGTCCTGAGAAGCTTGCATAACATGCATCTTCAATCCCTTATCCCAGCGAACCAAATGTTTCTCATAATTTAAGGAAAGCACTGAGCATAGTGTTGTCTTCCTTCAGTTCTAGCATTTGTGAGGCAGAGGCAGGCAGACCTCTTTGAGTCTGAGGCAAGCCTGCTCTATGTCATAAGTTCCAGGCCAGTCAGAGCTACATAGTAAGACCTGTCTTAATAAACAAACAAACAAATAAATAAATCCCATTCCTATACCCATAATCTGCTCTATGCAATCAAACTGATCTTTCCAGACTACATATCCATCAAGTTAGGTGACATATGCTACAACCTACTAAGGCTCAACAGATCCCATCAGCTTTGGAATAAAATCTACCACCTTCCTCTCCTCCACCTGGTTCCAACTGCACTGTCCTCTTGTCTTCCCCCGAACCTGCAATCTCCCAAAGATTGCCATACAGAGACTTGGTCTGGCAACATCTTCCAGAACACTTTCCTTGAGATCTAATATCCTTCCTTACTTTCCTTGTGATCTAATATGCTCCCTCATATTACCAACGTCATCCAAAGACATTTCTTGACGCAGTGTCCAAGCTGAAATTACATCCAGCTCTCACTCTTAACCCTGAATTGATTTAGTTTATCCCTTGCTCTTATCTGAAGCTGTTCTATTGAAATTATAGTATATCATGCTATGACGACACTGTTATATAATTAACATTTAATTTAATATAATTTAATGTAAATTACATTAGCATAGAGAGTAGCAGATAGCAGAGGCTCAGTTGGCTCTGTGGAATGAATGAGTAATTCTACTTCCCATAAGCCATCTGCTTAGCTTTGAGGTATATATGATGATACTCAAACTGGTTATAATATCCCATTTTAAGCATAGTTTTCCCTAATATATGGACAATTGTCCTATACAATTATAAGCAAGTATATGTTCTGACAGAAAGAATTCCTGTGAATTCACATGAATTCTATCTAGTAGTATTATAATAACTTTCAGAAGGGATTGCATATACACATGTATATAGCTACATGAAAACCTTACTTGTATCAAGAAGAAATAAATTTGAAGACAACCTGAGGGTATCATGGCAAACATGTCATGATAAGGGCCTGGGTTTTCAGCTCAAACTAGGTTCTTTATTGACTTTTCTCTTTTTCTGTTGTGTGGCCAAACTTATTTGGTTACTAGATTCTTGAGGTTCAAGTGAAAGACAGTCTATAGACCAAGTGCCCCAAGGCCATTCAGAAAACAGCCCATAGAAACTATCTCAGATCTGATATCAGTTATTGCCTAAATTGAAAACTCAAGGACAAAATCAAAGTCTTGTTGAACAGCATAAATTAGGAAGCAAAATTATGTTTATTAAAAGATAACACAATATTTGCGAATAATGATAACAGCACCATTGCAATAGCAAAAGAATGTTTTTAAAAATTCCCTCTATTAAAAAAAAAGATTCCTGTATAGTTAGAGTATACTTCTCATGTGTTCATTTGTTTAGACCTTAATTCCTCAGTGCATTCATATGGCGGTGTGGGGGTCTAGTGGGAGGGGCATTTAAGTTGTAAGACAGAGCCCTCATGGCTGGGTTGTTACCTTTCTTCCAGGAAGAGGAAGTGTGTCCTCCTTCCTCTCTTGTGCCCTCTCTGCTCTTTGCCAATCTATATCATGACATGAGGCAACACGAGAGCCTCTTTACATTGGCCAGCTGATCTTGTACTCTTCAGCATACACAGCCTTGTCATAGCCAGAAGAAACAGACTGGAATAGCTTCCACATCTATCAATAGTAGACTGGGTAAATTACATTATAATTCATGCTATAAATCATAGGTTTTGATATAAAAACTGAGAATGTGTGATCTAGAAATGCCAGGAAATACTGATACATAGCAAACACTGTTGAAAGAAACAAGCTAGGCAACAAAATATAGAACACTGACTAAGTAATTCTCACACAAATTTTTAAAACATGTAAAATCTCTGGTGTGAGGATTAAGAACATTCTTGATGGGCTAGAAAGGGAAACTAAAGAGGCATCTGGGGAGTTGATGATGAGCTATTTCTGCATTTAGGTTCCAGATGAATATATATGTTAACTTTTTCAAAGTTAATTCAATTACTTATTTATAATATATTCATAATCCTATATATGTCTTATATCTCAAAAAAATTTACAAAAAGAATGCTTCTTGTGCTTAAAGAATTTTATGTCAGGAAAATTAAGAAACCCTTTTATAACTCATAGGCTTATCTGCCAACTTTCAAATCCATGAGGAGAATGTACTGAAAAGAAGTTGAATTTTCAGCTGAACTTTATAAAAAACATAACTCATTTGATTCAAAAGGTATCACTCATCTCATGTTTATCAAGAGAAAATGACCTGCTTTTCAAAATCTTAATTTCTAAAATATTATATCTTCAATTTCTGATTATTCACCAAATTTGGATCCATATCTCTATCTATCTATCTATCTATCTATCTATCTATCTATCTTTATGTATAAATATGCATATGTAGATGTGTGTATACATAAAATATGTGTCTATATACATATATATATATACAAACACATACACATAAGTGTATGAGATGTGGAAGACACATGATGAATAGACATCATTTTATCTCTTGCAGCTCAATCGATACAGATAAGAAAGATCTGTACGTTGAGTTTAGGTCAGTAGCCTGAAAACACAAAAAAGTAATAAGACAATGAATAATTACCAAACCAATACCCAGGGAAAGATGGAAAACTAGAGCTGAATCATTGTTTGGTGCCTCCTGTTCTGTGAAAGGGAGCTGAGAGGACAGAGTTTGGAATCAGAGGCCCAGCTTAAATGCACAGTCTAGATTTGTCTGAGATTTATAGATGCATAAATCCATACATTTGATTAAAGTGACTACAAATGGCAAGTATCTGAGATATGTGACAGAAAGAAATAAATCTTTTTCTGAATATTTCTTCCAAGGCTAAATCACATTCACAAATGTTTTTGAAACATCATACCTTTTATAAGAAGAAATCAGATTAAAATAGGAAAATGTAAAATACTATTAAAATAATTACAAATGATTTAGATAAAAAAATGGAATCATTGGCTTTCTTTATATTTTCACCTAACACATAGGCTTTTAAATGCTTTTCTATATTAAAACAGAAATTAATAATGAAAATGTCAAAGAATTGTAAAGATTTTTTAGAGGATAAAATGATATTTTAGAACTAAGAAATTCATTGGCAAAATTAGTACATGATTGTAATAGAAGAATAGAAAGAGTTAAAGAGGGAATTTGTGAACTGGAAGACAGGTTAGAGAGGAAAAACCGCATCCATCAAGAACGAAGTGATGAAATGGTAAGTCATGCTAGCTCCCCAAAGGACAGCACACTTTGTAGAGAATGTCTCTTCATGCACCCTTTCCACTCACCACTCATCCCTCCATCTTTACTACCAGAGAGCTGTAACTTGGCATTTTTTTCACCTCATTCTCATATACATTTTAGCGATTTTAATTTGATCTGACAAGACTGAAAAGCTTTAGAAATGACTAATTTGGAAGCAGGTAATAGGCTTAATTCCAACTAGCAAATAAATTTATTTGGTTGTCACATCATTTTTTTTTCAATTTGTGAATACAAATGCCTATAGCCTGGGCAAATAATCTCTGGCGGATCATAATCTGCAACTATTTTTGATGTCTAATTCTCAACTCATTATGTCTTTATTTTCTGTTGGAAAAACACTGCACTTCCTACTTTCGAATGAATTCTTAGGAATCAAAAGAAACAAATCTGCCTTTCTCCATTCGTCTATGGAAGGTCAAAAAAGTCTCTAGAGGAAACAACTTTTAGATGGAGGGACAGAGATGTTTCCATGGCCAGATCCCCATCCTTTAGAGTTTCCTAAGTATGAGAGTTGATTGACACATTTGTTTGCATGTGTGTCCTAGAGAGAGTCAGGCAGAGGGAGGAGAGGTAGAGAGGATAATAACCCAATGATTCAGATCTGAATCTCAACTCTACTCAGAAAGGATCCGGTATGTGTACAGTGCCCCAATCCTCCAATTAAAAGTCTTTGGAATTAGAAACCACTAGGTAGAACTCCAAACTGTTTCTGAATTAACTACTCAGTTTTACTTCCCAACTATTATGATATTTAGGAAATATTGTCTCTAAATATGAGCCAAGTTGGTGATTTTTTAAAAAAGAACTATATGTTATAATTCCAACAATATATGAGACTAGCGCACGTTTTCAGGTGAGACTACCTACCAGTGTTTCCTAGAAAGTCAAGCAGTAGTCCCTTTATAAGAGAATTTAACTCCTGAAAAGGCTCAGATGTAGGCCAGACAACCTGGCCCGAGAAAGCAAGGCCCTGATCTCTGAAGAGTCTGCTAGTTTAGAGTTCATGCCTCCCTGCCAGCATGGTTGGTTACTAACTTGTATAATACCACTTGTTAATTCTGAGCTTTGGTGGTTTTACCTATGAAGCGGTTCCACATGACGATTCTGTTTCTAAAGATGGTTTCAGCTGTAAAATGCCACCTCCTACCTGCACCACTCTGGTTTCTTAACTTATGCAGTAGCTATGTGTGTATTTGAAGTATTGTCTCTATAATTACTTTTAAAGTTGAACATACATGCTTTATACAAGCCTCTGAAGCAAGGTTTGACAGTAAGTTGGAAGAGAAAAGAGCTATGAAAGGAAGCCAGTCTAGTACCATTCTTGAATTCATAAAAGTAGGTGTGAAAAGTTGAATGTCAGAGGCAAAGAGCCAAGAGCAGATTGAAGCTTGTAAAACTCCAGAAGCTATAAACCATTGCAATGATAAGATAGAATCAACGACCATAGAGTGAATGGGAACTTGCAGAGTAAGTAGAGCTGCTAGAGTCCTATAAAAATCCCCACAATGGTCCTTGGAGGAAATTAAATCCAAGGGTGGTTATTTAATAGCTAAATTTCCTCTTAGCCAACTGTGTCCATGGGCATGCATTATGTAACCTGGGAAGAGCATTTTTGGGTTATAATATGGAGCAGCTTAACATTGTCCAAATAACTTGGATATAAAACTTTTCTTTACAGGATTTATATCTTTTGCAAAGCATTACCGTAGGTCACAGCAGTGTAAAGATAACTCTGGTATGTCAGATTTCAACGAATTTGTGAACTTAGATATTTCTTTGCCATTTAGAGTCAGTCTAGGTCCTTGCTTCGACTGAAATCTCTGAGTTCTCTAAGAATATTCTCATCATCCTTGCTGACCCTCTGATGTTCTCAGAAAGCTCCCATCTCTGGCCCTTTCTATTGGCTAAACATTTTCTCTGCCCATCTTTAGCTGACCAGCTTTTGCTTGTGACTCAGGTCTCGAATAAAACATCAGAAATGCTTTTTTGGATCACCCTAGTAAAAAATTTACTAGAATATTGGTGAGGAGAAGGGGAATTTATGCCTTGGGGGGAAGTAGACCTGATCATGGAGGTGGCGGTGATTAGAAAATAGAACTGCCAGTCTGATCGCAGAGTCAGCAATGAACCTTTGTAGGTGAGGGGCAATGAGCACTTGGAAGCTGTGGATGAAATTGATGTGTGTGCAATAACTGGACATTATCCTGGAGAGAAGAGAGAAAGAACCAAGGCTCTGCATAAAAAAGACTATTTTCCAAAAATTCAAACTCCTTGTGTTTGAGAACATCTCTCGGTTTTTATTTGCCTTTTTTCCCTTTCTTCCTTCCCTCAATATGAAGGACTTTCCATGACAGGAGAGACTTATAGTGACTCAGTTGCTCTTATACACAGTACCCAAATCAGGGCCTGGCATACAACAATTCATTAAGTATGTTTAAATTGTGTTATTATTTATAAATGAATATAAACATGACTTATAATAATGGATTTCCAATAATTATTATGGTTTTGTTTGCATGCTTCGAGTATTATCAAAGACGTAAAATCTTCAGGGACTTGGAAGTAAAGAAAGAAGCCATGAATCCTAATTGTGTATATGCCTTTTATGTCTGGTGCTTAGACTAGAGAAGGATTCATGTATGTTCTAATTAGTGGGAATGAGAACAATGCATGGGATTCTTCACGGTAGGCCATGAGAGAAGGCACTCCAAATCTGTCTAGTGAGCAGTGTAAGGAAAAGCACGAAAAGACAGGATAAAAAGTTACTAGAATATTGGTGAGGAGAAGGGGAATTTATGCCTTGGGGGGAAGTAGACCTGATCATGGAGGTGGCGGTGATTAGAAAATAGAACTGCCAGTCTGATCGCAGAGTCAGCAATGAACCTTTGTAGGTGAGGGGCAATGAGCACTTGGAAGCTGTGGATGAAATTGATGTGTGTGCAATAACTGGACATTATCCTGGAGAGAAGAGAGAAAGAACCAAGGCTCTGCATAAAAGAATTTAAAATTGAAATATAAACACTGGCAAAGAGCAGATGAAGTGCCCACACTGAAAATAAATAAGTAACTAGAGAGGATGAGGCAGGAGAATTGCTGCAGTTGAGGCAAGATTAACCTAGCAAAAGACATATGTCTTTTTTAAGGGTGGTATCTTAAGTCACAATTAGTTGCATCTTTATGCTTCAGGGGAAATTTGTTAGAAACAGGAAACAATATTCACTTAGAATTAGGGAAAAGTTTGGACTATACCATATAAAATAATAAGACAGAGATAGAAATGATAAAAAATAATAATAGAAAATAAAGACACTAAAGAGAAAATGCAGGTACTTGTGAACTAACATAAGGAAGAGAATGAAAACCAGGGAAGTTTGCCATTCTTAGGTGTGCCCTATGTGTTTCATGCCTTTTCCTGAGGAACTGTCCTTCTGTAGGATGTTTTTCTCTGCTGAGCAGATCTTCCCACACCCTATGGATGGAAATGCAGTTCTTTGGCATCATTGATATTCTGATCATATAATTACCAAAACACTTTGAAGCTTAAAATATCAGTCAATTCATTTTTGCCTTCAATTATAATAATGCTATTATCGTGAGGGTAGAAACAACTCCAAATTAGAGGAGAAAAAATTTTAGTGGAGAAACTGAAAATGGAGGGCATTAAGATGAAACACCAAAAAACAAGAAAACAAGATAGATGCAAGGAAGGCTCAGCCATGGTCATCTTCCATGAGGCTCAATTAAAGGGAAGCTTAGGTCAAGCAAGGACATTGGCGAGAGAAGACAGCAGGCAGTAAAGTCAGATGGCCTGGTCCTTGTAGAAGCTTACGTATATCCATTTGAAGAGGAAGCTGGGTTTCAAGAATTGGCTTCCATTCAGCAGAGAGAAGTTGCAGGAGCCAGGAGGCAGAAATATGTCTGCCATCTGGAGAAAAATTCAAGAAGGAGAATTGGAAGTCACAGATAAGGGTGGGAAATGCAAAAAAGGAGAGGCTATCTGGCAAGGAGTCTCCGGGTGGGGTTAGGTTCCCCCTCTGAATTCTAGGGTACAGTTTGCGGACTCTTCACAGTAAGGAATGCCAGCAAGGAAGAGAAAAATAACTCCAATTCCAAATCTTAGTAAATCTATCTATAGTTTAGAAATGACATTTAGAAAATCTGTCTTTTAGTATATAAATGTGCCTCATATTTTTTTAAAAAAATATTATTTCTAAAATCTTAAACAGCAGTTCTACAAAGTGCGATGGATTTATTTAGAGGTAAAGAAAATTATGCCTGATTTATCAAGATTCAGAACTTCATATTGGAGAATCAAAATGTGTAGGAAGTCCCTGAAGCACTGAATGAGCCAAAAAGGAAAAGCCAAAGTGAGTCGGGGTTTTGGGATGAGATCAGTGAGATTAGATCCTCCTTCCACCATTTATTAAGGTTATGGTTTGTGGGCAAGTCCATACTCTGCAAACATCAACATCCTGTTCTATTAACTGGGAATTACACCCATGTGAAAGCTATTATGGTGAATGAAATTTAAAATAATTATGTTTACAAATGATCTAACTCAGTGCTTGGCTATCTTTTGAAAGCTGAGTAATTATTATGTATTTATTGTATTACTATCATCTATGGTCTTAGTTTAGACAAAATCCATAATTATTTGTGGGCAGGGATGATTAGAATTGGCTTTTCTCTGACCATATGGTTGTAGGGCTATCACTTATCAATTCAGCTGCAGAGAGGGACAAAGTCTGTATCCACGTGGGAGTTTGAGAATTTAGACCATAGATATTGCTGTTATTGACACCGACCTGGCAGACAGGAGCACATGGGTTCTTCTGTGAAGTCTATAATAAATTCACTGTGATACTGTATACACTACAGTCTTTTCTCAATCCCTCTTTCTTCATCAGTAAAGATGGTTGGATTACAAAATCTCTATGGTTATATAAATTCTAACATGCCACCATTCTGCACCTACCGTTTCAAACGTGGCACTTGTGAGCTATAAACGATGTAAACCCCCCTTTGCCTGTATTAGAATTCATTGTGAGAGCTGAACACACTGGGGGGTGTGAGGATGTGATCTTGCCCAGGCAGGAGATTGGTTGCCCTCCTCAAGGCTGCTTGCTCAGAACAGCCATTTTGCTCTTCTTTTGGCTGGCTGCCTCTCCAGTAATTTTCTGCAGCAGCTCTGTCTTTACCCAGCCAGCAAGAGGAAAATGAATTCGCCCAGCAGTCCCAGCCATCCCTTAGGATGTTTCAGGGAGAGAGCGCGCCAGGCATTTCACTGTTAATTATCAGCAGCCCGGCTGCTATGGCCCCCTGCTGTGCCAGTATGAGAGATGAAACTCTTTACACTGCTTATTGGGTTCAGCTAAATAAATATTCCCGAGCATTAGCATTGTCAAAGGTATAGTCTGAATTCCGTTCCCTGGAGGGGCTTGGGCACCTGCAGTTTTCAGCATCTATTTTCCTGCCTGTCCCCACTCCACTCCTCCCTTTAACACATTACAACTAAATTCTTTCTGTGTCCCCTGAACATCAGGGCGCTGAAGCAATAACAATAAATAGCATTTGACTCCATTGCTTAAGGTTGTTACTATCAGTGCTACTGATGTTAAAAGGTGCCAGATTAACTCACTTCCTGTACCTGTACTATGAGAGTTCAGATTTCTCGGCATTAAATTTTGAATTAGCACCACCTCACCCCTTCTACCCAAAAGTGAGTTTTGAAGGACATAAGTCACCTAGCTGCTGTAATAGAGTCAAGGGTGGAAACATGACCCTCTACGAGCCAATTAGGGCCCACAAGAATTAATTCCAATACTTCTTAAAGCTATTTGAAAAGCAATTCTTTTTCTTTGTGACTGAATATTGAGCCATGAAAATACAGCTCTAAAAGCAGTTATTAGCTATTTTCAGCTATGAAGATAAAAACTAAATACTAAGGATGGAATCAAAACACACTAAGTAGGGAAAGGGATTAAGAAAAGAAAATCGGGTCTGACAAAAACACACGAAAGCCCAACTTAAGCTGTTTTAAGAAGCCATGCCGATCTTTGGACATTTGGGTGTTGGATTAGTATATCTCCTTTATCATTCAAGTTTGAATTAGGGATTCTCTCTTATTTCTATTTAGGCAGCTATTGTATGTGGTCCTCTTTCTGTGCCAATTTTGCAAGTGCAGGTGAGCTGTACCAACTATGCCCTTTCAGATCGTAACCACTGCACTATTTTCTCCAAACTCCAAGGCTCACTCCAGAAAATCTAGAGCAGCTAGAGGCTCTCTAGCTGTGTGAAGCAGCTCTCAATACCAGAATAACAGAGCCAGTAAATGAACACTCCAGAGTCCTGTTTCCTTGGGATAAGGCTAAGCCTATGCTTTTTGTGGGCTGTTGGAGGATCCCAGTAGGATTGAGACAAAGTGATTTGATCTTAACTGTCTGCCCTCCTTTCTGTCTCAATTCCCTCTTATATAATGATTTGCTGGTATCACCTTGTAACTAAGTTACTGCTACAAATATTGCTTGACTTATGATAAGGTTATATCTTCATAACAGCCTCATCGGCAGTGGATGCTAATGGAAGTCAGAGCTACCAAATTTCTAGCTTAGCCCCCATAGCACTCTAAAGACTACTACTTGTTCCTCTCGTGATCTGATGGTCAACAGGGAGATGTAGCTGTCTAGAATTACAAGACAATAGCAGACTACATGTCTGCTGGGGCCGGGGTGGGGTAATCACAGCATTATGATCTGGAAAACATGTTATTTGGGTCCCTAATTTCTTGATAAGAAAGGGAACATCTACTCATAATTTCCTACATACCCCACCCCATGTTTTGTTTACATGCCATTCACTGTCCATACACAATTAACTAATACACACACAGATCTATTGCATAGCAATATCCTGGAAATTTAAACATTTCCATCATGGCAGAAGGCCCAGTAACACTCAGGGAGTTTCAACTTGAAACATTCCTTTCTAGAGGGAAGCTCATTAAGTCGCAGAAAATAAACAACTCACAAGTTTTAGGAAGTCCTTGAAACTTATAAGATTCATAAAGTCCCTCCTTCCCCAAGGTTATTTAAGCAGTGAAGCCTGCTTTAGCAAAGAGACTCTCCAACCTGTTGACCTGCCTTCAAGTTATGCAAAAGGCAGCAGAGTTGCATTTTTCAAAGTCATCATCCATACAGAGGTGCACTTTTCTGCAATGCAGCTGCCTTTGAGTCACCCATGTTCCACTAAGTAACCCTTCAACTATACTCCTGTAAGTAACCAAATACACTGACTGACTCTCAATGTTAGTTAGACTTTGGTAGAATTGTGTCTTTACTCTGCTATCCATGTTCCAGCTGAGGTGAGCAGATGTTCTTTGCATCTTTCCAGGAAAAGTCACACGACAAGGAAAAAAACTACAGATTAAAATTCCACTCAGATAATTCTCTTCTTTATGTGCTCACAGTTCAGGGGTGGGAAGATTGTTTTCTTTTTCTCTTTTTTTCTTTTATATATCTTTTTTTTTTCGAGACAGGGTTTCTCTGCAGCTTTGGTGCCTGTCCCGGAACTAGCTCTTGTAGACCAGGCTGGCCTCGAACTCCCAGAGATCTGCCTGCCTCTGCTTCCCCGAGTGCTGGGATTAAAGGCGTGCGCCGCCACCACCCAGCCCCTATATATCTATTTTTTAAATCAATCTTTTCTCCTTTTTCTCATACCAATCCCAGTTCCCTCTCCCTCTCCCCCTCCTCTTCCCCACACCTTCCACACACCCTCATCCACTCCTCAGAGAGGGTAAGGCTTCCCACGAAGAGTCAACAAAGTCTGGCACATCACTTAAGGCAAGACCAAGGCCCTTCCCCACATATCTAGGTTGGGTAAGGTATCCCTCCAAGAGAATGGGTTTCCAAAAGCCATTTTAAGCACTAGGGACACATCCTGGTCAGGGGTGGAAGATTTTAGGAGAGAAAGCAAAGTAAAAGCATGATTAAGCCAATAGGTAAAAGATGTTCATTAATCCATCTTCATACTTCCACAGGGACAATGTCCAAGTCCTTCCACTAAAAGAATTTTAGTGTCACCAAGATTATGAATTTGGTGACCCTGAGAGATGAGCAACATAGATAGGTTTAATCTCTGGATTTATTTTCTTCCTGTGATGGCTCCCTCCTAATCTTCACACACACACACACACACACACACACACACACACACACACGCACGCACTCAGTAGGTATGAGGCTCTGCTGGAAACATACACTCCAAATGCTACATGTCAAGTGGGAAGCTTCTAAATAATGAATTTCCCCATTTAACTCCCTACTGTGATGTTGTCTAAGAGTTGTGTTAAAAGGTTTAAATTTTTCTTTCCTGCCTTCCTCCACCCCCCCCGTGTGTGTGTGTGTGTGTGTGTGTGTGTGTGTGTGTGTGTGTGTGTGTGTGCGCGCTTTGCTGGTGGTGGTGGTGGTAGAGGTGAATGTGTGGGTTGAGTACATACATGAAGAGACCAGAGGTGAACTTCACCATTCTCCAGTTTGCTTCCTTCAGACAGTGTCTAGCCCTAAAACTCAGGCTAAGTCCCACTGATTCTCCTGTCTCTATCTCCCACAGTGCTGAGGATGCAGGCATATGAAGCAGTACCTAGCCTTAGCATCCTGGGGACTCAAAACCAGGTCCTCATGCTTACCCAGCAAATGTTCTTAACCATGAATCCATCACCTCGGTTTATATTTGAACATTTAAAGCAAACTACTTACTCTAATATGAGAAGTGAAATGTTCATGTCTTTACTGAATTTCTTTCTGTTTTGCAGTTTCTAACTGTCTCCAAAACAGGTATTGTTCTAGGAGCGCTGGTTTTGCTCTTTTGACTTTTTGGAAGGGCCCACAACCTAGCTCCCAAATAAATCACACAGGGAGGTTTATTCTTAGTTATAAATGCCCAGCCTTACCTTGCTTGTTTCTTGCCAGCTTTGCTTAAATTATCCCGACTACCTTTTCCCTCTGGGCTTTTATCTTTCTTACTTCTGTATATCTTACTTTCACTCTTACTCCATGGCTGGCTGGGTGGCTGGCCCTTTGTGTCCTCTCCTTTTCCTGCTCCACCTCTTCCTTGGTTCTCCTTCTATTATACTCTCTGTCTGCTGGCCCCGCCTATCCGTGCTCCTACCTTGCTATTGGCCATTCAGCTCTTTATTAGCCCATCAGGTGTTTTAGAGATGCAATGAGCACAGCTTTACAGAGTTAAACAAATGCAGCATAAACAAAAGTCACACACCTTAACCTAGTATTCCCCAATTAGGTAAGGGCAGCAAGGCAACTTCATTGTACTCCTGTTAGAAAGTGCAATTGTGAAATCACACGTCAAAATGACATCTATCTCCTCATCTCAGCAGTAAGAGCAGAGAAGGCACAACGCCTTAGATGGTAAAATTGGACAGGACTCTAATAGCATCTGAACAATTTATTCTGTCACAGATGAAGACACAGAGAGAGGCACATATCAATGAAAGGTTTTGCCTAACACTTCATACCTAATCCTAGACAAAGCTAAGGCTTGACACCTGAAGGCGTAAGTCACAAACAATGCCACAGCAGTTTGGAATTCTGATTAATAGGGTGGTATTTATTTAAAGGGGAAAAAACTTACAGATCACCGTCAGCCCTCTGCGCAACCAGGAAGGGAGTCTAGTCGCCGGTGGAGCAGGAAGTGAAGAGAGCAAGGAGAGGGAAGTGGCCGCTTTTTTAAAGGGAGAGAGACCACGCCCCAATGGGCTGATATCTCAGCGGCTATAGGCTGGAGGAGCAGAAGAACCTCCCGCAACAGACACCAACATTCCTCATTGTATAGCCACTTCATACTACTTTTGGTTTAATTTTTTTCTCACATTTTATCGTATTTTGAGCTTACTTTTCAACCCATACAGAATTTGATCTAAATGTTTCTTCTTAGAAAACCTAAGGTTTTACCACTGGCCTTGCCTTGATAGTTGAACTGGGAATAAATCCTTCTACGTAATGAATTTCATCACTTTCTTGTAAAAATATTCATGCCTTCTCTTCTCCTCTCAGGCTGCAAAGCCAAATTATACCACAGTCCATTTGGTTTGATGCTTATCTATAATCCCAGGCCATTTCTGGGCTTCAGCCTGGGTTCTGGTGTAGCCAGAAAATTGCCAGAAGCCATATGGACTCCCCGGGCTATCTCCTGAATGAGGTTAGATGGTACAGACTTAGGAACTGAATCTTTCCAAGAGATGGAACAGATGGCACTTCAAATATGAATATGCATGATGTAGCTCCTAAGGTTGTTAAATAAGTATGTATTTTAGGTGGATTCATGAAAATCAAGATTTTTCATAAGTAAAATTAAAAGCAAGCCAAGGAAAACACAGGGATCTCCTGGAAGCTGTGCATTATTCTTTATTTGTTGACATTGGCCTCCACAGCATGCTCCACCCTCCAGAGACACCACTAGGCAGTAACGGGAAGAAATAAATGGCATCTTCAACAAAGGATGTGCTGTGGGGTCTTAGAGAGGCCATGAGGCAGTATTAGCATCCAGAAATACAAGACTGGAAATGGGGTTGCTTGAACTCGCTTTTTTGTGTACCCAGTACTTGTTCACGGTGAATAGTTCCCTGAATATTTCCGCTCTTTCCTGGCCCTTTACCCTTATGACCCTACCACCAACTCCAAGTACTTCATAATTCAATCTTGGCTGCTGCAAGACAAGACCGACAAGTGCTAAGAGTAATGCAGGTCTTTGAATCAGTAGAATTAGTTAAGTAAATGGATTTCACAAATCTCCCATGCAAGCAGTATCCATCAAAGGCCCTGAGCTCTCTTCCCAGAAATTCTCTTACACATTCGGTGATGTCCAGTGTACAGAGAACCTTCAGACTCCAAATCATATCTGATTTTAAACTTTATTGCAACCCTGTGCATTTTTAACCCATTTATAGATGAGAAAGAAATGAAGGTGCAAAGAGGTTAAATAACCACTCATGGGCACAAGAGGGGAACTGTATCATGGTGACTTCAAGCTAAGTTCATTTGATTCTGTCCAGTAATGAATCTGACCTGGCTTTGACCTGTGAACCACCAGTCGAAGAAGTCTTCACTGGGGGAAAAAAAAAATCAGCTTGTCCTAAAACGGCCTAAGCCATATGGTCTGATTTCAGGAAGTTGTGCACTAGTGGGCAGAACAAAGCAATCGCTCATATTCTGGAGCCATTCAAAAGAAGGCCATGGATTTCTTACTTCCACCTCATCTGTGTCTGCTCTGAACCTCTCCCTGTATTCATGGTCTTTTGTAGATCTTATTTGAAGCAAAATATAGTCCGCTTTCATTCAGACAGCTGTGGGACTGAGATCTGCTTCACCGAATGAATTCCTAGCAAGTGTTACATAAGCAAAGATGAAATGAGATTGCCTGACTTTGCTCTTTTGATGTTATTAGTTATTACTTTGGGGCGGTTTTGTTAAACAGCAATGGCTAACTGATACCTGACACTACTTTTCTTTCATCTTCTTACCTTTAATTCAGTGCAAATAGAATGTGCCCCTTGTTGTGATTGCTGTTTCTTTACAGGCCCTGAACTGCCTCTTCTTCCTAAGTCACTGGCGTGTTCAATATCAGAGTCGTGACCATCATAGAATTATGAAAGTCTCACTAGGAACTGAGATGGGAGTAAAACTCGGGAAAAGGAAGTAGCAACCAGAAAAGAGAACACTGTAAGATGCGAAACAGCTAGTAAAGGGTTGACTAAAAACATTTGGCCATTCGACAGCTATTTTATTGTTACTCAATTAGAGAAAACACACTGTGATTAGCCAATTCTCTCAAGCTTCTGTGCCTAGTGGTCTGATGCTGGGTGTGCTGCAAATGACAAGATGTCCACCCCCTAGAGGACTGTGAATGAAAAGGGACAGTGCAGAACCTGGCACCTGGTAGAAGACTGGAGTTGGTTTGGGACATACGGGGATAAAAGGATAAGGCTCAGTGTCTGCCATGATCACCATTTCAGTTTTTCTGACTGTACCATGATTTCCAAAGCCCCAGAAAATCCAGTTCTGTTTCCTCCCAAGAAACATGCAACAAACTTTAACCTGTCAAGAAGTATATGACTCTTCGGGGTGTTTCAGTGGTTGAAACTCCCGCATGCTTGAAGCAATTCCCAAGCTACGGTGGGAGAAGAATGTCCAGCTACCCGCCCACTTATAGGAAAGGCTCGTTCTCTGGAACCCTTCCTGGAGGCGATGGAAAAATATTATGCCTAGCACATCTGGTAAGCACTGGGTGAAGAAATAAGAGAGCAAGCGAGTGACCAGCCCCTGCTCTGCCCACCCCAACATCTTCCCACTCTGTTTCATCTCCGTTTGATCAAAGCTATCTGCCTGTCTCCTCCAATGCGCCTTGCTCCAGACCTATGGTTCATACATCACAAATCCCCCAAAGTCTTCTCTGATCTCATTTCCTCTTTAATCTCTGGCACAGCTCGTTTCTGACTTAACTCTTGATGCCTATGGATTTTCCGTTTGGTTCTCGGTCTCTTTCTTAATATCCCTCAACTGGACTGTGTTTATACATAGCCTCTAGCCCCTGAGCCGAGCTCCAGAAAGGTGGGCTTTGGTTCTCAGTGTTACTTAGGTGTGCGCACGTGCAGGCATGTGCATGCACACACACACACACACACACACACACACACACACACACACACATTCTAATAGCATCATGCTGGCTGCTGGAGTGGCCGGTGCTGACACTCACAAAGCACTTTATTCGGTGCTAATTCATCTGACCCTCACAGTGGTGGTCTTGGGAGGTGGAAGGGTAGCAGGACTCCAACTGTGCAAATGAGAACTCAGAGTAAAAAGAAGTGGCCCCCGCTGGTGTCTCAAGCAGCCAAGACTTAAACCCAATTTTGCTGTTATTTCTTCACATCGTGCTATTTTTAAAAGCACTACTGTTGCTGTGATTCTTGAACAGTCATTATAAGATTCAACCAGAGAAAAGAAAATTTCTTTAAAAAAAAAAAAAGGAACAAGGTCGGTATGCCTAAAAACTGACTGGAAGAGATGACCACCTGCGAGGTTCTTCTTGCCCAGGTGAGTGGCGCTCATACAGGCCACATGCATGTCAGCACAGACCTTATGGTTCTGTGCTCAACTGGCAGCATCTACTCTTTCTACAGTAACTTAGGAGGTTGTATGAGCTACAACATGACATCCAGAAGCCTTTAAAACCCCCCAGCAAAGCCTTCAAAAGTTGACAAAAGAAAGATACAAAGAGAGAACACTGGTTGATAGTGTATTGTGAGCTTACCAATATCTATTTGAACTAACCACTTAAAAATATTTTTATGCCAGAGACATAGGGCATTTGAGCTTACAGAGAAATTGGGAAATCCTAAAATCTACATCTTGTTTAGATGTCCAGGTTGCTCGGTAGTCACAGTCTAATCTGACATGAGCTCAAGGTCATTTCTAGCCAACCAGCTTGCAATGTAAGACAAGAGAGATGTTTTGAGAAAAGGCCTTTAACTGTATGGAGTTGAATAAGCTCCACGGCCTGTCCTTGTCTTGTTCTTTTCCTTGCGTATTTATTGAGCACTTATAATGTGCCAGTCATGGGCACTGGAACAGCTGACAAAATACAGTCCTTGTTCCCAAGGAAATCACTAGAGGAGACTCATTATTCACAGAACAATAATGCATACTGACGTGAATGAAAGCGGGTAGCCCTGGGCACCTTGCAGGAAAAGGATCTGTCAGCCCCTAGGGGTTCACTTTACCTGTGTGTAGAAGGGCCAGCATAGCTGAAGACCCACAGACACAGGTGCTCAGTGTTAAGAAACAGGAAGGCCACATGGTTAGAGCAGAAGGAGGGCCAAGAGAAGAGCAGAGGATGAGAAAGAAATGACAGGTAGAGAGGTTATGGATGGTCATCTCAGCTTAGCTACGACTTTGGGTAGGAAGAGATCCGAGGCAAAAATATGGTCTGTCTTAGCTTCCAGTGTGACCTTGAATCATCTCGGTAGGAAAGAATGACAACCTTTTCCTTTCTAGGAAGCCAGCTGGGATGGCCTAGAGAAACAGGCAGCTAGCTTCCCACTGCCTCTCTGTGAGGCTGCATCGGGAATCTGGCGCTTTACTAAGCATGCCAGTGACCATCTTGCTTGAAGCAGAAGCACTGGGAGGCCCCAGAAGGCTTCTTCAATTGGCTGCCATAGTGACTAGGGAGGTCCGGGAAGGGTCCCTCTAGCTCAATCCTAGCAGGAACATCTATAGTTCCTGGAGGTGGGAGATTTTTGTTGTCCAGGTTTGCCATTTGGTTGGTTAAGAATCAAAGGACCCTAGCTGCTGCAGACTCCTTCAGATGGACTGCTAAGGCTGGTGGTGTTGAAGAACTCAGCAGAATGGTTATTTTAAGGATACTCACGGCTTCCAGACCCTATTTCCTTTTTCTGAGTGATATTTATATTTTTAGAGCTATAAATTATGAGTGCATTTCTATGCTCCTGCAGAATTCAAGCTGGGAGGCTGGGCAGGGGCTTGTGTTTAAGACCAGAAAGCTCTCAAGGAGGCTCCCTTGCTTTCCCCCAGGCTAGAATGAGGCCTTCCTGATATGGCTTGGCTGCTTCAAAAACCCTGAGTCATTCCAATAGTCCTGTGCCTCTCTTTCCTTCCTGTAGCTCCCCCAGAGCAGAGCTCTCCTGGAGCTGCCCCCTCACTCCCCCCCTAGCCAGGCAGCCATCCCGGCGGACACAAAGTGGGGGTGGCACAGCCCGGGCAAGCCTGCGGGGAGGGCGCCAGGGACGCGGCTCTGATCGTAGGCGGAAGGACTGTGTCCCCAGTGCCGCAGTGAGCGGGTGGCGGCGGTACGCGGGCGGTCTCCTGAGTCACTGCTGCTGCGGGGCTGCTGGAGCCTCTACTCCCGCCCCTGCAAGCTGAGGAGGAGGCGAGGCGAGGCGAGGCATCCCCTGGGTCAGGGGGTCCCACAGGCTTTCCAAACAGCCTGTGTGCTTTTCCTCGGGAGCCCTGGGGGCGCTGCGCTGTCACTGCCTTGTCACTCTTTGTTTATTTCGACATCTGCCCCCGGAGATTCCCTTAGACCAGAAACTTCTAAGCCACCCCCGGATGGATTCGGGGGCCCTTGCTTATGGCAAAGCGCCCGGAGCGTCATCATAACTTGGGAGACCAGTAAACAGCAGGAGGGGGAGGAGAAAAGGAAGGCGAAGGGGGAGCAGAGGGCGGGAGAAGATCCAAAAAAACAAAACCCAACAAAACTAAAAACCGGAAGGGAACTGACACTCCTTATCTGCGGAAGTGCTGAAGCCCACCCTCAGGTAGTAGAGAAACTAAAACCTTGGGTAGGAGTGGACTGCACTCACCCCCAGGCCTTCTACTACGGAACTCAGAGTCAACACTCTCAGGAGGGAAGAAAAGGACTAGATTTAGTCTTTTGCTCATAATAAGCAAGGGTGTTCAAAATGTTAACCCCCCCCCCCATGGCACTTGCTTGTAAAGCAAACGGACTAGTGGTTCTTGCCTGCTCCTCCACTGTAACCTCCCATATCTAGAAGCTGGAAGAGTATTAGAAGGCACCTTGTGCCCATTTTACAGGTTAGGAAACTGAGATTCTGGGAGGGATGCAGGCAAGAATCACAGGAAGGGGTGCGGTTTCCAACCCATTCATTTTCTTTCCTTTTGCCTTTCCTTAGGTTTTTCCTTCACCCCCCCCCCAGGTTAAAATTGTAATAGACCCCCTGTCTCACTTAACGCCCAGAGTTCAACTTAAGAAAAAAAAAATCTGAGTGCGGAGCCTCAGGCAGCTGCAGCCTCTAACGCCCCCCCCCCCCCCCCGCACCAGGGATTGTCACAGCTGCCAGCGCCAGCGCGCCAGCTTGACAAGTTTCTGGGGCATCTCTGCGCACCGAGAGGTGTGTCTCCTGCGGCACTGAGAACAGATTTTTGCCATCTCATCCTCACATTCGCAGTCTCCAGTTGGCTTCTTGTGATTGGCCAGAACTTTCCCTCTTAGAGATGAGGAGAATCCAGTCCTCCAACCAGCTGAGGAAAAACAACACTTACCACCTCGCAGCGGCGGACCTGGGCTGCTCCACCCCCTCCGGTGGCCAGGCTGGAGCTCCACAGGCAGAAAGGTCGTCAATTCCAGAAGCTCTCTATCCATTTAAATCCCTGGCAGGGATGGAGGAGGGCGGGCGGGCGAGCCGGCCTCTCTGACCACCGAAGCTAATCTGTTCTTTTCATTGAGGGTGTCATTGTGTGTCCTTCAGCTTTCAGGAACAAAAGTTCTTCAAAATCGAACTTGAAAAGTTGCCTTGGAGCCTGGCAGTTCGTGTTCACAGGAGGTGGTTGCTGATATGCGTCAGATTAGGGACCATTAATTAACCTTCCTACCTTCCTACCTGAGTCCCACTCCTCACCCACTAGACCACGTGAACCCGTGGCTTCCTCCAGGGTAGGAAACCTATAGCTTTACCGGGCACACCGGAGTTAAGGCATAATTGGTTATCAATAGCCCTAATTTAGCAGTTAAGTCTCTGCCCAGGCTCGGTCTTAGAACTATTTGGTTTAAAATAATACCGATTTTCAGGTCACCTCTGTCACCATGAAAGTCACTGTTATGCAAGTGTTTCCTAACAGTTCGCGCAGGTGACTGTAACCCACAGTAAGCCCGAAAACATCATCCTGTGGTAGGTGCTGCTGTTGCCTCTCCCCACCTACCGTTCCTCTGGAAATCCCACTCAGCAAAGCACAGTATGGGAGACCGACTCCCACCTGCCCTCTTGTCTCCACCCGTAGAAAGTTCCCACCAACAGACTGAAAGATACCCATCTCCCAAAGAAACAGGTGCCTTCTCCTTCCCTGAAGCCCTGTGAGCCTCTGAGGTTGTGGTGCAGAACATCCAATCAGAGCTCATAGGTCACATAAACTGTAAGCTACATTGGAACGCAGAAAAATGAGTTATGGCGTAACTGAATACCCAACAAGTAATTTGGGTATTCAAGGCTGAAGACGAAGAAACAAGAAATGGTGCTTTTGTACTTTCAAGTTCATGGTCATCAGAGAGGAAGGTGAGGGGGCTGAAGCACATGCCTGGAGTTCCTTCTTCAATGTCCTTTAAGGGCCATGATAAGTCAGTGTCCATTAAATGTGGAAAACATTACCATTAAATTAAATGGTACATACTAGCTCAAGACAAAAAACAAACAGGCTCACTTTAAAGATATCCTTAGTTCTGTTTCTGAACTTGGTGACTAAAGTCTTGTCTGAGGGTGACTAGGCCAAGTGTCTCTTCCCCCATTAGCAGCCCATCCTGAGCTTGGTCACATGATAGAGTCAAAGTTCCAAGTGTGAAAACAAAATTGCATGAAATCCCTTGAGGTCTAGATTCAGAACATTCTCAGCATCGCTTCACGTCGTTCTGTTAGTCAAAACAAGTCACAGCTCCACTTCCTGATGGACAGCCTTGCAAAGTCACATGGCAGAGAGCCAACAAGAACTCACAGATAATTTAAATCACCGTCCCTGGTTAGCAGAAAAGGAACTAAAGCCATGAGCTCACCCATCCTCCTCTGGTCATGTAAGAACCAGACTCTGTCTGGTCTTACTACTGTCCTCATACTCTGCTCCTTTAAAAGGTTATTTCCCTTAAGGCACAGGTCCTAGTGATTCTAATAAACCCTGTGGCACGGTTAGGGCATACATTATCCAAACTTACTACAGAGGAAGATCGGATAGTATTATTCTCATAATTACTCAACAAACTCAGAAAACAGGACAGTGGGTACCGTTTACACAGAGCAAAGGATTTAGCATTTTGATGGAGTGGCTTGGACTTGAACCAATCAGGAGCATCTGACTTCTCCTCTAGATTTGGTTTTCATCTCCATGTGCTATAGCCTGGGGATGCTGTTTAATATGTCAGAGATAGTTGTCTACTCGTGTGCTGAGTGTGACCCCTGTCATCTGATGGGGCTCTCAGCCTTTCCCGGCCCCACGCTCTTCTCCCTGCTTCTGACCGTGTTCTCTTTGATCCTTCAGTGCTGTGTCCTTTCTCCTGCCTTTGTTGGATGGGGACCTGTTATGCAATAGTCTCGGTGGAGTCTAAATAACCGGTGGAGAAAATGTAGAACTGGGAGGAGAGGAGTGAGAGAAATGACAGAACAGACAGGAAAGCCACATGTGTGCGCGTCTACAGAAAAAGCTGGTGTGCAAAAAGAAAGAGCTTCAGAGGAGCGGAAAAATCTGCAGGCTCTGAGAGCTGGGAGAGGCGAGGATTTTCATAAAGGCTATGATGAATTCTGAGACTGATCCTTATTTTTCTTCCAGATGCACGAGTGAAATCTTATCTACCATGTTTATTGCTTTTCATTACGTGCTGTGCTGGGGTCTTTAGAGCTAACATTCTAGCAGGACATACTCAAAGGGAGAAGACTTCCATATGCTGCAGTAAATAATTTGATTTACTGGAATTGTCTGTGAAAGGCAAAAGTGGAAGTGATTTTTTAAAGAACTACCATGCTGAATAGCCTAAGGGGTTAGGGACTTTTCAGGTCGTCTTAAGCCTGGAGAACAGACCTGTCGAAGGGCTGGAAATGAAAATGTGGAAGTGGCTGACTGATGCTACAAGCAGAGAGTGGAAAATTAAAAAAAAAAACAATAGCCTCTGTTCTTAGAAGTAAACATTAGGCAGAGATGCCCACTGAGAATGTTGCAGATGTTTTCCGGACCACACACTGGGAAACCCTTGTACTGTGTCTTTGAAGGAAGTTACAGTCAAAGATGCACATTTGTCTTTAGAGCATCCACGGCTACCCTCTTAACTCTGGAGCCAATCACTGGTCCGCAGAAGAATTCCAGCATGTTGGAGTGGAGGCAGTGAACAGGGAGCTGGAGCGGAAAATCTGAAGACCAGGTGGAGCACAGTGTTTGATATTTCAGCCTCGCACAACATTTCCCATTGTCCTAGGATACTCCAGTTGTGCAGGGGCCTCCATCAGCTACACCAGTGCCTAATATTTATTTGCACATCCAGAGAACATCAGGGTTGATCGTGACAACTCTGCATCCTTTTAAAGACTAGGCTCTTGCAAAATTTTTATTCCACGGTTGTTGCTTTATATTTGTATCCGATACCCTTGTGAGACTCATTTTATTTTATTGTTTTTTACACTTGTGTATAAGCCCCAAGTAAAAATTCATTATTATTATGAATGTATCTACCAAAGAAAGGAGGGCTATTCTCCACTCAAGTTAGCTGGTTGACAGTTTTGTCGTTGCTATTTCTAGCAGGTACATTTGTGCCAAATGCCAAAGTGTCACCAACTTATGTTTGGCCGCTTAGCTTGCTGGGAGAGAGTAAATGTAAGGTCTGTTTGTCATAAAAGAAATACATGCTTCCATCCAAAGAGATTATTTCAATATTTATGGAAGGCATAAGCACTTTCTGGCAAGAAAAGTGTGGCCAACAAAGCAAGGCACATAGTAAATAAGTACTCTTTTGGGAATTGCCAGGGTCCAGGGCATGGGCTGCTGTTCTGTCCAAGGAGACCATTTAAATTAACAGTCTGGCATGCTTCCATAGAGATCCTTGGCTAGGAGACAGAAACCAGGCACAAAACAGGTGTCCCTTTCCACTATTCTTGGTCACAAAATCAAATTTCTAGCACAAGCTGTGACAGTAAGAGATGTTGGAAATTAATCGAGATTCATTTTGCTCCAGAAGTCCTCTGTGTACTGACAAGACAGGGAAGGAAGCCTCGTTCGCAAACAGAAAAATATATTTGCTAAGGAGTCTTAATGGTAATTTGGGGGCATGCAAATATTCTCAGGGACTCGGACCATTACTATTAAATAATTTTCAAGTAACATTGTAGTGATAAATGCATATCTCTCTCTCCCTCTCTCTCTCTGACTTACTAAATTGATGATATTTTCTGAGGTTTCTTATCTCTATATGTCATTATTAATGGAGGCAAAACCAAAAAACTATTTGGTATTTGCCATCTTCTTGAGCATCAGGAGGTAGACCTCCTGTGTTCTTTGCTCTAACTAGTGTCTGGGGTTATTTCTTCCTTGAAAAGAAGATTTGTCAAGATTAACCCATCTTGTCTGAAAGCTTTTGGTGCTCTAGGTCCATGCCTCAAAGAAGCTCCAACTTCTAACTCCTGGGCCCTGAGCATTCTGGGGTTTGCTTTGAAGGGATGTTGGGTGTCTGGAGAGATGGCTGGGAGGTTGAGCACATAAACTGCACATGCAGAGGACTTGAGTTCTATTCCAAGCACCCTTATCAGGTGCCCAACAGCTTGCCTGTAACTCTAGCTCTGGGGCATCTGATGCCTCTGATCTCCAAGGGCACCGGCACTCATGGGTTCACACACATACACATGTACATAATTAAAAATAATAAAAAATATTTTGAAAGATGTTGGGGAAATGATGTTTCCCTTTGAAAACTGACCCCCTAGTATTAGAAAAATAAAATAGAGTTGCCCACTAGAAAACAAACATCCTTTATTTCTATGTCAGAATCATTGAATGGGGTTGGGTTGTGAGCCATGGGATGAAACCATCTTCAGCCAGGAAATAAAAGTCTATTGCAAAGCCAGAAGTAGTAATATTCTAAGCCAGGGGGTGGGTCCTGGAGCCAAATGCAGCAGCCCCAAGTGATACACATGGCAATGCTTACTGTGACCAGTGACCTCCAGCCCTGGAAAGAACACAGATTGCCAGTGAATAAAACTGTCTGTGTCTGGTCCGTATCCAGGGTGGTGCTTGGGTGCAGTGAGCTGTGTGTGTCACATTTGTTTTGTCAGGTCTCCTAAATTATTTCTGTGTCTCTGCTTTGTATTTATAGCTGCTGTGCTCTTACGTGAAAAGAACAAGCAGATGACATCTGAACAAAATTATAATCTTGGAGCTGGAAAGATAACTCACCTGTTCAAAAGCACTTGAAGCCACTGTAGAAGACAGAGTTAGTTCCCAGCACCGGGTCAGATGACTCACAATTATGGTAACTACAAGTCCAGGGACTTCAATGCCCTCTTCTGGCCTCCAGAGGCACCTGCATACATGTGCATGTAGACACACACACATACACACACACAGATCCAATGATTAAATTTTATACTGTTTCCTATATTTTGAAAAATCTCTCAAAGTACAGAGAACTTCATGCAATGACAAGGCTAACACTTATTAATTATATCCCATTAATTAAAGTACTAACATATTATAGAACAGGGCTGAATCTCCATTCTCTCTCTCTCTCTCTCTCTCTCTCTCTCTCTCTCTGCCAAACATCCCTTAGTCAAGATGTTTATATTTTCACCACCCACATAGAAAATATATAGAGTTGTTTTTCTATATAGATGAATATTAGCAGACTGAATATGATATTTTGTCATTTCTTTTTATCTGTTTTGGTTTGCATGGCTTTGCCCTTTCACACAGCACCCCCTCATATAAATCTACTTATCTTCCACATATATGGATATTTGGGTTATTTTCTGAGCTGCTGCAGTGTAATCAGTACTTCAGTTTGTGTGCGACTTCATTTGTATTTTTAATGACCATGCCTAATGCCAGCTTTCTCTTGTTTAATGTTTGTTTCATATAACAAATTCCTTTCTAATTGTCTCATTTCTCACCATCCTTGATCTTTTTACATTAAATGCATCTGTGGATAGATTTTCTTGCTTCTTGGTTTGTTTCCTGTATGGGTTTGAGCGCAGGGTCATGCCATGATGGGTACATGCTCTATGGGCCATATCCCTAATCACAAGTTTTAATTAATATGATTGCCCTACAACTTGTATAATGTAACTGTATTTATTGTAATTACTTTCATATTTGTATTTATCCCTGCATCTTATTATTTATATTTCTTCTGGGAGACTTTTCTTTGTTTTGCTCTTCTGCTCCTGAACACGAGATTCATTTCCTTCTGAGTTTCTCTACTGGTTCAAATGTCACATTTCTTTCCACTATGTTGTACTTTCTCCTTCTGTTTATTTTTATGTGTATGGGTATTTTTCTGTGATTCTCTACATGTCTGTGAACCACATGTATGCAGTTCCCACAGAGACCGGAAGAGGGTGTCAGATCCCTAGGAACTGAAGTTACAAGTGGTTGTGAGACGCCATATGGGTACTGGGATCAAATGCAGGTCCTGTGCAGGAGCATCAAGTGCTCTTCATCACTGAGCCATCTCTCTGGCCGCTAGTTTTGTGCTTTCCCTTAAATATTGAAGCATGTCATTTAGAAGGCATGTGTGTATCTGCATCTTACTCTAGTACACGATTTGAAATATATTAACTCTGACCTTCTCTGTTCCTCATTAATATAGTCAGACATGCTCTGTGATTTCTATGCATGAGGCTGAAGAGATTGCATGAGTCAATTCAGTCTCTAGTTTTAAGTCCTATAACTGAACTTCCAGAGAAAAAGTGTTTGAAAATCTTTTGGTGGATATGCACCAAAATACAGGAAATACATATCTGAGATTAGTTTGATTAAAATTTATTTCTAAAGCATCTTTTTTTGCTCTATTTTTTGACATTTTTTCTCCATGATCAAACAAAGAACTATGGGAAGATAGGCATTTTTTATAAGAAAAATTCAAAGTAACTCTAATTACTCTTTGGTTTTCATCTTGCTCTGTATTTTTCATTTATACTCATGACAGGGTATCATTTTAAATTCATCAATTAAAAGTTACTCAGTGCTCTTCGGACTGGAGAGGGAGGGGGAGAGGAGTGGGGGGAGGAAGAGAAAAGTGGGAGGAGGGGGAGGGAAATGGGAGGCTGGGAGGAGGCAGGAATTTCTTTTTTTTTCTTTCAATAAAAAAAAAGTTACTCAGTTGTTAACCAGATATCAGTTATCGATTAGCATAGCAATTCTACACAAGAAAGGGTCCCCAAACCCCATATAAAATATATTAGCTGTTGGGTGCTTGTATATATGTTTTGGTTGATTTGGGTAGGTATAGTCCATGCATTGATAGCGAAGACAGAAAAATGGTCTCAAAGATATCCTTGTCCTAGTCTCTGAATCTGTGACTGTATTTCCTTGCCTGGTGAGCTTCGCTTGTGTGATGCATCTAAGGGTCTCTAGAGATGAAGGTACTCTTTGATTACTGAGGTTGGCCTGTGAAAATCACAAGCTTCTTTAAAAGTTTAATGAGAGATTATATGGGAAATAAAGAGGTTACGATACTGACTTTGAAGACGGGAAAAGAAGAAGTTAAAGGCCAAATAATATTAAAGGCTTATAAAAGCCAGAAAATATAAAGAACCAGATTCTTCTGTTTAGCTTCTAGAAGGAATGTTTAACTCTTCAGGCCCAGTTTAGACTTCTGGTTTCCACATCTATAAGTATGAATTTTGCGTTGTTTTAGGCACAAAGATTTTGACGATATGCTGCAGAGAGAGTTCAAATTTAATGGACTAGACAGGTGCAGCTGCCCGCCGATCTAGGATGATCAAGTGGGGATGACTAGGGATTCAGCTCTCCTCCACTCTGTTCTTAAGCCTGGATGTGCTCTTGTGGCGATGGCTCACAAGGCATTGTGGGAAATATACTTAAACGTCCTCCTTTCTGTTTCATAATATTCATGGAAGCAAGTCACGTGGCCAGCCCCAGATCCGAGAAGTGCGCAAGTTGATTCTGCCCTTGATTTTACCTCATTGGAAAGAGAAATTATAAGGCCACATGACAAATGGCACAGATACCGGAATGGGCAAAAACATTAGAATTCTCCACTACAACCACCTTATTGAAGTGGTTTCTAGCAGATTGAGCTTCCTCAATCTCTTTTTGATTAACTCACTCTTACTTTTATGAATGATGAATTGTTTCTGTTTCAAATGTTGTCTCAAGATTGTATCTTTTACTTTTCAGTATCTCTTATGAGTGATCTTCCCTTCTAATGTGGGATAGAGCACAGAGAGGAGTTTGCATTCTTTGCTTTGCATTTTTCTGTTAGATCCCAATAACTTTAAGTTCAGATAGTCCTCTACTCACCTGGCAAAATTTCTAACGTTCTACATTTATTACTGAATTTCTTATGCAATGCAATATATAGTCTGCTCTTGATGTCGTTCTCTCTGGAACTTAGTGGTAAATTTCTCCCTTGGGACAGGGTACTGAGTCCCATTCAACCTGAATAACCCTCCTTGTACCCATCTACTACTGAATCACTACACATTTCCCACGGAGGAGTCCCTTGATAGAGTCACGAGTTGGCTTTCTCAACGTTTCTACTTGCCTTCTATTCTGGAGATCCTGGATTCTCTATAAAGCAAAGAGTAATGGAAAATCTTCTTGCAGCTCAGCTACACTGTGCCATGTGTCCACTTACCTTCTACTTCAGTCTCTCTTTGTTGGCATAGGACCTTTCTGATATAACCATTCTGGTGAAAGCGATAAAGTTCTAAAGAGAGACACGGGTGCTTTTCCGTTTGGCTACCAGACTGCTGAAACAAAAGACCCCAAAATATTGAAGTTTCTCCTGGAATCCCATGCTGGGGGAAGGAAAAGGCTGAAACCAGGTGCCATTCGGGGAGGAACTTGTCTCCCAGAAGCGATTTCACAGAGTTCTGACGGTTTGTCAGACCATCTTTCAGGAAAGACTAGATCCTAGACAACGAGGGACAGATGGCAGGAGGGGTCACATCTTGACCTAGGTTGCTTAGTCATACATACTTCTTGCCCTCAATTTAACCAGGTCTGTCTTTGAACCCTGAAGACAGGCTTGGGGTTCATGGCATCTCTTTATTCTTAAAAAAAAAAAACAATATGACCACATTGGATAAATCTCCTGCCTCTGCTTTTCATTACAGCTTGTCTCTTTTTAAATTGCTATTGTAAGGACAGGTGGCTGAGCGCCACTTTTTGGAAATAAGCAAAGCCCAAGTTTGAGTCTCAAAGCTCTGATAACACTAATAACACTGAAGTGTTTCTAGTATCTACTGGTGAGAATAGGGAAGCTTATTTTCTTGCTTTGCCATTTCTGCAGAACTGTGTGATTTTTCTCCCTTTCTATTGTATTATCTTGGATGCTTTGGACTGTAGGAACAGAAACCCTGGCACAAGCGGACTAAGCAAGAAAGAGCAATATTAAATCACAAAATACAGAGGCTGGCACTGGGCCTGGCTGACTCAAGGGCTCGGCAATGTCAGGTAGAGCCATTTTTTTTCTGTTGCTTCACTCTGAAAACCACACTGCTGGCTTCATTCCAGAGCTGGTTTCCCTCCTGGTCAGAAGCCCAATGTAAATAACACTGCTTCCCCTATCATCAAGAAAGCAGATAAAGCTCTCCCCACGACCTTGTATTCCAAGGCTTTTCCTTTCCTCTTAGTTGTGTCAACTGAGAACAAATAAGAGTCAACAGAGGAATCGTCCGTGCTGATTGCTACCAGCTGCCCTATAGAGGGTTGAAATCATCTCACTAGTTCAGACTAAGTCCTGCCCTGTAACTAAAACTAAGTTCCATTTCTCTACTTTCTTGGATCCATCCTTGGATGGATGTCTGGGAGGTAGCCATCTTACTAAGAGGTAGACAACTAAGGAAGCTTGCCCGACTGTTCTCTAAGCCATGTTTCCCAGAATTTGCTGTGTTCACCAGAGAGAACCATATCTGACCCAGTCACCTTCAGTTTCCCCTCCTCCTCTCTCTTTAGGTGTAGGGAACTCAATGCTCCTTTGGCTCTTGGACTTTTTCCATAAACAGATGCTAAACTATTCCTTCTCTGGTTTGTGAATTCCTGGATTCAGAATGCATACATTGCTTTGACTACATAAAGGAAGGCTTAACCTTTTCAAATCTGGTTTTCCTCATCAATAAAAACTTGCTTTCTAAACTTTTGCATTACTTGACTCAAACCCCTTCTTAATTGATCAACACTCTGTAGAGAAAGTTCCCAGCATCCTTCAGAAGGCACACACACTGGAATCCAATGAGTAGAGCTAGGAAGCAGTAAGGCAAGCAGGTGTGTGGAGAAGTCAGAGTATACTGGAAGATACAGAAAAAAAAAAAAAAGAAGCCAAATTCTGCCTGTCAGATTTTCCCTCCAGGCATAAAGAATTAGAATCAAACTTTGATAAGAACAGCTCTATCCATAGGCCAAACCAGAGGTCTCCCCTCCTTAATCTCCACCTCATCTTATTTTCCTCCTTCTTAATAATTATGATAAATTAGCACTATATATTTGCAATTATATCCATGCATCTGTTTGCTACTTTCATGCTTTCTGCATTATAAGTTAAGATCTATGAGAGCAGATACTTCAAATATATGATTCATTATTTAACCCTAACATCTAGCAAAGGATTAGGCACAAAAAGGCCTTCAATAGTTACTAGTTGGATGAAAAAAATTAATGAATGAATTTCTCTCTCTTTTTTTTTTTTTTTTTTTTTGGTTTTTCGAGACAGGGTTTCTCTGTGGTTTTGGAGCCTGTCCTGGAACTAGCTCTTGTAGACCAGGCTGGTCTCGAGATCTGCCTGCCTCTGCCTCCCAAGTGCTGGGATTAAAGGCGTGTGCCACCACCGCCCGGCATGAATTTCTCTTTTTAAACTCTTATATAGGTAGGTGAACAAGTTCGGATCCATTCTATGAGGTGGTTCTCAGAACAATGCTACTTCCTCTCACCAGATGAGAATGATGATAATATTCCACTATAGATACACAGAGTGACTCTCTCACAAGGACACATAGCGAGTATGAAATATACATTTCAAACTCAGGCCATCTGTCTCAGTTGCTTGCTTTTGACATTTTAACCAATGTTTTAAAGTTCTCAAAGTTGTGGATCACTTCAATAAGCAGAGATCTGATAAAAAAAGAAAACTCTCTCCAGTAAACAAAAAGAGAGCAAGCAATGCTAGAGGTTGAGAAGCAACGGGGATCATTTAGGAGACCATCCAGTGGGATGTTCTGGAAGCACTTCCAGGTACCTAGCCTTCTAAAGTGTTTAGAGATGTGAGACTTCCCATCATGCCAGACTTTCCTGGTCTTGTTTTCCTTGCACTAATACGGGCTCTAGCAATCCCCAGACATTCTCTTTGTAAGAGAGTCTGGTTGGAGGTCACAGTACTGGAATCACAAGGTAAGGGAGATTGGATTTAGCTTCTGCATTCCTGGAATGTTCCCAGAGCCTGAGTTACGTGGGAGCAAGGCCAGCAGCAAAGCTTGGGGCTTCTCCTGCTGCAGTAAAAGGAAAAATCCAAGGCCCTGCCGGCCTGCTTTGCTCTGAACTCAGGGATTGGAGAGCAGGCACAGAAGCCTGGGGATCTGACCAAAAACTAGAGTGGGGCTGACAGGAAGACAAGTGAAGCTGGCAATTTCTTTCCTTGGAAAATGCAAACCCTCAATCTCCAGGGCCTTGAGGCAGCTGTGATACTTCTACAGCTCTACGGTCCAAGCCTGCCTGAAAACATCGCCCCATGAAATGGGGCCAGCATGATCTCAGAACAACCAGTTTGGGGGCTGAATGCCCTAGTCTCTGCTCTCACTCATTTCTGACAAAAGCTTTACCAGGAAAGCTGGGATCTGCATTTGTCTCCTAAGACTTCAGTAGCAAGAAACTACAGAAGAGGTGGCTTAAAGCCATGGAGGTCCTTGTTTCAGTTCTGGAGGTTAGGAGGATGAGATGAGTTTGTTGGCAGGATATGAGTCCCTCTGTCTATGAGTGGTATTTTTCCTTGTCAGTCCTTAGCTCCTGGTGATGTCTGTCCATCCTTGACATTCATGGGATTGTGCTACCTCATACTAACTTCTGCCTGAGTCATCACCAAGCCTTTTCCTCTTGGCTGACATGAGCATAAGGGAATTTCTCTTTTTATAAGTACACAGAGCGTTTAGGTCCCTACACTAATGACCTCATCTTAATGTGATCATATCTGCAAAGATCCTATTTCCAAATGAAGACATATTTATAAGTACTGGGGGTTAGGGCTTCCATGCATCTTTGGAGGTGTATAAAGGAACACATAAGATAGCATGTCTATTGTTTGAAGGAAGAAAGTGATGTTTAGAGAAACCAAAAGGGTACTGTAACATCAGTATGGTGGAATAGTTGTCATGGTGGATCCTATTGCTTCATGTCTATCCATAGCTACCCTTTGGAAGGGCCTTCTACTCTCTTCTGGGCTTTTCTCTGCATGCGCATGTTTCATTTGTGTTCATTGCACATTATTAACCAGAATAATGATATCAACAGTCTTAGCTATTATTTTCTGACAGTTCAGAAGGCCTCTTTATCCCTGTGCCATCCTTTCTTAATCAGAAGAACACCCCACTGATAATGAGTCCCATCTGCTTCTGGTTTTGAAAGATGAAATTGGAAAGTCTAATGGAGAAATGCTGAGCAAAAATAATAATAATGTAAAACCAAGAAAAAAACTCAAGAAACACCAGTGGTTAGGGAATCAATAGATAAAAAAGAACTGGAAAGTGCTGTGAAAACTGTCTGATCTAAAGTCTAATCCAAGGACATAATGGAAGTATTTTACATCCTGTATATGGGTGATGGGCCTAGACATTAAATTCATTCACATAAAATATGACTCTGTTTTATCCTGTAATAAAAACAGGGTGAAATAAAGCAATGGTAAAATGATCTTGTTCCTTTTAGCCTTTGTTGATAGTATGGCAGGAGAACTTAAAACTGCATGAATAGCTCTCCTTGCATTTCTATTGAACAGTATTAGAGAACAGCAAACCATTGATTAGTCTGAGTTTTCTTCCCAGACTGACTGATGAGTTTGGCCTTGTACAGACATTTCGTGAGCTAATAGCATATTCTAAGCTAGGGATAAAGGGACAGTTGAATCAAAGATGAGCACATGAGCAAATGTGTAAATGAGACAATTACAAATAGTCCTTCTGATAGAAGGAAAGAAGAAATAAATAAGAAAATAATGGTCCAGTGAAAAGTATGACATCTTCAGGCCGAAAAGCAGGTAGAGCAGGTCTCTAAAACAAGATGATGAACACTGACATTAAGACTAGGATAGTATCCTGCTATATTATTGAAAGTGTTTATGAGTTGTACAAGCTCTTTGGTCAGTAGCCTTCCTTTACACAGATGACAAATGGACTGAGAAAGAAATCAAAGAAACATCACCCATCACAATAGCCACAAATAACAGAAAATATCTCAGAGTAACTCTAACCAAGCAAGTGTAAGACCTGTATGACAAGAACTTTAAATCTTTGAAGAAAGAAATTGAGGAGGATGCCAGAAAATAAAAATATTTCCTGTTCTCTTGGGTAGGTAGAATGAATATCGCAAAAACGGCAATCTTATCAAAAACAATCTACAGATTCAATGCAATGCCCAGCAAAATTATTCACAGACCTCAAAAGATCAGTACTCAACTTCATATGGAAGGGCAAAAAAGCCAGGCTAGCCAAAACAATCCTGTACAATAAAGGAACTTCCGGAGACATCACATTCTATGACTTCAAACTCCTTCCTCGAGACCCAGCAATACCACTTTTGGGTATGTATCCAAAGGATGCTTAATCGTACCACAAGAACATATGTTCAACTATGTTCATAGCAGCATTGTTTGTCACAGCCAGAGCATGGAAACAACCCAAATGCCCCTTGACTGAAGAATGGATAAGGAAAATGTGGTACATTTACACAATGGAGTACTACACAGCAGAAAAAATACAACAGAATGGCGCCCGACGTGATGGACTACATCCACTTAAAAAACCTGAGAAGGCTTAAAAATAAGGGAGAAAGAGTTTAACACAGATTTTTGCTGTTTGTTGGTGGCGTGCTGTAGAGAGATTTCCTGATTCGGCAACAGCAGCAGAAAAAGCACTGTGTCATTTTAAAGCGCAGCTTCTTGGGGCTGTGCTGCCAGCGTGAACTCTGGCTTTAAAGCATTTCAATGGATTTTATGGGACTGGATGTTTGTGTTCCCACTTGGGATCGGAAGGAGAGTGCTCTGAGATGTGCTGATGGCTCAGCGCTCCCTGCCTGCACCTGGGCAGATGGCCTAATCAGGCTTAGGCAGGCAGAAGAGCATGGCAAATTCCTGACGAAGACGTGTTTTCAGACTGCGCAGTGCTCTACGTGTCAGATTTGGATGTAACTTGGATGAAAAGGATTTCTGTGCTGCACGCTCAGTCTCAGAATCAAAGTGCTGAGTGCCGTTCCTACCTGGCGGCCCCAGAGCTAGCACAAAATGGTATGTCCTCCATTTTGAAATTTTCCTGACTCAGCAGCAGGAAAAAAAACCTGTGTTGCTTTAAAATGCTGGCTTTCTGGGCCATCCTGCCAGGGCAAACTCTGACTGTTTGAGGCAAGAGGGCCGGCTACTGAGAGAGGACTTGAATGTTGTCTGCTGTAGCTCGCTGGCTGGCAGGGACCTTGAAACTCCATAGAGGTGTGGCTATAAACGTGGCTGAAGCCTGTATATCCGCCATGAGGCTGGAAAGCTAAGGAAT
>NW_004949101.1:11257096-11269197 GCF_000317375.1 Microtus ochrogaster | reverse complement strand
ACACGCGATGAAGCTCTGACCCAGGATGGACGTAGGCTAGAAGCTCCCTGGTAAGCCACCTTGTGGGCTACAGCAGATTATTAGAGATGGGCTAGTCCAGGTGCGAGTGTTAGCTGACAAAAGGGCTAGAGCTAAAGAGCCAAGCAGTGTTTAAAAGAATACAGTGTCCATGTAATTATTTTGGGTAAAGCTAGCCATGCGGGCGGCTGGGGTGCTGGGGATGCAGCCCCGCCACTCCTATTACAACAGGGAGAGTGAAGAGGGGCATTCTTGAGATAACTATAGCCTGGTAAAGAGGCTATAGATCTTACCATCACCCTAAAAGAAACACAGTCATAAGGAAATTAGCAGTACCTAGCTACTAAAGCCATACATTTTCATATACATTTGGTCTTCATATTAAATTAACTACCTTCAAAAGATGTTCAGTCTCTTTGCCTCTCTTCATCTTTAGTTTGTTCACCCAGCCCAACGTGCCATCATCTTCTACTAGTGTGTCCTGGCTTCTGTGCCATGTTCCAAAACCTTTTTCGGCCATCAGTTACCAATACCCTCAATTCCAGGGAAAGGCATTAAGACCACACAGTCTCAATGAATAGAGCAATGGAGTGTCACTGGATTGACGGCCCTTTTTAACCTGCCACAAACTTACACAAGTTAATGCTCATTTTAAATCCCTCCTTTGGTTTCCCTTTGCTTCTCAGCACTGGCCTTGACCACTATGAAGGCATAATTCTCCCTCAATTTTCCCTTCTGCAAAGTCAATGTTTGCATGTCTACTTCTGTGTCTCTTTCACCTACTTTTTAGGCTGGTGGCCTTCCACAAGTTGTTCAGTCTCACTGGGACTCAGTTTCCTCATCCAAATTAAATATTTTTTAACTCATCACTGAGTGGCTTATAATCCAGCATCTCTCTGAAATGTCAGCAGTGGAGCATGCTCACAGACCATAGATATGCAATCAATATCTGATCATTTTAATTGCATTTGTTATTTGAGGGCTGCTTCCATCTGAACATTTTATAGAACATAGCACAAGTCTCCTGAGGATTTGAGCTATCTTGTCCTTCCTCCTCCCAAACTTCTCTAAATTATCAAAATCAACTTTAGGTGCTGTGATTATTTCATAGCCAATTTCATTTCTGCTTTTTTTTTTTTGACCCAGCCAATTTGTCTCATTCCTGCTTCCTTGAAGTCCATTCCAGATTTGGCCCTTGTTTTATTGCTACAAGGTCTTATGTTTCCGTTCAAATTTGTTTCTTCAGTTGTACCATTCCAGTGGGGCCTCTGTCAATTTTATTTTCATAAATTTATAATAAAAACCAGTTTATCTTATTTGAACTTTTGTTTCTTTGTGTTGGAATTAAAAATCATGTTGCGGTAGATAATGAAATTACTTTTTCACACTGATGATTGATTTAAGTTGGAGCAGGGGACAGAGGTCAAAGGTGATGCATTCGTCCCAGCCATTAAAAGCTTTCGGTATTCATTATGATTAATTTGCTTTAAAAAGAAGAAACTTATTTCATTTATTCCCAATTCTATTTTTATAAATTTCGAGCATATATATGAACTTATATAGATAAACATAATAAAAGCTTATTAAAAGGCATAGTATCTTTTAATAAAAAAAACTATTTTTCAGTAGCCCAGCAACTTAAAGCATTTTTTTATTTCAACACATCATAAACACAGGAGAGTAAAAAAATAATAAGATTTGATGAATTTCCACAAACTTAGACTGTGTGACCAGCTAAGGAGTTGAAATTTTCTCTTTCTAAAGACTTACTTTTATTGTTTTTTATTATTTATATGCATGTGTCTTGTCTGCATGAGCGCATGCCACATGTATGTAGGTGTATGTGGAGATTGGAAGATTCCCTAGAGTAGGAGTTATAGGCCCTTGTAAACCACCTTGGTGCTCGGAACCAAACTTCAATCATACGGAAGAGCAGGAAGTTCCCTTAACCATGAGCATCCTCTCCAGCCCCTGGAATTTTATCCTATTGTTGTTTTCAGATTGGACTCTTGAGAAATACCTACATAAATATAATTACTAGATAGATAGATAGATAGATAGATAGATAGATAGATAGATAGATAGATAGATGTAATAGATAGATATATCCTCAGGCAGAAGTCATAAGAGAGTATGCTAACAAAGGCTCTGTTGATCTACATTTGGCCCAGAGAAGGATAAACCATCATTGTGTTAAGCCATTATGAATGTGAATGTGAGGAATGAAGAAAGCCCTGAGTGGATGTGTAAGGAGTGGATGAAGTCCTGGGTGAATGTGTAATATTGACATGTATACAGCCATGTCAAAGACACCAGTCCCTCAGACTTACAGGAATTGACAGAGCCTTCTTCCAGGTAAGTAGAAGAGTCAGTGGTCAAGCCTTCCAATGGTCTAAGTATCAATGTTTACTACTGATCAACTGGGACCTGTAAAAACTAGCAGCTGTACTTCCTTGTCCAGGATGGCTGAAACCCAAGACTACTACCCTACAGAGACCTCTTACTAAGACTTCTTACTTAGGGATCTCTGTTAACTGCAGCCTTTCCTAGGGGCTTTCGTTATTGTAAAGCAGCCTGTTTATTCTGTTGCCTCTATGAACTTATGTGGCCAATTTTACTACTCTGTAATTTAGATGAGGAAATTATGACTCATAACCTTGTCACATCATTTAAAACTGGGCTTAAAAATTATAAAAGACATAAGTGCATGTCTTCCATTCGAATCTCCTTTCCCTTTCCATTGCCAACTTCCAAGTTAAATTTTAATCACATTATAGGTTGGTGAAAACTATTTTCTTTAAAAATCTTCACTACACAGTAAGAAAATAGTTATATCCATACAGATTTTCAGTAGAAATTTTTGTTTTCCCTTTTGGACTTAAATTTTTACTCCTCCTCCTTCTTCTCCTGCTGTACAAAACAAACACTGAGTCGCCCACTTGCTGCATAGTGGGTAGTGCTATGTTGCATAAGTACTGTTCCATTCGAGTGAGCACAGCCCACTCGACCCCAGCTTTTCTGTTACGTGTTCAGTGAATCTGCCCTTTCTTCATTCCCTTGTCACCCCAGTTAGATTTCTAGAATCAAGCCATGCAAGATGTGAAGAGCTTTGTTAGTAATTCAGATCAATATACCATCTACTTCCAGATCTTCTGGATTTCCAAGTTTAAAAAAAAAGTGGGCTCTGAAAGTATCATTTCCACAAATATGAAATAAAATAAAATAATAATAAAAAAATAAAATAAAAAGTCTGTGTACTCAGGTGAAGCCGTCAAAGTGGGGAATCAGGTTTGACAAAGGGAATTCTATGCATGATTTCCTGCAGATTAAAAAAAAAAAAAACAAGACAAAACAGAAAGCTACGACCTCAAATTTTAGCACAAACAACATGGAGGCCATATCTAAGACCTTCTTTATGCTTCAGACATTCTCCTCCATAGTTGAACAATAAATAAATTAAAGTACAGATATACAGTCTATGTATACCTACGATGCTTTTCCAACAAGAGTCTTAAAATTGCCAAGAGAATTCTTTTTCTTCAAGGACAAATAAACTACTGAGATTAACCTCAGTTTGCTGAGTTTGCTATACTTGAGTTTTAACCACAGGGGACTCAAGGCATCTGGTTCTGGGGAAAGACAGAGAAAAGAAACAAAAGAATAAAGGATGAAAAAATGGGAAAGAGGAGGAAAGGCGGGCAAGAGAGCAAGAAAAAGACACACATGGGAAGATGGATTGGTTCTAGAAAGAAACGAAATCCACAAATTTAAGTCAAAAGGGAAAAACAAAAATTTCTACTAAAAATCTGTATGGATATAAGTGTTTTCTTATTGTGTAGTGAAGATTCTTAAAGAAAATAGTTTTCACAAATGTATAATGTGATTAAGATTTAACTTGGAAGTTAGTAATGGAAAGGACAAGGAGATTAGAATGGAAGACATGCATTTATGTCTTTTATAGTTTTTAATCCCAGTTTTAGATGATGTGACAAAGTTATGTCCCTTGTCTGAGTCATAATTTCCTCATCTAAATTAAAGAGTAGTAAAATTGGCCACATGAGTTGGTAGAGATGACAGAATAAACAGGTTGCTATACAATAACGAAACACCTAGGAAAGGGCTGCCATAAACAGAGATCCCTAAATGTGTCTTCCCTTTCTGCCTTTCTCACGCCTACTCTTCTCCATGGTGCCCATGGTTTTGTCTCTGAGGCATCTTAAAATGAGCTGTCTGCTGGCAAGCCCGAGATCTAACTCTGCCAGATCTTGAAGCTTTCCTCTTCTTTATCTTAGCTAACACCTATAGGAACTCTCTATTATCTTACCCATTTTGCAAAGGAAAGGAGGCCTAGAGAGATTTTTAAATCACCTCCAGCCCACAAATCTTCTAGCTGTATAGTGTCTTGGTAATGTAGGACTGCCAGTCAACTTAGAACTCAATGGATCACAAGCTACAGTTGGCCTGACTCAGCAACCTATGTGTGGGACAGGTGGACTGTTAGTCAAGGTGACATGGCTTCAGCAGAGTCCACTCATGCAACTGAAGTTACCCATAAGCTCTTTATTCTATGAGGAGAGAGCAATGAGTGAGCAGCAGGAAGTGGAGTCATCTCTGCCTGCTTTAGTAAATAGAATGCGGCTTGTGAGCTGGATATCTGACCTTACAGAACCTGATGCCAGGACATTTCTTCAGTCCAATGCCTTAAACTCCTACAGTCCTGAAGTAGCAAGGTGATTTTAGCAGAAAAGTTGCTTCCTACTGCCATACCACCAGAGAAAAGCATAGATAGATGCTTCTAACTTTCTACCAGTTAGTTACAAGGGAGGGCGATGAAGATGAGGCACTCATCAGAGGAGAGGACAATTTCACTAGCTACTTCAGCCCATCCTCAGATGGAGGGAAGCAAGGCCCTTGGCATCACCACCAGCATCACCCGGAGCTCTTTCAGAGGTAGGGGCTCTTGGCTTCCACCCCAAACTCACTAAATCAAGATCTGCAAAACATTCCTTCAGCAGAAATTACAAGCAAACCAGACCACCGAGGAAGCAAACACAGCGAGATTCACTGCACTGAGTGAGTCAACATGACACCAGCTAATTCATCTCAGTGAAGCAATCCAGCTTTGTTTGAAGTTGAGGCCAGAAGCCAGACTTTCTAATTATATTACCTGATGTCTCCATTTTAGGCCTAAGATATTATGGTCTTAATGTCTATACTTAACTAGCAAAATAGCCCCTCTCGCCACAACATGTCACAAGCTTGCTGACTTCTCATAGTCCTTTGCTCAGCTGCCAGCCCCTCTTCTCTTCCCTGTCACCTAAGACATAGTAATTCTCCAACTTTTAACTTATAAGTTTACTTCACAGCATGCTCACAAATCTCAGGCAGGAAATCTATGGATGATACTTTAACAGCCACAGTGCAGGGTTTGGAACTAACAGGGTTAGTTATGAACATACTGTGGATCTGCAGTGTTGAAATCTATCTAGAGGCTCATTAGTCGCTTTAGACTGGAAGTATAAGCCTGTTCTAAATCCAGACTCTCCTGCCCCACCATAGCCCTTATGATGAGGCAGAAGGCACATCTTATCAAGATCCCTAGATAACTCATGTACGCACATGGGAAATGACTCTAAAGTATGTACCGTGTGTGGGGAAAACTGTTGCCTAGACTTAGAAGGATAAGCAGTAGGGTTCCTTTGCCTCTGTTCCCCAGCTTGCAAAATGAGCAGACTAGTCTCTTTTGGAGTTTTACTTGAGCAAAGGCTTTCTAGGACACCCAGAATTTCAGATGCCTAGTCCAAATAGACCATAACCCAAACACAAACAGATTAAGAGGGAACAAAAGTAAAAAGGGTGACTCTACCAGAAAGAAATTGGGTTGACCTTGTGGGTGGAAAGGAAGATGATGAAAGACAATGCTTTGTCTCACAAATTAAAAATAAAATGCTGTGTGTCTATTACAAAGAGCTAGGACTGCAGAGACAGGCAGTGAGCTCTAGGTACAGAGAGAAACCGTCTCTAAAATATAAGGTAGGAACGTGACTGATGAAGATATCCCGTGTCAACCTCCAGCTTTCCCACATGTGAGAAATGTCCCCATGCACAAAGTTTAAGGACTTGGCAAGTATGGGAAGGCCAACCTTATTCCACAGTTTTGAAAAGTACCCTAATAACACAAGAGAAGTCACTAAGTCTTTACTATAACTAACTTGATATCCTATTCTTAGTAAAGGAAACACATCAGTCTAAATCTCCAGGGCTTTAAAGGGAAACAAAGATTGTGTAGATGGAAAGTCCAAGAAAGAAGGAAGCAAGGTGACTCCTGCCCACTCTCTGCCATTTACCAAGCATCTCAAAATCATGGATATACCAGGAAATTAGTGTTTAATGGTCAGCATTCAAGACCCACTTCATCATAACAAAATTGTGATTTCTGAAAATAGTTCCCAAACCACATGCCATTTAATTGTGGCAAAGTAATTTCTGAAGCCATTCTTAGTATACGAGATGACATTAAAGCCATCCACATTCCCATGTGCCAATCAGCAGTGCTCTAATCCAGAAATCTTTTCGTCTTAGAAAGTAAAAGCTCCATGCCCATTAAAACATAACTCTGTGTTTCCCTTTGTTATGCAGACACCACCATTCAATTGCTGCCCTCCAGATCCCTCAAGAAGTTGGGTCACACAGGATTTGTACTCATGTCACTGGCTTGATACGCCTCGCAGTATATCCTCAAGCTTCTTCCTTGTCCATGTGTTAGAATATTCTTTCTTTTTTAGGGATGAAAGCCATATATTATATTTTTGGACTACATTTTGTGTCTACACTTGTCTATCAATGGGCTCTGGGTTGTTTCTTTTTTTTGTGAATGTTGTTATGTACACAGACATCACTTCTTTATGAATTTTTGGTCTGTGTTTATACTCAAAAGTAGAATCACAGGATCTCTTGGCAATTTCTTTTCTTCTGCTTTTTTAGTTTTCTTTTCTTTTTTGAAATCCCTTTTTAAAAAATTAGTATTGCTTTCCACAGTGATATTTTTCCACTATCTCCAATAGTGCACAGGGGTTCTAGTATAAGGGAATCCTTTCCAATGTGTGCTGTTTTTCTTTTTTGCTTTGTTTCGTTACTATTAGCCATTCACAAAGAAGTCAGTTGGTAACCCACAGTTTAGTATGAAGTACCCTTTATCTCTTCTAGATAGAAGTACTCAACAAGAAGCTAGAATGATGACTCTGAAACTCATGAGGGTAAAGGAGCGTAAGCATATGAAAATAGATGTCTATATATAAAATGATGCTTAAACGCAAGGGCATGGGATGGAATTTTGAATACAACCTTCAGTACAAAAATGGGATACTGACTCTCTATGTACCAATGGTCAGTCCAGAACTCTGGAAGATGCATCAGTATTCTGCATTATCTGATATAAGATTTACGATAGGAAGTTTTCTGTACCAGTCCGTGCTCCACTGCCAATGTGCTGTGTAGTGTAAGATCTCTATATAGAAAAGGTATTGATTACTTGGAAATATACCTCAAAGAACTTCCATTAGAATAAAATGGAGATTGTGTGCACGATAGGGCTTTTGCTTGAATAGAACTGTAGAAGTGGGCAAGTTAGGGTTTGGGTTTTTTTTTTTGTTTATTTGTTTTTGGTTGTTTCATTTGCTTGTTTGTTTATATGTTTTACTCTTTGGCTTAGTCTACAAGGCTTCTAAGGGGGAAACTTAAAACAGGTACAATGGACATATGGAGCTCCACTGGGGCTTGCGTGGAACTCAGGGTGATGTCCAGATTAAACTGCAGGGAACCACTATTTTGCCATTTCAACCCATCTGCTGTGGAAATGGAGAGGCCAACAAAGAAGGAAGAAAAAATACACCCAATAAAGAGAACTCTGAAAAATGGAGGGAGGAGTACCGCGTTAGATGAACCCATAGTCAGTAAAATGGAAAGTGTACTGGAAATGGCCCAAAGGTTGTAAATGCATGCTCCGTGACATGAGAATGGGGTGCTTAGCTAAAGTCGGCCGGCAGACAGAACATCACTGTTGTATCAATGGAATGGAACTGATGTACTGATTCCATTTTCGGCTGTATCCTGAATCATTCACTCCAACCTGTGCAAGTCTGATCTCCACCCCAATTCCTAGCACTCAACATCGACGCTTATATAAGAACTATTCTGCCCCCCCCCCAAACTGCTAGTGATGTTGTTTTGCTATGAGTTCTGGATAACTTCGTTAACTTACTTTGAGCATTGTTTGTTTTCATTCTTAGTAAACTCACTGGGAATCAATCTTGGAGTCTCCACCTCCATTATGCTTTGTGTCAGTGGTAGCAGGGATGAAGGCATAGTTCCACTTGTTGCTCTCAGCAGCATGGAAATTTCCTTTAGTCTTTTAGAGTTCCCTGCTCAGATACAGCTGGATCCTTGCCTTCCACACTGAGAATTGCATCATGAGCCAGTATGAAGCAGAGCTGGTCATTCTTAAAATAGAAAGATACTCAGGGAAAGGACAAAGTCCACTAGAAAATATGGCTGTGAGGCTCTCTCTGAAGTGTCACAATTCATCAAAACACACTTTCAATGTAGACTTCAAGCATGTTGCTTAAGAGAAAGAGATTTTCAGGGAAAGAATAATACATACAAAGGTGTAGGTGTGGGCTTCTTGGGGAGATTTGAAACTGTTTTAGCAGTAGACATATATGCCACTTTTGGTACCTCTCCATCTAGAGCTCAAAGGACAGCTAAAAAAATATTTTGTTCCTTTTATTTCTCTTTTTAATGAGTGAGATTATAGGGGATATCCTGAAGTTCCTTTGATAGAATTATAATCTAGTTTTAAAAAAAAAAGCAAACCAGAAGCCACTAGGATTACACAGGTGGTTTAGGACATGTTCTTTACTATATATTTGGCTTTGGTGGGAGTCCAAGAAAACTGTAGATCTGTGTCTAAGAAAGGAGACTGCCTTAAGCAAATGCTGTTAATTGTGTTGGAATTCTTGATTCTAGACTAACAGAAGGTTCTAATTAAACCAGACTCTGAGCAGTGGGCTTCTCTCCAATGTTCTCATAATTTCTTCCTTTCCATCCTGCCTCACTTTGGACTTTTCTTCTGTAAGTATGTTCTTTCTATTTACTTGACATGAACAACCCTTCCTTTGTAAGTGCCCCAAATCAAATTTGTTATTTATCCAACCAAACCAATGGATCATAGATTCATGCCCTCTAATGTCATTAATGAAAAAAGGCATACACAAATATATTGATGCAGAGAGATCAGCTGTGGAAGAAATGAGTTTAAGGGACTTGAAGGGTAGCAGCAACAGACAGTGATTATGAACTTGGATCCTTGAGTTCAAATTCCAGCTGTGCACATATTAGCCATGCCTCTGGTCAGATTATTTACTCTGTCTAACTCTCATCTGTCTCCTTTAGTTTACCTCCACTTCAATGTACTCCAATACCAAGCACAATGATAAGTATTAGACTTTGACTAATTGAATGGACTAATAGAGATGAATAAGCCTAGGCCTAGGGCAAATAAGTGACACATGTATAGCAGAAGAGCTCATCTATTAAATATGTGCTCTTTTGCCCAAGCCTTGTGTCCTTCCAAGATGTTGATGAATCATTAGGAAGTGCCAGGTATATCCCAAAGGAAGACAGTTGGCAAAAAGCATTTCTAAGCTGGGTACTTCTAAAATACTTCGGAGTTGATTTTGGACAACTCTTACAAAATTTTACAAAACTTACATAGTATCAAGCTCCCTTCTGCACATATTAAGGCAAACTCCATTGACAGCCTTGATCAGGGAAACGTCAGCTTCTAGTAAATGATGGAGATGCAGAAACTCATTACTACTCATTACTACTCAGAATAAGTGACAGATGAGTGCTCAGATAAGTGCTAAATAAGACATTTGTACCAGCCCCTCTAAGGCTCAGGGAACATTGGGGAAGTAGAGGCGGTAGAATGAGAAAAGCCAGAAGATAAGGAGAAGGATCATAAAACAATATCTACTGCATAAGAAACCGGCATGAGAATCATGAACTCAGGTATCAGTTGACACCTGTGCTAGGTCTGCGAAAGAAGGAGCCTGTCAATTGTCAGGTATGAATGGAGGAGGAACTCTGGGGCCCTTTTGCTCACTTCTGAGTTGTTTGCTTCTGCCAGTTTCAGGGAATGGAGTGATCATTGCATTCAGCTGTATACCCACCGATGACCTTACCAAGCTCCAATGAACACTTCCAACTCAAAAGTTAAACAGATAACCCCTAGTGAAACTAAATGGGCCACAGAGCAAAACCTGTAGTTGTAAACCTAGGGAAGAGTAGGAGGCATACGGGAGGAGGGATTATAAAAATGATGGGGAAAATGTAAGAGAGAATGTGGAACAGGGAATAATCAGAATACAATATATGCATGTATGAAATTGTCAAACAAGAAACATAATTCATAGAAACTTTTAAAAATGAAATTGTATTTGTTGAGCCAGCTATGGATCTTTGAAGTTTTTAGTTTGCTTTCTGTATTTATTCATTTACTTACATTTTGGAGTTTTGGAGCAAGGTCTCGCTATAAAGCCCAGGCTAGCTTCAAACTTCCTGTATAGCCCAGGCTGGGCCTTGAGCTCACAGTGAAGCCCTTGCCTTAGCCTTCCAGTTGGCTACAAATCTTGAACTTTCATAATATTCCAAGCGAAGTCATTGTGGATTAGAATGCTCTGGGGTATGTCTATCAGAGAGCTTTGAGAGGCTGCATTAGCATAGCATAAATGTCCCTTCTAACACAGCAGCGAGTTCCTCAAGTGTAGTCACTTACTATACATACTAGTTCTTTGTAGAGAGGACTCAGAAACAGCTGAATCATTAGGAGCAAAATGTTCTTCTCCTTACTTCTCTGTATGTGTCAGACCCTTGTAAACCCAAGTCACTGGCAAGCCTCACCATGGGAGTTTTTGTTTGTGCTACTTTATTTTAATGAAACAATAGAAACAGTCCTGGGGGGAAATCTCACTATGATATTCAAATTATACTAAGGACTATCTTGTCATACATGGCAAACTTTTATTTATCCAGTGTCTCTCGGATTAGACCTTTGTGCTCCCCAAGCACGAGGAAATGCTCAAACAGCATCATTTTCTAAAGAAGCATACAGATATGAGCAATGCTGTCACCTCATTCTGCAGGGCCGGAGATATTTTCTCTGATGCCCTGAGTCAGTCTGATTTTTTTTTTCCTACTCTGTACTTTTTGAAGATGTCAGTGTGAGGAATCTTCAGTTGAAAATGCAGAACACCAACCAGTTCCCTTTGGTGACTGCCACATCATTTTTGCCTGCAGAATGAGGCTCCGTCAATGACGTAGTTACTTTTTTTTTTTTTAACTTGGAAAATCCCCCGCCTCCACTCTTACACAAACTTTCTGCCTGAATGATTTCTAGTCAGAGGGCAATACCCATATTTTTTTTTCCTCTTCATTGCAAGGTGGTTTGATTTTTTTCTGACATGCTGCCTTTTTTTCCAAATCATATCCTAACTGAAAAAAAATTACATTCTTAAGCTAGCTTTATAATGAAAGTAAGAGCTGAATGGCAACTGAGTGAACACCACGCATGTTTTTTTTCTTTATCATATAGAAATTATAAATGTTGAATGAATAATTAAGTAAGCAAACTGCAGCAGCAATATTTCAGGAATCTGGACTTCATCGAAATTTAAACGCCATCATCATCGCAAACACTACCATTTCAAAATATCCTTTGGAACGGGCTATCTTTAAGAAAAGGAGAATTACGCTTCTTTTTGGCTCAATCCCTTTACAAATCTTCCCCCTCTTCCCTCAGCTCTCCCTTTTCTCAACCCGCAATCGCCTACAATTAAAAGCTTTGTTACTTAAAGCTTTAAAGCCCGCAAGGTACGGTGTGCGAGCGTGCGCGCGTACTCGCGCATATGTGTGTGTACGTGTTGTGCGCGCCTGTGTCGTGTTGTCGAGAGCGGGGCGTTTGTGCGTTGTTTTTCAGACTTAGACCCAGTTTTAAAAGCCACCTACCTCCGCTTCTCCCCCCC
>NW_004949101.1:11250379-11256996 GCF_000317375.1 Microtus ochrogaster | reverse complement strand
CCCGCCCCCGCCCGCCTCCGGCAAGAGACAAGGATTTTCCATCGCCCAAGAGGCCATCAAGTTTTAAGATTGCAAGGCACGACTTCTAATCTCATCCTCCGCGGAAAAGTACAAACAGTTCCTCAGCCGAGGTCCCCCCACCTCCCACGCGCTCCCCAGCTCTCCCTCCCCGCCTAGAACCCCGACAGCCTCCCCAACACCTGTGAATCATCCAGAAGCTGAACCACCGAACTATTTGCATACCGCCGCCCGCCCTCCCCAGCTCCTGACGCACAGCAAGGGAAAACAGGATTATGTTGTATGGTTATTACTTCTAATCTCTCATCTGACCAGCAGAAGTAGGCATCCTCGCTCATACCCGGCCCTGAGCTTCGGAGGGTAGGGTCAGCCACTGCGAGTGCCGGGGTTTGCATAATGAGTGACCCTCCCGAATTCCGTCCAGTCCTAGTCACTTTCCCTCCGGATGTCTGGACATGCATGCACGGTTCTCTGGAGGTGTTCTAAGAAACCCGAACATCACACAGGCCCTGACTGCAAATTCAACCGGAAACAGCGTCATCTATTACCCCCTGGGCAAACAACTCTCAACTCCAAGCTCTGAGCCTGGCAAACCCAAGCTGGTAGGGGTTAACTAGCTTCCCTATCCTTTTCCCAGCTCAAGTGCTACCTCGGTGATAATTGCTCTGACGCACTTTAAAAGAAAGTGGGAGCCTTTCCCCAACTGACCATGATTAAATGAGAACTCCAAACCTGCAATGCTGCTTTGCTACAATAGTCACTCATTAAAATAGCAACCCCTGTAACCGTAACCTGATCTCGTTAGAAGCTAGTGACGGCGGAGGCGGTGGGGGGCGGGATGAGATGCTTCTTCCGACCGACCTCTTTGGAGAAAATAAATCTTAACCGCAATCTTCCCCAACCACTCATATCACCAGCCCTCTACTCCTGCCTTTCTCTCTTCTCTCTCTCTCAACCAAGATAAGTCAGCAGAGGAACGTTTTACATGTAAATATGTATGTATTTACATTATAATTGTGTATACATCCATATATTCACATATGCATACACACATAAGCAAAGGTATATATGGGCCATCGGGAAAACAGTCAAAAGAGATATGTGTTTTCCCAAGACCGTGCTAAAATGGAGTCAAAAGAATCGGGCCATTTAGATGTTTATAAAAAAAATTGAAATAAAAAGGTTTACTGCAAAACGTTCAGGGAGCTGAGTCAAGCACTCTGCACCTCCCGGCTCCTCCCCTACCGCCCCCAGCCACCTTACTCCCTCCGCCCTCCCCCAACACACTTCCTCCCCGCCCCTCGAGGAGCCGGCTATTAAAAGCTGCTGACGTCAAAGGAACGGCCATCTTTGATGAGGGCAGAGCTCACGTTGCATTGAAGACGAAACCTCGGGGAGGTCAGAAGCTGTCTTTCCTTCCCTCCCTGCCCGGTGGCTCCTTCACTCTTGTGACCTGCAGGGATCGGCGGACAACATCTTCTGGAGAAGCCAAGGTAAAGAGCCCCCTCTCTGGATCGTGGTCCCGGCCCTGGATGGCCGCATAAACAGAAGGGACCGCAGCTGGCAGTCCAAGTGAGCCTGGACAAATACAAGTGTTGGTGCGCTTAGGGTGCGGTATTCCCTGTGTGCAAGTCTGCCTAGACTCTTGCCTGGGGCTACGTAAAAGTATTTTCGAGGTTAGCTATTTGGAGAGGGAATGGATGGGGACACTGCAGATGGAGCGGTGGGAAGAAACAGCGAGGATGCGTGCAGAATAATAACTTACTCTTTTGAAACAGCCGTGGGACCCTCTTCCATCTTGCGATGCAGTTTGGGGATATGTTTAGGTTATTAGGGTTGTGGGTTTCTTTCCTTTTTTTTCTGTAAAACAAAAAGCAAAAGCAAAACACGATCTTGTCGTTCGTTCTAACTGTTGTCCTTAGGGCACTGCTACCCAAGGGAGATGGAAAGCAGGGTGTGGGAGCTGAGAAGGCGAGAGGAGAAAGGGGGAGTTCCCACCCTGGAAAAGCTGAGCTGCGGCGGCGACAGCAGCCTCCGTGCCCCGCAGACTTGATTTATGCCGCCTGCCCCATGTCAGCTACAAGCGGGCGGGTGGTGATGAGTGGGAGAGCTCCGCGGAGGGTTGGCCCGGTGGGCTCGCCTGGAGGACTGCGGTGGCCTGAGCTCAGCACCCTGGACAGGAGTGCCCAAAGCCCGCGTAGGCGCCCTGACCTTTCAGCACCGCGGACAGCGATCATGCTGCAGCGCCGCATTACCTGCTGCAGAGATGCTTGGCCAGGGCTGGAGGCCAAATTTTCTCTTAGAGATCCTGGTCTTATAGAAACTCTTAGCAGAGCTGGCATACTAGATTAAAAGGAAGATAGAAAAATAAATCCTGTCAACAGGGATTTATTTACAGAAAATTGCCTGCCTGCTCTCCTCCTCACCTCCCACGTAGCTTCAGGAAATAATAGACTACTTGTAGAAATCTTCTGTATATCTCCCTGTGCCTTGTTCTAGACAGAACATAAACACAGCTCTAAAAACGGTCACTTATCCTCAATATGACATGAAAATTGTTAAATTTTTGTTTTTAACACAGAGTAGATATGTCTGTTGATGTTAGGTAGGCTGAAGTGGTCATATATGAAAATGCTAGTACGATCTGTTTATAGGACAGTTTCCTCCCTATATTTTTGATTTTAAAAAATGTGGATCATCTGAACTAAGTAGAATCAATTTTAGGGATGAATCCCTATTATTCCTCTATTTATTCTCGAAACTAGGTATAAACATGCATACACAGCCAAAAGAAATTTTCATCTCTTTGGGCATGGTTTGGAGTTTGTATGTTTCCTATCAGTACTGGTTGTGGCCGATTGATTGCTTTAGATTTTGACATTAAGTGTGGTCATCCTTGGGAAAACCCAACCATGTCCTTCAGGGTTATGCAGGTGAAAGAACCACGGTGCGAGGCTGAATCTGACCTCAAGATTCCCTGCAATTTCTATTATGGCACTGTAGGATTTTGCTGAGGTCATGATAACTATTTTCTTCTCTGAAATAAAGAGACTCTGCATGAGCAAAAAATCATTATAAGGATAAATATCTATTTGATTTAGATTTTCATAATTATCATGAAAGTGTCAGGACTAAAATTATAAGCTTTCTGAAGTTAGTAAACAAGAGTGATAGCTTCATCTGTAAGAATATATAGATACAGATATATATATATGTATGTATATATATATGATCCAATGCATTAAAGAAATGCTGGTACGAACCCTTTTTAAGACCCGTCTCCCAAAGGTTTTGAATTATGTTTATTTAGTCATAACTCCAATCATCTGCGCTAGAGATACTAAAATCCCTTGTCTATGTAAAAGGTTCACTTTATCCCCAGCTGGTTATTTCTGGGTTACTTTTCCTTTTCATGAAAAGCCGTGTGCTTCCATGTATGTATATGCTGATTATATTACTGTGTGTAGATGTAACTTGCTTCAGTGGAAATTTATTCAAGATTATGGAGCTGCATGGGAGTTTATAACTCGGAAATCTTCAGATATAATAAACAACTATGTTTTATTGGTGGAAGGTGGAAGCAAAAATACCGACAAGAGTCTATTTAAACGCTCTAACATTATAGCGCACATCCAGACAGCCCTGCGTAGCTGCGTCAAATGAAAAGCCTAATGTTTCCTGAATTGTGTGCTTGAACATTAGTAATCACTGCTTGGTTTATTTGCTAGGGGGAGATGAGGAAAGGGGTACAGGACTGCAGTAAAGCTGCCAAAGGGTGCAGAGCTGGGAGAAAGAGGTAATGTGGACGATTGCACAGTTAAATACAGACCAGCTAGCTGAGAAAATAAAGGAAAATGTAACTGGGGCAAAGATTTAATGTTTATTTCATTGTCAATCTTCAGCAGGAAAATAATAAGCTTTTTTCCCTCATTTTAAGTTTGAATTTTGAAAATCCAAGACAATGTGGTGAAAGAGGCAGGAGCAGAGGGGTGTGAGGACAAGCCAGGAGACAGTCACGCGACCCTGTGATGGTACCTGCTTGTTTGTTTATTGTTTTCTACATGTAGGCATTCCCAACACAAAATAATTTACAACTTCTGTAATCCCTTCATGGTAGAAGCTCCCAGGAACTGACAATTTTACTTTTTAAAATATGGACAGTTTCAAGGCAGACTGCCCTTTAATTTGTTAAACGATGTTCCTAAACTCTGAATGTTAACCCTAGAGTCAAGGTTATCACTTAACAATTGATTGATCCTCTGGTGACTCCTAGCAACCTTGTAGCAGATGGCTTTCAGGAGAGCATGTTGGCTTTGGCCATTAGTAGAAATAAAAACAATTTAATCAAGAAATTGAAAGAGGAAGCAAAAGAATATTGTGATTTTTTTTAAATGATGCACTATCAATACACAATGCTTCTTATACTATGAGATTGCTTTACAGCTTTAGAAAGGTAGGAAAATTCATGGTTTTTGGCCTCAGCACTGGATACATTTCTGCAATGTCATCCCTTGCCAGCAGGCATCAACCAAATAGGAAGATATTGATCAATCAGGAAGCAGCAGATACATAAATGAACCCCATGTGGGGTATAAAATTTCATGGTTATATGGTTTTTGACCTCAGTAAGTTTAGCATCTAACCATCTTAATAGAAATAGAAAGTAATAAAAAAACATCACATAATATCAGAATGAAAAAGCAGTAAAACATCAGGGAAAATTATGAGACTGTAATTCATTTCTCAGTAAATAAGACCAATAGTAAGGAATACAGTTTCAGAGGAAGGCAAAATAAAAGCGGACACAGGACTTGAGCTGGCTTTGAAAGGTTAAATAGAAATTAGAACGATCAGCTAAGTAAACAACTTCAAGTTATGTAAGCGAAGCTATCTTTGCTCAGGGAACCCTGAAAATGTCTGTCCAGTTGAACGCAGCAGAAAGCTTCTGCAGAAGAATTTTCTAGAATAGAATTAGAGCCTTCCATGGAAGGCTTAGAATGCCAAGTTTAGGATTAGATATTATACTCTAAAGTTGATTTCTGAGCAGAAACTGATATAAATAACAAAGCAACCCGGTCCTCGCTAACATCCAGGGACTGCTGTTGACAGAATGGTTTAATCCATAGAAGTAAAGGGAAATGTTAGTTCATCAAGGGCAATTCATTAAAAAAAAAACAAAAAAACTTCTTCATTTCCCATCACTCTTTAGGATATGTATACCTACGTGGACATGTAGCCCCTCGCCAGAAGGAAATTGTTGTTTCCATTTTTCTAGAGCAAATTATTTAAGATGAGCTCATGCCAAGGAAATTAAAAGGTCAGGAACCAGGTGATCCGAGGTCCTAGAATGCATATTTGAATAATAAGCACGGTATAGAAACCTCTCTCCCTTCCTCTGAGTTTTCCAAATTGGCAGATGCACTGAATGAGGGGCAGGGAGGGGAAAATTCTTTACATGTTTCATGCTGCGTGACAAATAGGACCAGTGTCCAAACCTAGGGTTCAGGGGAGCTGGGATGAGCTGCGGTGGAGGACAGAACAGGTTTCTTTTCCTGCTAAGCTGCTGATTCTTGTTGGCTCCCGATATCCCAGAGCTAGGTTGAAGTCTGAACTACATGCATTCCCCTTTTTAACCTTATAGTTACCACTCTCAAGATGGAACCTCAAAATTCCAGATACTGACAGAAACACTAAGCCAAAAAGCCAACACATCATCACTGCAGAGGAAGAAACGGCAGTTAAAGGTTTTGTTACTTTCCTTCTGTCTATGAAGCGTGAGGAAATTTCCATTTTTTTTTTTTGCTATTTACAAAGACATTAGTAGGAAAAAATGTGATGTTTTGACCTCCAGGCTCACTGCCCAGGGGAAATTGGGGCCGTGGTGGCATTTAAGCTTTAAGAGGAAGTTGTCAACCTGGGTCCAGAGAACCTTTCTCAGGTAAGAGGAAAGGAAGAATGAATCACAGTGTCAAGGAAGCAGGTGAGTGGAGAAACTGGCTCAAGGAAATTAATCTTATGAAGGAAAAGAGGTTTCCGAATTGCCGTTGTTGGTATTGCTGTGTTTTCTAATTATCTTTAGTGAGATTGCTGCATTTCTAACTGTGAACAAGTTCAAGCGGATTCTCATTTTAAATGAAGTATGCAAACTACAGTCAGATGTGTCAGATGTAACACTAAATAGCATTTATTAAGTCGTGAATTTGGTTTGAAAGGACAGACGTACAAAGGCAGTGACTAATCCAAAGCACTTTGGGGGGTGGGGAGGCCTGAGTCACCTCTGCTGCTAATTTGTCAAGTGCTGGTAACAACTTTGTAACCAAGTTACTCATATCATTTTGATTTTGTAGGTGAGGGAGTTGAGGTAGAGCCAAGACAAACCAAATGATGCATCAGAGAGCAGAACCAGGAATAAATGTAGTAGCTTGACTGCGGAGACCAGGCTGTAAGCTAATGAACTGTGTTATTTCTTGTATCGTCTATTTTCCTACTGATCAAGTGAGTCACAGTGAATATGCATTAATAGATAGATAGATAGATAGATAGATAGATAGATAGATAGATAGATAGATGATAGATAGATAGATAGATAGATAGATAGA